>NC_088780.1:60455198-60770476 GCF_958450345.1 Calliphora vicina | reverse complement strand
AAAAATATGAAAAAATTATGTCAATACCTCTTACAGTTTTTCCGTACCTGCGATTGAAATTTTGCGTTTTTCAAGAAAAACTAATTTTTTGTCCATATTTAGGCGAATGAGTCCAATTTCCTTACTGTTATAAATTTTAAGTAAAACTTATTCACAGTATTATAATCCTGGTAATTTTAAATATGGTCTGAAAGTTTTACTAAAATCGGAAAACGTTAACCTTAAAATCGTGAAGGTCAAAGGTCAAATTTTTCAATATTTGGAATTTCTAATGAAAAGATAGCGAAATGTTATATATTTTTGGGCCGATTTTAATGCAACTTAAGGAAAATATAACATAAAGTCCAGAATTTAAAATAACAGCACTAAAATGGAAATTAACCCTTAGCAGCACTTGGGGTCCAAATTATTCTCAACTTTTAAAATCAAGAAAAACACAACCGTTTTGACCCCAAGTCCTCTTAAAGGTTAAAATTCATTTTTGCACTGTTGTTGTAAATGCTAGACCCCAATATATATTTTCCTCAAGTTTCATGAAAATCGGCCCAAAAATATGTAACATTTCGCTATCTTTTCATTAGAAATTCCAAATATTGAAAAATTTGGCATTTGACCTTCACGATTCAAAGGTTATCGTTTTCCGATTTTAGTAAAACTTTCAGAACATATTTAAAATTACAAGGACTATAATATTATGAATAGGTTTTACTTAAAATTTATAACAGTAAGGAAATTGGACTCATTCGCCTAAATATGGACAAAAAATTAGTTTTTCTTGAAAAACGCAAAATTTCAATCGCAGGTACGGAAAAACTGTAAGAGGTATTGACATAATTTTTTCATATTTTTATTCCCTATTTTGATCTCAATAAACCCCAATGTGATGATCGAAAAAAACTGAAATTTGTTTAACAAAATTTTTAAAAATTTGAAAATGGAGTTTTGAAACAGCCGTTAAAAAAATTATTTTTTTTGGCCATACCTGCGAATAGGTTAACGGTATCCTACGAAGACAAAAACTCATATACAAGTAAATATGGACATATTTTAAGTAAAAATGAGCTTTTATTTTAATTTTTCTCGAAATATCTAAATTTTGTTTCTAAATTTTTTGTTCAAGTGGTCTGAAACACGATAATGGTCTGGCGAATTTGTAATAACTTTAACATTTTTTAATCAAATTTTGTCATTTTTTTTTTTTTTTTCCTCAAGTTTCATGAAAATCGGCCCAAAAATATGTAACATTTCGCTATCTTTTCATTAGAAATTCCAAATATTGAAAAATTTGGCATTTGACCTTCACGATTCAAAGGTTATCGTTTTCCGATTTTAGTAAAACTTTCAGAACATATTTAAAATTACAAGGACTATAATATTATGAATAGGTTTTACTTAAAATTTATAACAGTAAGGAAATTGGACTCATTCGCCTAAATATGGACAAAAAATTAGTTTTTCTTGAAAAACGCAAAATTTCAATCGCAGGTACGGAAAACTGTAAGAGGTATTGACATAATTTTTTCATATTTTTATTCCCTATTTTGATCTCAATAAACCCCAATGTGATGATCGAAAAAAACTGAAATTTGTTTAACAAAATTTTTAAAAATTTGAAAATGGAGTTTTGAAACAGCCGTTAAAAAAATTATTTTTTTTGGCCATACCTGCGAATAGGTTAACGGTATCCTACGAAGACAAAAACTCATATACAAGTAAATATGGACATATTTTAAGTAAAAATGAGCTTTTATTTTAATTTTTCTCGAAATATCTAAATTTTGTTTCTAAATTTTTTGTTCAAGTGGTCTGAAACACGATAATGGTCTGGCGAATTTGTAATAACTTTAACATTTTTTAATCAAATTTTGTCATTTTTTTTTTTTTTTTCCTCAAGTTTCATGAAAATCGGCCCAAAAATATGTAACATTTCGCTATCTTTTCATTAGAAATTCCAAATATTGAAAAATTTGGCATTTGACCTTCACGATTCAAAGGTTATCGTTTTCCGATTTTAGTAAAACTTTCAGAACATATTTAAAATTACAAGGACTATAATATTATGAATAGGTTTTACTTAAAATTTATAACAGTAAGGAAATTGGACTCATTCGCCTAAATATGGACAAAAAATTAGTTTTTCTTGAAAAACGCAAAATTTCAATCGCAGGTACGGAAAAACTGTAAGAGGTATTGACATAATTTTTTCATATTTTTATTCCCTATTTTGATCTCAATAAACCCCAATGTGATGATCGAAAAAAACTGAAATTTGTTTAACAAAATTTTTAAAAATTTGAAAATGGAGTTTTGAAACAGCCGTTAAAAAAATTATTTTTTTTGGCCATACCTGCGAATAGGTTAACGGTATCCTACGAAGACAAAAACTCATATACAAGTAAATATGGACATATTTTAAGTAAAAATGAGCTTTTATTTTAATTTTTCTCGAAATATCTAAATTTTGTTTCTAAATTTTTTGTTCAAGTGGTCTGAAACACGATAATGGTCTGGCGAATTTGTAATAACTTTAACATTTTTTAATCAAATTTTGTCATTTATATCTCATTACAACGATAATTACGTACATATTTCGATTCTTTTGCATTCAATTGCAAAAGTATTTATTTAGTAGCAAATTTTTTTCAAAAACTGAAAAATTTGCATTTTTCTCTAATTTTGGCGATAATACAGTTTTTGGGTCATTTTGAACCAAAGGAGATACAGGGTTAATTTCCAAAACTTTTTTTTTAATGTAATATTCATTAATATAAATAAATCTACATATTTCTAGAAAACAATGCAGAAAGTTAACGAGTTTCACCTATTTATTCCATATTAACAGTAAAATTTTGCATATATCTGAACTTTGACCTCGATGCGCGTCCAGAAATCGTTGCCCGATTTGGCTCAAATTTTCAGCAATTAACATTTAGGCCTAGTGTCACAATATTCCACCCGGCACTCTTCAAAATTTTAACAAAAAATTTTTTCCATACAACTGATTGTCACTCTAATACATATACTTGTACTAATATGTGCATCCGTATGTGGAATTGTTAAAACGTTGTCTATCTTGAAAATACATGTATGTACTATGTAATGTATACATTTATACCCTCATATGATGTCATGTAGGGGTGTATGTACATTTCTATTCTCATTATTTTTTTTTATCTTGTATATGTGGGAATGTTTTATTTCTTTGCAACTCTTTGGAGAAACTTTAATAAAAGTGTCTGGAGGCTTTTACAAATTGTTGGGATGTTGTGCAAAGTTTTTAACAAAAGGAACATTTCATAGACTATTTTCCCATTCTATTCATTTACTTTTCCATAGTTGTAATTGAAATTTAAGTCATACACACGTTAAAAAAATCTTTTATTTTCTGTCTGTTTTGCGGGTGTGCATTTGAAATGACGAATAAATTATTTTCAAATAAGATTTATATTACAATCGTATTGAAGTTAATTGTACCCTCCAGAGCTAAATGAGGTTTTCGTAAAATACACACAGTTATTCATTCATTTTTCTATTTAAATCAAATGAATATCTTCGGGGTACCTTCGATAGTTAGCTACAGATAGTAAGTATGCATTAGTAATTATACGAAACACATTGTAAATTAACACCTAGAATTGATGAAATCTGAATGTAAAAATTAATTACCAGCATTGAAAACAATTAATTGAATCAAATTCATTAAATCGCCTGTTAATATGACCTTTGGACGTAACGGCAAACACATAAATAAATTTTTATTTTATCTGCGCACTTGAGCTAAATTTAATTCTTTGAAATAAATACAAACATATGTTTAAATAGCACACAAATAAATAACTAAATGAAAACATATTGACACAATTATTTTCTTTTTCATAAAAGCTTGAACTATTTTAATACTTGGTAAAGTTATATTAAAAAAAAATTTACCTATTTTGAAAACATTATTTTATAACCATCATCATAAATGGCATCGGTATACATAAGGGCCCATTTTGAAAAAAGTTCGAAAAAAAGTCAAAAATTGTATGTCTCACTCGCATTCCACTAAGCGAGCAAAAGGGTCTTCAAGTAAAATATATAAGCTTTGATCTAAAAAAAAATTAAAAAAGGGTCCATTTTGAAAAAAAAGTCAACAAAGATTTTGATTTTGCAAACGAGGTGAAAAATTGTATGTTTTGAGTTACAAAACATTTAAGCGACCAAATAGTTCTTCAAGGAAAATATCTAAGCTTTATTTTAAGAAAAAAAAGGGCCCATTTTGAAAAACTAGTCAAAAAAGTTTTTGATTTCGGAAAAAAAAATATTAAAATTGTTTTTTTTTTAGCTCAAACAAAAGCTTATATATTAGGGTATTCATTCGACTAATGATCGTTCGATTAATCGAATAATTTCCTACGAATAATTATTCGAACTATTTAAAAATGCCCACTTTCGAATAACGAATTATTCGAACAATTTTATGTAGAATAATCGACTAAAACGAATAAATGTTCATATATATTTAAATTTATTAAATTGCTCAAAATTTTTCATATTTTCAAATTTAAATAAGTAATATCATAAAAATTGTATTGTTTCTGAAATTCGACAAATAACTAAAGACAAAGGGTAGACTTGTTCTTAATAGTTCATTTCAATGACCGCTCATTTTTCAAAAATGAACTGGGTAGCTCTTCTAGTTCAATCGCTCTTTTCGACTTTTGAACTAAATATTTATAAAAGAACGAGAAACGAGTAATACATGTCTTATAATAAAATATTAAAATTGTCTCTCTGTTCTGAACTAAAACTACTAGAGCTCCTTGGGTTTTTAATTTGCTGTCAGTTGCCGTATAATTCTGAGAATCTATCCATTATGACCCTTATTTTTTCGGCATTATGTCAGAATTCGTATAAAAAGAAGCAGGAAAAGCAACGAAAACACGCATTAAGTTAAGAGCGCACATATGAACCATTTTAGTCATAGTTCAATACTGAAATAAGTGAGCATATAATTTGAACTAGTTCATTTAGTTCAAATAATGGAATCGTTCAATTGAACTAGTTGGTTCATGAACTACCCAAGTCTAACAAAGGGACTTTCGATCACTGTACATGAGTGTTCCGATAGCTCCTTCTATAAATATATAAATATTACTGCAAGAAGTTACAATTCTAAAAACAAATCATTCAAAATTTTTAACTTAGGACATAAATAAAAGGTACGGAATAAAATATTTGTTATTTAGCTGGCGAAATATTAGAAGAATCGCAATTAATAATCAAAATTTTAACTTAGATTAAAGTGAGTTGAATATGATGTAGAATGTGATTTTGAAACGGTCGTCGAAAGTGATATTGAGGATGACATTTGTAATGATTACATTGAAATAGATGAAGGCCATGATCTTAAAATATATTTAAGTAATGTTATTAACCGCGTACGTACATAAGTGTTGCAAAATATTTAATAAATCGAATGATAAACACAAATATTGAAAACTAACGCTTTGTTGCAAGAAATGCATGGAGTTCGTCTTATACATGATTTTGAACATCGTTGAACATCATTGTCTAATATGGTAATAAACTTTTTGCGTATTTGTAAATGCGTCAATCATGCTTCAAATTAGCCACGTTCACTGACAATGATATCAAACTTAGGACAGAGTCCCTTTATTGTGTAATTTCCCAAGACAACTTTATTAAGCAAAGATTCGGCAACGTTAATAGAGCTTGAAGTATAATACAATTTGATATAAATAATTTAGAAATAGTGAATAATTAATTTACTAAAAATTAGTTACTCAATTTAAAATCCGAATTAATGAACGACATAAAAAAAGTTCTTAATATTGTATTTGAATTCAGGATCATGTCCAACTAGCTTAGCTCCAAAACGGAAACTAAAGGTTTTGCTAGTCAATTGTTTTGTAGATTGTTCGGGAGTTAATCTGATCAGAATATTTCTGTTGAAAATTTAATGATGGACTTTGTTTTCGAATGTTTTTTTAACATTATCAATACTTGAATTGTTAACTTTAACGTTATTTTTTGTTTTTCTTTAACAATAAAATGTTAAAAAAAATACATCAAACTTCATTCTTTACTTTTTTTAAAAAAATGTAAATTATTCGAATAAGTCGATTAATTTTAAACGTGTGATCGAATTATTCGAACAAGTTAAAATCTCTTATTCGAATTATTCGTTTTATTCGAACAAGAGAAAAATCGAATAATTCGAATACCCTATTAAATATTTTACTTGAAGACACTGTTGGTCGCTTAGTGGGATAAATAAATATTTTTAAACACTTTTTAAACTTATTTCTAATTGTTGACCTGATTATTTTTCACGACTAGGTGAATTTAGTGGGTGTTTTTAGAAAATTGTTGAACATCCTGTTCATGTAAAAATTTAAACTTAAATATCTTCTAAACTATAGGAAATATAAACTGGAATTTCTTTACCTTTCCACTTGCTTTACAACAAAGTTTTATTCTGTTTATATTTGTTCAAGTTACAAGCTGTACAATGTCTTCCTAACACGAGGTGGTCAACATTGACACCCTATATATCACCTTGTACTCTAACAGCGATTCATTCAGGCAAAATTTTGTAATCGGACAAAAATCATTTTCGAGTCACCCAAATTTCAGGAAAATTAAACAAATTTACTTTTTCTGAACTTTTATTTTTTTATCAATTTGTATTTTTAAGGTTTTTTAGTAGGTAATAAAAACAATCGGCTGATTTAATTTTCTAAATATTATTTTTTTTCTATAAAGTTCTAGAAACCCAATTAATTGAATACCCTAATATTTACATAAATTAGCGTTTTGTATTGTATTAAAATTTGATTAAAAGTGGACTTAGCACATTTACACACTAAGCTAACGATGTGCGTTATATACATTAATTTATATCAAATAATTATCCACCTGATAAACTCATAAATCTACTTTTAAAGCCAATATGGCATAATTTTTATTTTATTTTTATTTATTTCTTCAAAAAACAATGTTTTTATTAGGTGTGAATAATAAAATGAATTTAAATTTGAACATCTGGGGAGTTTATCTTGAGTATTTTCTATTTATAATATTAGAAACCGCCACGCATTACGAGTGTGTCAAGAATGTTTGTGCAAAATAACGTGTCGCATACGTTAATATCTTATCTTTTTATTTACATAGACAACAAAATATGTGTGGATTTATATTTAGATTTTTTTAAATTTTTATATTCAAATGCAAGATGATGAAAACAACCACAAATTCAAAAAAGTGTGTCAACATTAAGCATTTATAATATTATGCTGCGAATATTTAATGCAAATAAAAACATATATGTATTTCATTTTGAGGGTATACTTCTTTTATCTTTGCACTTGTGACATTTGTTATTGATTCTTCAATCACAGGATGTATTCTTATCAATTTTAAGAGCAATAAGCTTGGATAAGCTCTTAATATCTATTTAAGAAGACATGGTAAATGTAATATTCCACTATCCTGTTATCCAGGAGCTATAAGTTCGAACAAATTTATAAAACATTTTAAGTAACCACAATTGAATTAATTTCAATACTGAAACTTAAAATATCAATTTTGTTATCTCTGTAACTGACAATATTAAAGAGAATTTTCATTATATAACGAAATGTACTCGTATCTCACCATTTCAAGTCTAATATTATCGCCTGCAAATATGCGCAATTCCATACACATATGTAAATTATTTATAATCCTTTCATGAAATTTGCAATTTTTTGCCAGCAAGCAGACTTATTCCCATGTATGCATTTTATTTCATTTTTGTTAATAACAAAAATAACAGAAATACATGGAAAATGTTCACTCAACTTAAAAGCTTGGTTAGAGAAACTGTTAGTTAATCTCATGTTTTGCATACGAAATGACTGACTTTATATTCCACCAACATGTAGTCAAGGCATAACGACAGAAACACCATCTAATTTGTTATTCAGCATAAAACACTTGTGATTATTAATTAGATTTTTTTAATTTCTACGAACTCAACATAATAAGAAAAAACGAAATGAAATAAAACATTACATAGAATTAAATAATGCAAAAAAGCAGCGTTGACATAAATTCTCTGGCAGATGACTAATTATAGATTTAGTAAGTTAGCCAGAAAGAGGACAAAAAATTCGTCCTGAATAATTTTTTTTATAAATATATGTACATTTTTAATTAAATTCCATTTTAAGTGATAATAATAATATTGATATTCGTAATTCTGTATTTGAAAATACAAAAAAAAATAATGCATATAATTGAAGAGCTTGAGGAGCTAATTGACTTTTATAAATATTTTACTTTTATAAAAGTGTGGTTTACATTTTTTTAGGATAGAAAATAAATATTTATATTAAAAATTTATGAAAATATGTTTTGGTGGTGAATGTCAAGGTTTACAAAAATACAAATTAGGGTGTGCCGAACCTTAGTGTATTTTAAAAGAAAAATTAAAAATCTGTAAATATGGAGTTCAACAATTTTTCTCATTTTCAATAGATAGGCTGACAAACGGACATCGTGTGGACATTAGAGGGTTCTGAGGAACGGGTTTTTTAATAACACTTAAACTATACATATTAATGTGCTAAATAAAGAAAACTTAGGATAGAAATGTCAATTAGGTCATTAGATCCCTACCAGCAATAAAATAAATAAAGATACTAGAAACATTGTATGTACATATTCATATGAAATAAAAAAACTGCTAAAGGTGTCTTTTTAGCAGTGAACATTTAACCAATTTCAAGAAAAATATTTTTTAATCCGATTTTTTATGCAATATTATATACAGACATTAAAAATTCATTACGAATAAGGTCTAAAATATATAAATGTATTTTTTTCAACTTGACGTTCTCTAAAAGATGCTTCAGGGCTATCACAGAATACTATTCCTGTCGAAAGTGGAATTATTTTAGTATTTTGCTTTTTCAAAAAGAGTAAAACGAAAATTTTTTGAATAAAACCACCTTCCGTGGAATTGAATTTTATTTAATATTGTTGGGTTTTCAAGTTTTTATTATAACATCTTTACTTAATTTTTGATTTAATAAGCAAAACATTGCCAATTCAAAATTAAAAAAAAAAATATTTTTTTTGCGAATTAACAGAATTAATTGGAAATTGAAGACATTCCGATACAAATGCCAAATGATAACAAATTTGAAATCGAGTCAGTTTATATTTGTGTCGAAAATGTCTTTCCATTTTCGGTCCATGATTTCTCCTACCTCTATGATACAATACATTAATGTCTATAAAATACAAAATTTGGTAAATCTTATCGAAATAAATGTTTTATACAAAACGTGCAGAAATCGGGTACGTATTATATTGGTGGTGGGTATAGAAGATTCGGTACAGCCGAAGTTATACGACCTAAAATAACAAACCCATATATGTTTCACATCATGAACAAAATCCTTGTAAACTAATTTTATTAAGAAATACTTGAACAATGTTTAATACGAATTTATCATGTCACAAAATATGTATCTTGTCTGGTTGTTTATTTAGCGCTTTCATAATGTAAATTAACATAATAAATTGCGGAATTAAACACTTGGATCCACCTTCAGCTGAACTATGTGTTCTTTGATGTGATTTACAGCAATTAGTTGTACAAAAAGGGGCACAAAAAATAAACTTAATATATAAAACTGTGTACATCGCTAAAGAAAATACGCATTATATATTTCTGTATGTATATGAACATTGTATGTTGCTCGTACATTAAGTGGCTGTTGTGGGTTGCATGTTCATTAATATAAAATTAAATCACTCCATATAATTGGTAGCATTATTATTACCGTTATTAGTATCCTCGTTATAAAGGATACATGCGGGTACGAGATGTTCGTGTAATAAATTCCAGTGTTAATACTTAATTTTATTTTGCTTCTTGCGTGCGTGCATATTGGCACTTTTGCCTAAAGTTTGTTTGCTGTTTTATTATGGACATTAAATTAAATCCAAAATGATATAAAAATTAAACGACGTTAAAATGAGGTTTCATCACAATAAATAAAGAAATGAGAAAATCGTATATTCCATATTTTATGGAGCTTATTCTATCATTTTCGCTATTTTTACTTTATATTTATTATTTCTTTCTTTTTTTTGCATTTTTTTTAATAAAATACATTTTGTTTAAATTTCAAGGAAACCCAAAATTTGGTGAGCTGAACATTTAACTTTGGAGTAAAGCAGAAAAGGTTTATTTACCAACAAGTGTTGGCACGTTTATTATTTTTTTTTTTGGTTTTAAGAAAACGGACCAAGTTTTATCTGTACATGACAAGTTTTTCTTATTGTTTTTTATATACAATTTTATACTATCCCATATACATATATTTTACATACTTAAATATACAAGTGTGTTTTTCTTATTTTATGTGCACATAAACATGCATAAATATTTACGAATGTATGTAAGTTCATTTGTATATCTGTATGTCAGCATATGAAAATAAAAAGCTAAATTTATACATAAGTATGTGTGTATGTAATTAGGATGGCCCCTATATTGGCATTTTTAGATTTTTGGTGCTAGCAAGACCTAAAATTGTTTTCTGTCATGTTAAAAATATGTGCAAAATCGGATAACATTAATGGCGTTTTCATTTCTGGAATAAATGATGGCTTTATTCTGCCTTTTTGTTGTCTTTTCTGAACAAAATGTAGTTTGGTATACGTATAGCTTGTTCTTTTCAAATAATGTTGCCCTCAAACACCGAAAATAAGCATTCTCAATTTTACCAAATGTTTAGAAAGGCTTTTCTTGTTATTATTTTTAAAGTTTGTTTCTGCTAATTAAATAGTTTTGGTATTTTTTGATTAAACGTATTAATTTGGAAGCAAAAAGTATAGTTCTAGAGTATTTAGTACATTATAAGGGTATCAGTTAACCGGTTTTTCGGTTAACCGACTTCGTAAAAACCGGTTAACCGACATACATGTGAAAAAAACATAAAATGTCCAATAAAGTATACATAGCAGTAGGGCGGGTCAATTTGTTCCGAAGAGAAAAAACGTGACAGGCGTATAGCAAAATTGGAAACTATACAAAATTCTAAGAAAATTTCCAAAAGAAAGTATGGGTCTAAAATTAAAACCTAGCTCCCGCCGCACAGAGGGGCCAAACATACTAATTTTGCGGATTAATTGAAAAAACAAATTTCAAGTATCGTGAAAACTGAAAGTACCAGCTTAAAGAGCACAAAATTCTACATCAGCAGGCAAAAAATTAATGTGAAATATTAAAAGGTATTTTTATAGTCACGTGTTGAAATTATATATTGTGAGAAAAAAACCTAAAAAATTTATAAAAAAAATAAAAAATTGCGCAAATAAATACTATTTGTGATAGGTAGTTTAAAAAAATTAACAAATCTAATTATGCAAACATCAAGTTCAGGTATTTATTGATATGTTTTGGTTAAATTTAAATTTGAATAATTTGTGGATGTGGCTTTGATATTAGTTTTTATATTGGAAGTGCAAAAAAAGGATTTTGTCAGTTCAAATGGACATAAAGTTATTAGCTGGGCTCAGCTGGGCAGAGAATTTAATATAATTTAAAAGCCAGGACAGTTAGGCGTTGTTTCAGAAAAAATTAGGTTGCGCATCGCTGCGCCTCATAAGTTATATATAAATTAGTAAAAGCTTCACCCTTTAAGTCTACCATCAAAAAGCACTTTGCGATTCTGATAAACGTTTTATTGCTGTTGTTGTTGTTGTTGTTGTTGTTGTTGTTATTGTTATTGTCATTGTTTTTTTTTTTTTTGTTTTATAAGAGATGTGAAAGTGTTGTGATTAATAATACGAGAGTCCCGTGTGAGTCAGGCCTGGACGTGGCTATATTCTTGTATTATAATGAGATAAACAATAATAAACTTTTACCAATTACTTTTCTTTATTTCAGTTTAGTTTTCCATCCATTGATTTTCTAATCGTGAATGAATAGCACGCGGAATTTTAACAATTTAACTCTCATGCACTCACGCTTGTTTAAATTTTTTTTTTTGTGAACAATTCGAAGTTTTTTCTTGTGGTTAGCAAGCAATTTAGCTTAATAAAAAAAATCATGTTAGTGAGCGCGATCGCGAGAATTTTAAAGTTTTATATGGGGAGCCAGTTATCACTCACGTTCAGTTCTGTAGTTTTTATATTGTCTCATTTCAAATATTGTGTTGTATAAATTTCAAAGCAGTGCATTTAAACTTTGCAAGTCTTTTAGTGGCTGGAGTTGGGAAAGATCTCTATTATTCAACCTCCCATTACTAGTTAATATAATGATATCATCTTAAAACAATATGGTACTTTTTTTTATCAATAACATGCATAAATTTTGTGTATCTTACTGATGTAGTTCTATAGATATAGGATAATTAATAATTCATTTGTATGGGGGGAACCCGATTCCACCCACGTATACCCTTCCGATTTTGTCGGAATGTGTAGTTTGTTTTTAGAGTTACCCGCAGCAAATTTAATGTGCATAACTATTGTAGTTCTATAGATATAGTACAGTTAATAATTATTTTATATGATGGGTAATTGAGTTCCCCCTGCTATATCCCTAAAATTTTGTTACAATATGCGGATTGGTCTAAGGTTGAGATATTAATAAATCCGTAAAAAAGAGGCATTTGACCCCACTGTGCGCCGTTCTGTTTTATAAAAAAATTATAAATTTATAAACTGTTTATGCATATGGGGGTTAAGATTTAACTCTGCTACAAAATAACACTTTTTATATGAAAACCTATTTCTTTTTGCACAGTGTTTTAAAGACAATTTGAAGACACAAATAAGGCATTACTTGTTAAAATCGGTTTATATTTGCAAAAGTTATTAAACTTTTTCGAAAAAAGTTCGAAAAAATTTACCTTGTAAATTAAAAATTTTAATATTTTTTTAGTTTTTTTTATGCATATGACCTGGGGTAGAAAATACTAAAAAAGGTGTTAATAAAAAGTTTAATAACTGTTACATTTTTCATCCGATTTAAATAATTAGAACTATTTTTTGTTAAGAACATAAAATCTGAAATCAAAATTTCTTAACTGTGTATTTTGAAGCCTCCCAGCGGGAGCTATTTTTTTATTTTAGACCCATAGTTTCTAGGGGATATTTTCTTAGAATTTGTCGTAGATTACGTTTTAGCTATACGCCTGTTGACCAAAAAAATTTACCCACCCTAACACACAGCTTTAGAATTTTTGCTTTTAGTATTCAGAAATGGTTAATATTATAAATGGGCCACACGTGTTTTTGTGGTACACTTTTAAGTATGTTATTGTCCACCAATATTAATGAAACATATATGGTTTGAAAGGTTTTTATCTATAAATTTGTACAATATAAAAAAATTCTTTCCATAAACCTGGTAAAAAGCGTTTTAAAACTGGTCGAATTTCGACCACCAGGCGATCCTAGTAACCATAAATATGCAAAAGTGCTAAGTCCATTTTATTTTGTAAAAATTTAAAAATTATTATCTCAGTCAAATGGTATTGAGTATAAATATGTTACTAAATATATAATACTTATTTTAATTATTGGTTTATTCATTAAATTTCAACCAAAATATGTAAATCACTTTTTTTTTATAAAATACATATTTAATAATTTTAAAAATTTATTATCAGCTCGACTTTCTGATATGAAACAGAAAATGTTACAAGTCCCAAAAAAAGACTATATGTCCTAATATGTAATAAAGCTCCATTATCAGATTTCAAATCATGGATTTTAGACCGTTTATTCCTTTTCAGAAACACACTAAGCTAACGAAATGATTAATAAAATACAATTTTAAGAACAAAATACACAAATGAAGTCAAATTTATTGACTGTACATCAAACTCAATTTAACGTTTGGTAAAATCATCCCTAATTTTATAATGAATCATTAGTAAGATTTAGCATAACTTCTAGAATTATGCGGAATTTAATCTCAGTTTTTAATAGATTCATTATGTATAATATATCCTGAACAAATTTTTAAGTAAACTCATCATCCTCTACTATTTAGAATCATTGTAATTCTTAAAGAGTTTGATCTAAAGAGGTTTATATTGTAAATCAGCAGTATTGTTTTCAAATCAGATCAAATGTTTGATATAATGTGTATCAATGAATATAAAAAATGCACCAAAATATGAGATTTATTAATTTTAGTCCCAAATTTTAAAAACCGTTTAACCGAGTGTTATAAACAGGTTAACCGAAAATCAACATTTTAAATTAACCGTTTCGCAAAAAACCGAGAAAAACCGGGTTTTCGGTTAACCGGTTATCCGGTTTATAAACATTAGGTATGGGTAAAATTTTATAAATGGTACAAAATATGTTGCCAACATTTTTGTGTCAGAAAAGAAAATGCCATTAGAGATTGCACATTTGAAACAAAATGAATGAAAAGTCGAATAAATTTGAGTGCATTCGTAAAAGCAAAATATTTGTGGATCAGTGATTCAATGACCTGCAAACTTCTGCAACAGTTTACTAAATGATGCGTTGATTTCATAAATTTGCGATATCACTGCCAGCAATATGCGCTAAAAATCATTTAGCTTAAAGAAATTATGGCAAATATGCTTTTGCGAATGCTATAGTTATGCTGCAATTATGCACTGTTAATGCTTTTACGAATGTACCTTTTGTCTCGATTGTATAGACAAAGCAAATGTGTGCCTATTTTGGGTTAAAATGGGGACCGATTTGAATTTTGTGGATTTCAAGAACGATTTTGGACCTTTAAGAGAACAATTTTAAAACATGGGAGCACCGAAAATCGTTAAAGTTTAATATAAGGGCCACCCTAATGTATATATGTTTGTCAATGTATGAATTTTGTTGTTTGTTTGTATGTTTCAGTATACACAAGAGATTTTTAGTATTTTTCTTAAAAATTACTTGTGCAATTATAGTCGTACACACTACATGGTTCATACTTTAGTCAGCCTAGAGCCAACATTTTACTCGTACCCTTATCCAGGCTGACTTTATACATTACTTAGTGTATTCTTTTGTGTTGTTTTATACTTTAAATTACAGGGCCGCTCAGTTTTGTTTACTGTAGAGCTGTTGAAAGTAAACAGAAAACAACTACAGCATAAAAATAAAAAGCTAAATACTCTAGTTTGTAGGAACATAAGCCACTATAAATGAAATATAGTAGCAAACAAAACCAAGAAAAATAATACACAAAATGGCTAAAAATGTGTTCAGAAATATAGCAGCATCATGAAATAACTTGAATTGAAATAAAGTTAATTTAGTTCGGTTTAATTGGCTAAACGCCGTGGCTAATATGTTTCAATAAAATTTGGCACATGCATTTTGTTTGCACCAGTTGCCTATTACATTGCATTTCATCTAGCACCCATACAATTATTTAATTTATATAAAAAAATTTCACTTCAAATAAGTTTTATATATACAGAAGTCATGTCATTTAATTTTGTGAAGATTGGTCCACAATTAATGAAGCTGCATATAAGGTACAACTCCGGATATAAAAAGAACGAATCAAATAAAACGGGTAAACATTATTTTTATAATTTTACTCAAACTATCAGAGTTTGACCAATTATTTAAAAAATCTGAACCATACAAATATAGCATACCAGTTCGTACATAGAATAACAACAATGTAAATTTATTATATTTTTGGACAAGTCAATAAGAACAACAAAGTAAACTTTTTGAATAGTCGACTTTTCGAATATTGGTTTTTATAAAAGTCGACTTTTCTACTTTTTTCGACTTTTCGTCATATTTCAATGTAAAAAATATGTTTCTAAGTTTATTGAAAACTGTAATTTATAAAATTAAAAAAAAATACTTAAAAATTTTGAATATTATTGACTATTCGACTTTTAAGTAGTCAGTACTCTTTTGTGAATCAATAGTTCGATTTTATTCTGAACCAAAAGTCGTTTGACTTTTCAAATATCTTAGCAATTTAAACGTAAATTCAAGATTATCACATGCGCCGCACTCATCTAGCAAATGGCAAGTACAACCTAATAAGATATCGTTAAGTTGCTATTTAATAATTTTAAAATAAAAGCACACAAATTGTAGCATTCTTGTATTATGTTGCCCATTAATAAATAATTTCTGTGTGACTTCAGCAAAATGGAAAGACTAGACCACTCATTATTTATACCTTGCATACTCGAAAATATTATTATTATTGTATATTTCCTATTGCTTGTGTCAGCAGCAGACAACAAGTGCTAACAAGTGTAAAAGATGTCTAACATAAAGTGACAGAATCTTATCTTCTATACCAAAAATAAAATCACCTTTGACACAGATACTTTGCACCTCAAGACTCATTTTCAATTTGGACATGCAAATATGAAAAATGTGTGTGTATTTTGCCACATACATACCAGCAGAATATGATGATTATTAGAATAATTTAATTTAACATAAGTACCCTAAGTAAGTATCTCCATTGACTTATCAATTAACATTTGACTTGATAAATAATGTGAAAATATATCATATTTACTTTTAATTAGTTTCAAAAATAAAAGAGCATATTTAGTATCTCCGCAATTAAAACGAAATCAAATATTATTGCAATTTAAATCAAGGTAACTTACGTTTCTTGCAGGTGAGAGTACACATTTTAAAATATGAGATGAATACATATACATATTTAACTAAACATGAGTATTATGATGAATATTGCTTTCTTGATGTTCCCAACTAAAATTAAGGTTTGTTCGTTTTCAGATACAATTACCAAGCGCTCATATTCTTATTAGGATGGCACAAAAAAATATTAAAGTTTAGCTATGTAGATATGAAGTACTTATACAGAATATATTTTTCGTATACGCAAGATTGAAAAGTAAAGCAACAAATGGAAAACTATTTCGGTAGTATTGAAAAACGTATTAAAAGTAAATGATATCTAACTTTAGAAAAACAATTTTATAGAATTTTACATGCACATTTTTTTTTTCAATCACAGATAGAATCACAATCACAGAAAAGCGTAGTATTTTTAATATTTTATAAGTTGTAAGCGCGTTCGCACCAGAAGTGTGTACGTAAAATTTACATAGATTTGGCAGTAAAAGTATTTTAGTAAACATCAAATTAAAATATGTCAACATTTTTTAAGCGTTTGTCATTTATTAAAGTGTTTCTAAAGGAAGTTCGTATCGTTAGTATAACCGTAGTTTAAAACATAGTCAGTATTCTAGGGTTTAATTAAACTACACTTTCATATGAGGTGACAGAATAAGCAACACTTTTAAATTCCATAAAAATTTGGCCATCCTAATAAATGTGCATCTTTACTCTGTAAAAAACACACACAATTTTAATAATGGATTTGAAATTTTTAAATATTATTATTTTTAGCTAGAGGATATTGTGCGTATTTTATCTGGTACAGGTATCTTTTACAAAATAATGGTACTTTTTGAAAATGTTTTACTTTTCATAAAATTTATATTCTTGTTAAAAGCTTTTTCTTCATAGATAGTGATGGATGGATATGTTTTATAATAGATAATTTATTCTCTCATAAAACAAACTTTAATTATAGTAAATATTACTTTTTACTTATTTCTCTACTTTTAGCATTATATGTATGGACGTATGATTAATATTAAATATTTCTTATACGTACATTATACGCACAAGTAATGCAGAGTGAGTACATAAATGTTCTGAGTTTTGACTTATAAGAAACTTAATTCGAAATGAATACTAATGTAATGCACTTTTCTTAATTAGCTTTATTTAATAAGAAAAGTTTTTAATTAGGTGCATAGTAATAATTTTATTTCCATATTTGAGAGTAATATTTTGACAAACTAAAGGCATTAGGAATAAAATTGTATTAATATGATCCTAAAGCTATGTTCACACTGTTCAGATACATTATAAAATATGCAAATATGGTAAGATTTTAATAAATACTTGTCCAAATAAAATAAAAAAACTATTTTTAGTGATCGTTCTTATTTCGTCATAATGTGCTATCAAACCCTATATTAGCTTACGTATAACTAGACTTAATAACATTTTTTAAATGCTATTACGATTTCTTTTGAATTAAATTTGATACCAAATAGTATATATCGAGGGTCTACATTCAAAATTCTCTATCTTAAAAAACACAACTTTTCAGGAGAGCCAAAAAAACAGTTTTTTTTCACGTATTACTTGAGTTATTGAAATTCGGTATTCTACAACATTTTTTTAAAGCAACTACTGAATCTCACATATAATTGGTTTTTAAAATTTTGCATTATTGGGAACTTCACATTTTCATACGTGTATGTATGAAAATAATAAGATAGAGGATTTTGCATTTTAATAAAATCAAATTAGTTTGATTACATTTATGCCATCTGCCAGTTTTTAAAGTGATTTAAGATAATGGCTAATAATACAACATAAGATAAAAAATTAATAATAAATAATATTTGTTTTTTTTAATTTTTGTTGGAGTTTGATTGATGTAAATTATCATAATATAATAGATGACACATTAAAAGTAGACACTTTTTTAAGCAAACTCCAACTTTAACCTTTTATTGTTATGCCATGGACATTATATTTTCCAAAAACAAAAACGTAAAATATTTTCATGTTAATTCAATTCAGAATCGGCATTTGCTATTTTGATAAATGATTGAAAAATATAAAATTCATGTTCAGCATGAAAAATTAGTTAGAAAACATGAATTCCAAGAAGAAATTATTCCAAAAAAATATTTGAAAATGTTGAGGGTTTTGCATTCAGAAAAAACTAATTGTATAAGATAGAGAAATAAAAAAAATGCAAATAAAACAGCAAAAAAAAAATATGTTTGTTATGAAATTCACACCATAAATGAGGGCTGTTTTACTGAAAATTTTACCATCAAAAAGTCATTTTCGTGAAAATCAAAGATAGAGGGTTTTGAATTATAGTCCCTTATGGCTATAATTTTTTTACATTTTCTGCAAATATCAAAATGGCCCTAGAATAGTCGAATACACCATTGAAAGTTATTTAAAAAAATGGTATTACTTTTGTCGAACTACTTCACTCACAAAACGCGGAAGTTTAGAGGCACTTTTTTTATCCATAAAACGAAAATAGTTTTTTTTTTATAAATTTATCAACGTGGCTCGAAACTATATTTAAAATTTGAGATAACGGTAAAAATCAGCTTTTTTACTATAAAAACAATTTTCTGTTTTGGATATTGGATTAATTATTACAGTTATAATTAAAATATCAAAGGTCATTGGTTGACACCTTATATCTAGCATTATTTTCCAAGATCATATGATGATGCCAAACGATTCATCCAACACAAAAATATTGGTTAACATCATTATCTTTTTTATTCATTTTAAATAATAAAAGTTTTGTAAATAATTGTATAAGTCAGACTTATATTTAGTTTTGAGACTGAGAATAGAATAGAATTTTGATATTAATATAAAAAATCATAACTTTTCATTGGTTTTTTCATTCCGTTTGTTGGGAATCTCTGTTTAGGTTTGATAAATCTTTGAGAATTATTTTTGATATTAACTGAAAATGGTTGACATTGTGTTTGTTGGGAACCGTTGCACACAAGGTTTTCAAATCGTTAGCTTAGTGTACAAACGTACCAAGTCAATTTTCATACATATTACAGAAGACACAGAAAACTATTTTAAATCTTTTGTTTTAAAAATTTCTGAAATCTCTTAATGCTGTTGAAGTACGTTGGCTGCTCATTTTATTTTATTTGGTAATAACGTTTTCGCTTTATTTTTTAACCCTGTTATTTCATATACATAATAAATTTTGAAAATGATCCAATACTACCTTAAAACATTTATGATTTTTGGTTATCATTAAATGAATATACTAATAATTAATATAAGTTTATTCAAATCTCAATTTTTATTAAAACTCTACTTGTTACTTATGCTCACTAAACTAACGAAATTTTTAGTTATTTTAGGATTTTTACATTTACGTAATATGTACATTACACGTGCCCTTAAACAATAGATTTGCATTGGATAGGTCGTATTTTGTTCTCTAGTCAATAAAACTAACATTAAAACAAGTAAGAAAGTATAGTCGGTCAAGCCGGACGGACGGACGGACATCGCTTAATCGACTCATAAAGATTGGGCAGATTGGTATAATTTAAGGTGGGTGTTGGGACAATATTTTAGAATGTTATAAACATCAGCACTAACCCTATATATCCTCCCCACTATGGTGGTGTAGGGTATAAAAATATTATATAAATATCATTTTAAGAAATCCAAAAAATACAATGTTTAACCAATTATATAACTTTCAATCGATTTTCGGTACAGGTTCTAGATATCCGATTGCACTTAAATTGTAAAATAGTTTGTTTTCGCTACTAATGAACAAAATAAGACCCATCCAAAGCAAATATATTTTTAAGGCAATGTCTAGTGTATGATGTCATTAAATTGAGCAAAATTATTTTTTCCTAAAAAATATATAAATATCTCAGTTGTTTTTTCGTATTTAAACCTAACCGATGTCACTCACTTAAATTTGTTTTCTTTATTTCATATAAAGTAAATACCATTCTAATATTTATCCACAATAAAAAAGGGTTATATGCTTTGAGGTCATTATAATTGTTGATATTGTTGGTCGAGGGCGAATATAATTGATGTTGTCTGGTCATGTTTTTGTTGAAAAGGGCTACGAAAATAAACAATAAAGGATCTACGTATAGCACAAATTTAAACCCAGCTGAATACTTGTGTATAATTTTCAAATTTATTTTATATTTTTAACAAAACATTGTTCCTTTTCAATGGATTGAGTTGTAGACAAGAAGTACTTTTACTTTAAAATCAATAGGATAATCTTAGGTTTTAAGATTAATGATTTTAACTATACAAAAAAATAAATAGTTTAACATAATGAAGAAAATAAATTACATAAATATTCAATTTACACAATGAAATTTACAATTTACACAATGAAATTTAAAAATTCTAAGTTCTACTCTAAAAGAAAAGGCTTTAAATAATGATTTTGTTATTGCATACAAAAATAAAGCACATCTATTGAAGATGCTTAAATGAGTCCAACTTAAAAATAATCTTGTAAACTCCTATTAAATATTATTAATAGCTCAAATGCTTTTATTAAAATTTTGTTACAATATTTTTATATCTAACCATATAGTAGTTATAATAATATAAACTATATAATTTTTTATTAATTTTATATGTGAAGACTACTTGTTACAAGTATTTGTTAAATTCTCATAATTTTTGGAAAAAAAACCACATGCCAACATAAAGTCAGTTCAAACTTGATCGTCATATTTATCCAGAGTATTAATTGGATTTACACAAGCGTTAAAAAGCCACAGGAAGCGAAAAAATTATCCATTTAATATGGTGTCAGAAAGCATTTATTTTATTGATTAAAACATACAATTTTTTTTCAT
The DNA here is from genome assembly GCF_958450345.1 of Calliphora vicina. Classification (NCBI taxonomy): domain Eukaryota; kingdom Metazoa; phylum Arthropoda; class Insecta; order Diptera; family Calliphoridae; genus Calliphora; species Calliphora vicina. Next base: position 60,748,967 of record NC_088780.1, on the reverse strand, counting down.
GAGCGTTTTGTATATATAACTCATTTGCTGCAACAATGTCATAATTCAAAAAAAACAAAATTTCGAGTTAATAACAGCATTGCACAGTAAATACTAGGTGGTTTTAAAAACTGACAAAGTCTTGTGAACTAGCTTCTAAAATTACAATCAGGATTGCCATAGAAGTGTTTTGTCCTAATTTCATAAACTTTTACTTTCAACAACGTATTAATTTAGTTGTGCGTTGTCGTTTGTGCGTTCAACATTGTTATGTGATTGTTATTTTCCTTAAAAAATTAAAATATATATATATATCGGTTTAGAAACTGAAAATACGACTCCTGAAAAATTACATTTTTTTAGTTATGGCGACCTTGCAACAAATGAGCGATATATTTTCAGTTTTAAAGTACCCAACAAACAAAACGTTTGCAAAATTATATTATTTTTTGTTATCAAACGTAACAAATTCTTAAAAACGTTTATCTTACACAAATTTGTGAAGTGAAATTCGTAAATGCTGTTCTAACATTATTATAATATAAAAAGACAAGGCTGATGCAACTTATGATCGATTTTTATTTCATGTAATTAATTATATAAATAAAAAATATCTAAAATAAAAATTATTAACACAAGTATTATAAAAAAGAAGAATGAAAAGCATTTCCCAAATTGGTTATAAGTTCCCCTGTTTGTTAACATTATTCTCAAATTTTTGATATTTGTGAATGCAACAAAAAAATGTTTGTCAATTTGAACGCAAATCCGAATGTTTGCTGGGTTTTAGACTAAAGGGAGTAAACTATAATTCAACAAACATATGAGTATATGTCAGCTAAAGTATTAAAAACATAAAAGTTAAAAGCAATTAAACTTGCCTTTTAAACGAGGGATACATTTTTTCTCACATTATTATTAACAAAAGAAACAATTCGATTTACAAAATAATAATTGGTTAAATTCATTTGTTGATAAGATAATCAAGAAAACCAAAAATATGCCCTAAAAAATCGTTTAAGCTTTAAAAATCGAAAAATATCCATTAAACATTTTAAAAAATTTGGCCTTGAACACAAAATATTTATAATTTTTAAAGCAAACTAAATTATTAAAAAAAATATTTTTATATTATTGTACCGCTTTTAAAATTTAAATGTATGAAATCGTTATTACAGCTTTTTTAGATTTTCAGGTCTAAATCCTACTCAAAGGTACAAAGGACTTCATATCATATTAAATTTTATTTCTTAACAATTCCATTGAAGAATTTATTACGAACTAATTCGTAGGTTTTATTCCTTACTACTTCAAAAGTATCATTCATTTGAGAATTATTCTTTATAGAATTAATTCCTTATTGAATCATTCTGTAATTCAAATCCAATGATGCCAATGATTCTCATTATGAATTAATTCAAGAATAATGAACAAATTCATTATTGTTTTGTTGGAAATATGTAAATGGTATAATGGTAAATATTCCAAAATGTTGTCGTGTACTTAACAACACTTCTGCTAAGTAGTATCTTAAGGATCAATCGACTCGGAAAATAATTAAAAATTTTAGCCCCTATCCATGATTATAACTGGTTTACTGTTCGAATTATATATATGTATATATCCTTCACAAAAGTAAATTAAAAATAATTTTTGGTAAAATTTTTTTTTTCATACAAATATAAAACATTTTAAATGATATGAAAGTATTACAAGGAAAAAAATTTCCTTTTTTAGGTCCAGTATAAACCATCGCAGTCAAAGTATCACTTTGACCATAACTTTACTTATTTGCTTTATTAGAATTTTTAATATCATAAACTTTTTGAAATATTAAAATTTGACTTTTCTAAATAAAACACTTTCAATAATTAAATCCCCTTTAATTTTTTATAACAGTAGTATATTCTGTGCCGAATCTTATACACCCTTCACCAAACTAAACTTAATTTTTTTTTTTTTTAATTTAAAATTTTTTTTTTCAAAATTTAAAAAAAAATTAGTTTTTTTAATTTTTTTTTTTTCATTTAAAAAAAATTCGGGTTAATAATTATTTTCCTCTATTTTGACACATTGTAGGTCCAAATTACTATAGCCTTATATACATCGCTGCAATGGCCTTTGAAATATCCATATTGTCTATATATAATCAAAAATAGGCCAAAAATTGATGTTATCCCGGTTTTTTCCTTATATCTCAGCCATTTGTGGGCCGATTTTCTCGTAAGTTATTTGGGGGCTACGGGTATATCTATCGTCTTCGCTATCTATAACGATTCAGAATATATATATTTTGTTGGGTCGCAAATGAAAAATGTGGAAATTACAAACGGAATGCCAAACTTATGTATACCCTTGTCACTCATGGTGAAGGGTATAAATACAATATAATATATTTCCCTTGAATTACATATTTAAAATTTAATACATACGAGTATTTCCAACTTGTTTTAATTAAATGAAATTCAAAGAAAAATGGTAGAACAATTAAACAATTGTTTTGAGCTATTTTTTCATTTATCTATTAAAACTGGCATTAAAGAGAAAAGCATATTGTTGTCCATACATTTAACTAAAAAACCTTAAATGGTTTTAATTGAAATTAAAATTCTTTGAAAACCAAATTTACTAAAATGAAAAATTTAATAATTTGTGTTAAAAACTCTTCTAAAATTTACTTAAATGTCCTGCTGGTACTATTGACTAAACCACCACTGTATTTCCTTCGTTCTAAGCTGTTAAGCAAGTAGTCAATGTATCCCTTAAATATAGTAATTGTCACAAATGTCTTATCACTTGGCTGACTCCAAATTATAAATTTTGGCCATTTGACACGTATGTGCTCTTTGTAGTGCAGAGAGAAGACAATTTATATATTTATACATCCCAAATAATTTAGCGTAAAGACAATTGTCAATTAATTGTCTCTAAGTAATCTGGAGTGTAGTCACTTTAAACGTTTTGTAAGATATTTATACAAACTGGTTTTATACAAATTGTTTTGATATAATTCCCATAGAGTTTATTTTAATTTTTGCTTAAGTATACTGATATCCCATGTAACATAGCATGAAGTCAATAGTCACTTTAGTGTCTTTTAGTAGCCTATAGTGTAGTCACTTTGAATGTTTATTTTGTACTGCACTTTAGAAAGCAATCAATTGGAGAGATTTGTCGGAGGAAGGTTTACTTACAAGCAATCCTTTATTAGACTGGCTATTATACATGTCTTTTTAGCTGACTATTTCAGGTCAATTAGCACCACGTATATGTTAAAATAAATATTTATGTAGCTGATCAAGTAAAAAGTTTGGTAGCTAGTAAGTTAACTGACACTATTTAATAAGTATGTGAACTCAAATCGTTGACTACTTTGAACCAGCTATTAGACAGTCTCATTGTAATCAAAAATGTCCGTGTTCAAATAACTAGTCACGTAGCTATTGAAGTAACTAGTTCCCACCCTAAATGATGGATAAAATCACTAGTTCGGGACAGTTTCCTAGAACTGCTGGGTTACATATTACAAATACATTATTGTCAGAGATGGAAAGTTTTTTGTTGATTATCAAAAACAAACAAAATATACTGTAAATATTTTTCTAAATTTATATTGTTTTTAAGTTTCCATTGTTACTTAAAATTTTGGTGTCAATGTTGACCTTTGTTTTCAAATCTTTATAAAATAATTAATTATGTTATTTATTTGTCAAGCTTTCTTCGAGATTAACATTTGGAATGTTGTGGTTTATTTTATGCGATCAATGAAAAACTATAGAATTACTAGGGTTGTCATTGGAATAATCGAGGAACAAATATATTTTTTATTCGAATGAATAACATTTTTCAATATAAAATAAAAAATAAACAATAATTGCCAAAGAAGCGAATACTCGAATAAATTTATTAATATTTCCAAAAAAAAACAACAGCAAAATTTTTCTTATTCCTATTACACTGCGGAACAGATATTTTGGTGCCCGAGATTTGAACTACGTTTTGTACAAGTTGATGAACCCTCAATACTATTTATATTTTCATTGAATACCCTATTTTTTGGTGTTTTTCTTCAAAATTTTGGGTAATGCAGTCTACGTAAACATATGCTTCTTTTGAGTATAATGATTCTAATGGATGTTTTGGGATATTTGTCTGATCTTTCAAGAAAGTTGAAATTTGACTCTTTTAGCTTTATCCTTAATAAAATTGTGCATTATGAAAATTTTAAATAAAAATTTAGCACTGCACATTCAAGGCATTATAGCGAACATAATTTTTAATTAAAATGAAAAATTAGTTAAAAATTTAATGAAATATTTATAAATAAATTCTTAGGTAGTCTTATTTCCTAATACACATTTAAATCTTACTACAGCAATATACATACTTCATTTGACGTTTTTAAAATATTGCGTATTTTATATTTACGTAATTTATAGCGTTTTTGGTGAAAATATCTTAAAATTTTTATTAAAAACATAGTATTTTATAGAAAAAAATAAATTTTTACAAACATATAGATTTATTTCTTCATTATATATCCAAGAATTGTCTAAGTTGCGAATTTGAATACCAAAGTAAGCAAAATAAAATTGGAGAACAGTGTATGCAATTGATTTTCGCTGATCTTTTAACATATATTCGCCACAAATGTAACAAAACATATTGGGATTTTTAACACAGCATCTCATCTTACTAGCCATAATGAAATAATATAACGAGAGAAATTATATTTATCAAAAAAAAACAGGAGTAAAACATTCAAGTTACGAACATTTGTATAATTTTTTTAATACGAAATATATATGAAAAATATTGTAAAACTTTGAGTTATTTGCCAAATATTTTAGTATATTTTCAGCGAATTTTCAATATTTTTATATAAATTAGTTTATTGATGTGTTTTTATTGTATATAGTGAAGAAATTTTGAACCCTTTTACAATAGCTCAAACTTATAAGGATGAAACTGAAAAAACTTAATTTTCAACATCCTTGCGATATCACCAATATATCCTGAAACTTAGATAAACAAAATTGATGTCAAAGAAAAGATAATTTTGTGTAGAATACCAGTACAAAAATGCGTTTTTAATTTTAGTCTCCATTTATGAAATAATCAAACAAAAAGAGAAAAAAAATACAGAATAACTAAAAAAATTAAATCCGCGATATCTTAAAAACAAGAGCTCCTCAAGACAAATTAAAGATAGTTTTGACTATGAAATGTCCCATACATGTATTATCAAAAACATTTCCGCAGCACCAAATCAAAATGTCAATTTTGTTCCTCTGTGTTATTTGAAAATATTATTAAAAACGATTAAAACATTAATTTTCCAATCAATTTTGGATAAACACAACTCTTTTACAACGCCTTAAAAATTTACTGCAAGCCTTATACGAAGTTAAAAATGTATACTTTGGAATCCGTTAACAATTATACCATAGTTTTGACTTACCTAAACTTGTGTTTTATATATGTCCCCATTTAGACTGTAAGATTTTTCGCGCATAAGATTTTATTATTCTTCTTTAAACTTGCATTCGCGTTTACACACAAAGATTTTTATTGCAGACAGTTTGTACATTAATGTGCATGTTTGTGTGTATGTAGGTATTACGAACGAAAACACAAAACGAATTGCAAGTACATCAGAGTGTGTACCCCTTTCTATGCCTCTTGCCTCTCTTGCCTATAAAGTAAACTTTCATGCGAGGAAAATCTGCATGTGTAAACGCCGACTATGAGAGATTTCATGTCAAGTGAACCAAATTTTAAAACCGATGTCTTGGGGATGAAATTTGCACCAATATTTGTTATATTGGATAGTAATTCACACACAATTTTTCAACAAGATCCGTTGAGAAATCTCTGAGCATAGAATAAACGCATAGAACGGAAGGAGGAGTAACACAGAAAGAATTAAATTTCTGATTCAATCAAGAAATTTGCTCAATCAGACAAAATTTTGTTTGAATTAGGACCTATCACAAAATTTGTAAATTCAAACAAGAAATTTTGCAAAAAATTAATTGAAAAAAAATCAATATTTTTTCAATTAAAAAAAGTATGATATTAAACAAAAAAGTTGTTTGAATTACAACACAATTTCAAACAAAAATTTGTTTAAAACAGTAAAATTTTTGTTTGATCAAAAAAAATATTTTGAAGCTAAAATGGTGTAGAACCAATAAAAAAATGGTAAAAATAATAATATCAGAAAAAAAAAAAAAAAAAACAACAAAAATAAAGAAGAAAAAAACTACAAATAAGAAAATAAAGAATGAAAAAGCTAAGTAAGGAAAAAAACAAATAAACATCTAAAACAGTATTTAATGTTTTAGATGTTTACCATACGTACATCATACAATTCACATATTTTTGCAAGCCATTGACAAAATCAAAACTACTTATATATAAAATATTTTTAACCAAATGAGAATTATATCCACACATCATAAAAACAAACATGCAAACGAAATTACCCAATGTGACTAATATACACATGATAACAACAAACACCCTTATTTACTTGCTGGTTTTGTTGTTTTATCCCAATTGTTGTATTAAAATAAAAATCAAACAAAAACATTAATAGAATCTATAAAAATATTTATAGAAAATAAAATTAGTTTCAGACAGGCGATTGTTTGAAAATATTTTAGCAATAATTTTTTCTGTGAATATATATTGAAAAATTACTCTCTTTTCACACATACGGGTGATACAATAACAAAATACATGCAATACATTCTCATGAATTAGGTTTTTGACAACAGACTTAGGTTTTTGGCTCTCAGTTACCTATCTAGTTATTGTCTATGTCTCTGAGTTACAAGGAGTCAAAATGTCAAATTGGTGTCTCTTCTCATCCATTTACCTTATTACCTATTGTTCTTAGCAAAATGTGTCCAAAATAGTTTAGATATGTAGCAATTTCTTCAACCTTTCCAAAAAAATTGACATTTTTCTTATGAAGTCAAAACCTTTTTGCCTCTTTTGAAAACGGGCCATTTTTTTCTCTAAAGAAAGCTTAGATATTTTCCTTGATGACATTTGTAACTCAAAGCATTGATATTTTTACTCTTTATTTTATTTTTTGCTCAAAAGAAAGCTTATGTCTTTTCAAAATAAATGTTTTGTAACTCAAAGCATTGATTTTTGACTTTTTTTGGAAAATCAAAAACTTTGGCGATTTTTTTTTCAAAATGGCCGCATTTAATTATTGCTCAAAAGAAAGCTTGTCTTTTCCTTTTTGGTCGGTTATTGGGATGCGGGTTGGATATCTATCAAAATAAATGTTTTTGACATAATTTTATTTTACTTTTTTTTTTGCAAAATCTAACTTTTTTTTCCAAAATGATCCCTTAGTTTTATTTTAAAGAAAAAAAATGTATGTCAATAAAAAGTCAAAAATTGTATATTTGAGTTGCAAAACAATTATTTTGATAGATATCCAACTCGCATCCCACTTAGAGACCAAAAAAGCAAAAAAAGACAAAACAGTTTTTAATTTCGGAAAAAAATGTCAAAAATTTAAAAAAAAAATTCGAAAGATTGAAGAAATAGCTATCTAAACTAGTTGGGACATATTTTGCTAAGAACAATAGGTAATATGTTACATTAATGAGAAAAAACACTTGCTTGGCAAAAATGGGCTCTCATAAGATTCCGCCCCCCATTTAAATATTTATCGCAGAACCGCCCCCACCCCTCCAGGTACTGTTTGAGCAGCCATAAATATGTTGATTATTCGGGAATTCTAATTACTTCAAATTATACTGTAAAGTATGGCGAAAATCGGGCAAGATTTGTCCCTAGTCCAGCTCAGAAAATTGCTTGAACATTCGTAATTGTTTTATTATTATTAATATCGAAATGAAATTGGACGTAAACAAATTTTATGTGAATCAAAATCTTTCTACCAACTTCTGTGAGGATAATTGAACCTATCCCGCGCAGCTGTATCAGAAAAATATGCTATTGTCAATACATAAAAAAATACCCAAATATTGATAGTGTATACAAGATTCGGCTCAGCTGTATATAATATTCATGTTTTGTTGTAATGTAATATACATACATAGTACATGCATACATATTTTGAGAAATTAAGGAAGAGGAAAGACAACCAGTAAGAAAAAAAATAAAAGAAAAAATAAAACAATACATAAATAAAATAAATTCAAGTAAAATATTTACCCAAAGGATCCACACGGTAAATAACTTCTGGTAAGACAGGATTCAGAGTACAAATAAAAAATATCCAAAATGTTAGCCAAACGGGGAGCATATGATGCCAGTTGTGATGCAGCAAGTGTTGGACTGTCTTTCCGGGATGATACTTTGTCGCCATATTGCACTCGCAATTCTTGCTGTATCTATTGTTGCTGTTGTTGTTACAGACGAAACCAACAACATCAACAACACCACTGCTATATGCTGTAAGCTCGTACAATTGTTGTCGTTTGCTCTACTCTGCTGTTTCCCAATGTTGGTGATGTTGGCGTAGTGGTATTGTTGTTGCTGATGCTGTTTTTGTTGTGATGATTTCTTTTTGCAGGGATAGTTGCAGTTGTTGTTCTTGTTGTACTTTCAGATTGTTGCTGTTTTTGTTGAAGTAGCTTTTGTTTATTTATATGCTTTTTAAATTTTATAGCTTTTATTTTAGTTGCAACTTTTTGCAACTGCTGCTTATATTATTATTATTGTTGTTGTTGTAGTGCCAATTGTTGTTGTTGTTTTTTGTTTTCTCCTGTATTCATTATTATTATTTCATTTTCTCATTCACATTCTACAGTTGCCGTTGTTGTGTAAATGTTTCTGTTTTTTTTTATTTCTTTTTGTTTTTAATTGTAATAATATTTATAAAACAATTCTACATCGTATATACTTTGCATTACAGTGGGAGAGACGGGCGAATTGAGTGAATGAGTGCAAATGTTTGGTTGTGTGAATTTTTTAATTAAAGCTAAATATTAAATTCATTTAAAATGGTATTGCAGCAGCAACAGCAATAACAACAAACATACGTACATACTTGTAGTATTATTGTTATTACTTTTCAATTAAAAAGTTTTAAACGCTACTAATTAAAATATTTGTTCATAATTAATTGACCATAGTAATCAATTCTTTGTGTGTGAGTACGTGTATGTGTAAATTGGTGTTTATGTATTTAAATTTCAACCTATGTATTTGTTGTTGTATGAATGTAGTATCTGTGGTTGAGTATGCAAATATTATTAATTTTTAATAAAATTTATGATTTTAGATAATTTGCATAAATATTTTGTTCTGTTATTTAATACATACAGAAAAGTAATAAAAAATCAACAATTAATTAAGTACTGCCGGGCATGACCTACTATCTAATATCCTACAGTACAGCTAGCAGTATATAATAATATGTTATTTAGTTCATTGGCATTAACGATTCATTTCTTAAATTAAGGCCTTAGAAAAACCCTTGACTTAAGGTTTTTGAAAGAATTTTTTAAATTGATTACAACTATGTTATATCTGATATTAATTTTAGAGCGTTACAAACATGAGTAGAAAAACACAATAACCTCCCCATCCACTGTGTTGTAGGGTATAATTATTTAATACGACTATTTACGTTTATGTTTGTGTATTTAATTACATATAATATTTACATACATATACATATATGTACAGAGTTGGAAAAAATAATAGGGACGACATATGTATACAAATAAAAAGAAGTTTATGCACAAACAAAATGTATTACAATTAGACTAACAAAAAATATTACAAAAATATTTAAATTCCAAAAAACAGACTGGAAAATATAACAGGGATGATTTAGGTATTTTTTAAGAATTTTAATTTTTAATCCATAACATACCATAATTTTTCAATGTTATGTTAATATTTGGTAGATGCTCTCTTCATTTTAATTACCAACTTGCATCTGCGTTGCATAGATCCAATAAGATTAGCACAGGTTTTCGGAGGTATAGAATACCTCTCTTACTGGACTTGTTGCCACATATAGTCTTTGTTTTTGTTCTTATATGGCCCTATTTTTTTATAAGAACTCTCCACAAATGCTCATTTCTTTTCGTTTAGAGTACAAATTTTAAATTCATGGTTAGGCATTTTTGTTTAGTATTACGACCCCATTATTTTTTCCAGCCTTTTGATAACTTTATTATACTCTTTTGTAGATCTAGTTTAATTTGTGGTGAGAAATATCAAAAGAACAACTGTCAACAACAAAACCGTTAGACACTATATCATTTTACAGTGCCCATTAATCATATTATTCATTTATGTTAAACATAAAACGCAAAAAATAATATTAAGTACTGCGTCCCTATTATTATTACCAACACTGTATGTTTTACATTAGTATGTGTGTATGTTGATCTCAAGCGCATTATGTCCTGGTAATACATTTCTAATTAATTCATTAATTAATTAGTTGTTCGTTAGTTTTTCGGTTGATCGGGGTTTACAATTTTATGTCATCTTATATAACTAATGCACTAATTAATAATAACAATGACATAATTTTTACTTTGTATGAAGGAAAAATAAATGAAATTTTAGTTTGTTTGTGTTGGTCCGATTTTGCCCATAAACAACAGAGATTATCCGTCTATCGTTCCTTTAACAGACAGCCGGACATTGCTAGATTGCCTTAGAATTGCATAAGGCCCCAGAATAGTTATAATTTTGTGGGTCTACGACCAATATTTCGAAGTGTTAAAAAATATTTTTGATTATAAAGCGTTTAGAAACAGATTTGCAGTAGCTTTTAATTTGGTTCGAGACATTAAAATTTTATTCGAATTTAAATAATATTAATTAGTTCTATCATACTGCGTTAACTTACATATACATATTTTTATTTAAATTTACTATACAGCTCCATAGAAAATTTATTAGTTTTGTCAAAACAAAGATTTTTTAGTTATTGTGCCCGATGTGGAAACGATCTTTAAATACTTAAAATGGATTCATACATTATATTGCAGCTATCGATAGACCGTAATATTTGTATGTTTTTATAAAAAAAATCGGTTGCAAAATTCAGAAATCGGTTCAAATTTATGAAAGTTACAAGGCCGAAAATGTTTTACACAGGCGGATAACTTTGGACTCAATGAAACATATTCATAGAGTTGAGCTCCTTATCTATTGAAATTTTAAGAAATCTGCCAAGTAGTTTAGAAGCTGCAATTTAGGTCAACCTTCGACTAAGTAAATTACATGTGCCGAAATTTATCAAGTTGTCTTTTAAACTGTGAACAATAGTTTTGTGGTACCAACTCCCAAATGAAATAACTCCCCAGGAAAAAACTAAATAACCACCACACAATTTTCCATACAAATTGGGACTTATTTCATTATGAAATAACTTCCAATGTATTGGGACTAATTTCTTTTTTGATTTCTTGGAATCTTTACTGAGCAAAGACGCTTTTTATGGTACCGTGAAGTAACTCCCCACGAAAAAATTAAATAACACCCAACAAATTTTTCATACAACTTGGGAATTATTTCATTTTGAAACAACTCCTTGCGCATAGGGAGTTATTTCATAATTTTTAGCTGGGAGTTATTTCATAATGCAATAATTGCCATTGAAATTTTTGTTGGGTTTTACTTCATTTTATTTTGAGAATTAGGAGTTATTTCACTGTATTGGGAGTTATTTCATTTTTGTTAGGTTCTACTTTGCAAAAGCAAAATATTAAAAACTGGCTTCGCTCAGAAAATTTGTTTTGCATTGCAGGCCTTTGGCCGAGCGCTAAGGTTTTCTCCTCTGAGGTGTATCATTAACTGGCTTCGCTCAGAAAAGTTTTTTGCAAATTCATTGGGAGTTATTTTGCTTTTATTGCGACTTATATTTTTAAAATTATGAAACCATATTGTACTTTTTTTGGGAGTTATTTCACTTTTTTTGAGAATAATCTACTTATATTATATTAAGACTGCCAACTACTTATTGGGAATAATTTCATTTTAGCCTTTGGGAGTTATTTAATTTTTTAAGATTGGGAATTAGGTAATTTTTGTTGGGATTTATTTCATTGAGAGTTTTTTCATTTGAGAGTTATTTCACGGTACATAGTTTTACCACAAGTTGTATTACAAAATCTACTCAGAAAGTGATTCTGAATTAAACTGGGTGTAGGATCAATCTGTTTGGTAATGGAGTAGAGTACAAAAGAAAACTTTTCAGAAATTTGCCTAATTTAGTTTATAATTTGTTTTTAAAGCGAAGTAACGCTCAGGCAATATTTTACCGAAATTTGTGAATTTCGTTGGAATATGATAGGACAAATCTTAATACTGTGCATTTTTACATAACTTCTCCGTAGTAACAAAAGTCCATGAACAGCAAACTGTAGAACTTTTCTCTGTTAGAATAAAAATCACAATATTATATTTATTACACAAATATTAAAGACTGTAAAATTACACAAAGAAAGCTTTCATTAAATTGTCAGTGACATTATCCTCTTCCGATGCTTTTGTTTACTTGAAAAATTATCGAAAAGATACTTTATTTAGCGTTTTTTACTTTTAAAAATTTATAATTTTTCAATGAATACTAAAAATACCTACATAAATAAAACCCATGAAATTTATATCAAACCACAACAAACAAAAGCTTCATTTGTTTCAGTGTCATAAAAAATTCATAAGCGTTGTCATGTGACTTCCCAAAAATTCAGGATAATTTTTATTATTTTATTTTTGTTTGTCTCTTTTTTTTGGGGAAATTTAATCCAAACAGTATTATTGGCCAACGCGTTGAAATTATAAAAGATTAAACTTTTTGTAAATATTTGAAGAATTTAAGTACAAAGTTCTTTGTTTTTTAGTATTTTCTTCTATTCCATCAGAAATTCCTGCGTAATCTTAGATGCCTGCGTTACGTGTGTCTTTAAGTTAAATAATGAATTTATACGAGTATTTTAAATTCTATTCACAAGTTCGTGAAGAAGTGATGAGCCAGCCTGCCTTAGATATTTAACACAAGTTTACAAACATACACACACTTTGCACTGACATATCCATTCTCAAGTATTTAAGTTACACCTGATCATCAAGTTTTTAGGGGAGACTGAATGAAGGCAACTAAAGCAAATTTTGGGGTAGAAAAATTAAATATATTTTGTTGTCTTGTATTATTCTGTGACAATCTTCTGAATAAGATTTTACCACAGATCTAAAACATGAAAGTATAATAGAATAAGAAAAATCATTGCAAGACAGAATATTTTTAGAAAATACCAAAAATAATACATTACACTGGACTAACTGGAGATTGTTTTTATTTTTTGTGGCTTTTATTTCTGTGTTGTTGTACTTGGTTTAATAACTTGTTTTGCTTTTTACTTTAGTTCAGTTTAGTTTAACACTTTTGACAAACTAATGCCCCAGATTAATCCTCTTTTAGAAATACGTTGGTTGGTTAGTTCCTTCGTTATTTTGTGGTATACTATTTTATGTTGTTGCTGTCGTTGTTTCCGTAACTCAAATATTGCGAAAGTAGTATCCTTAAGATTCAGCTTCTGACAAAAACGGTAAAAATTTAACTTTATTTTCTGTTTCTTCATATTCTATATTCTTCCTTCATACTGTATTTCATTTTTCGTTTTACGATTATTTGATTAAATGTATGTGTCCTTAAAAACAACACAACCATGAATATAAAAAAGAGCAACTGAAACCGGATTAAAATTCGCTAGATGTTACTTTCAAATACGGAAATTATTTAAAAGTTGTGTCTTTAATGCACCCTACTGCACATTAAATACTTTTTATAAATAATCCTTTATAGGGAGTTTAATTGATAAAGAGCTTAAATAAAGTGTGTGTGCATTGAATGAAACCGTTTTAACCCGCTACAGATATAAAAATAATTTGCCGATAAATATGGGCAAAAACACAATTTTGTTCAAATTGGAGTAAATTTTGCTTTGACCTTCACGATTTAAGGGTTAACGTTTTTTGATTTTAGTAAAAGTTTCAGAGTATATTTAGAATTATCTGGACTATAATATTCTAATTAAGTTTTGCTTAAAATTCATAAGAGTAAGACAATAGAGCTCATTGGCCTAAAAATTGCCAAATAATTGGTTTTTCTCGAAAATTTCAAAATTTAAATCGCAGGTACGGAAAAACTATAAGAGATATTTTCATAATTTTTTCACGATTTAATTCCCTATTATACTCTTAATAAATCCCAATGAGATGATCAAAAAATTCTGAAATTTGTTTAACAAAATTTTTAAAAATTTGAAAATGGAGTTTTGAAAATGCCGTTAAAAAAATTAATTTTTTTTGTTCATACCTAAGAATAGGTTAACGGTATCCTACGAAGACAAAAACTCATATACAAGTAAATATGGACATATTTTAAGTAAAAATGAGCTTTTATTTTAATATTTCTCAAAATATGTTAATTTTGTTCCAACATTTCTTGTTCTAGTGGCCTGAGACACGTTAATGGCCTGGCGAATTTTTAATAACTTTAAAATTTTTAAACCGATTTCTGTTTTTTATGTCTCATTAGAACGATAATTACGTACACATTTCGATTCTTTTAAATTGAATTACAAAAGTAATTTTTTAATGGCAAAATTTTTACAAAAACTGAAAAAAATGAATTTTTTCCCCTTGTAAATGCATCTCAAAACTTCAGAGGGCTTGCGGCACGTCTTAACCCCAACCGATTTACCTAAAATTTTTTCAGGATGATTTTTTTACTAATGTTCACCAAACTGGGGGGTGAGAATGGCCAAAATCCAACTTTCGTTTATTAAGGGCCACCCTAATGTGTATATTAGGCTTCGTATCAAAAACAATCATGTTATCTGATTTTGTAATATCACACATTTTTAGAATGTTTTTGCACCAGTGAAAATAATGGAGTATTTTTTTTAAAAACCAACTCCATCAGCTGCATATCTGCGACTGAAAACACTGTTTTTGAGCGAAAATTTTCGCAGAGAAAAAACTGTTACATTTATTCATAAACTTGATTTATAATAAAATTCTAAAAGAAAAATTTTAAAAAATAAGCATTAGGGATCTTAAAAAATGCATTTTTTCAACAAAAAAATTAAAATTACTTTTTGAATTGCTCGATCAATCTGTACCAGTACTTTCATGTGAGAATAATAGTGGCAAAATAGTTTTAAGTTTACTTAAAAATATATAATTTAATAGTTAAACAATAGCATTAACATAAACACAGCCTATTTAAAAAAAAGTCGAAAAAGTTTTTGATTTCGAAACAAAATGTCAAAAATTTTTAATTTTTTTTTTTCGAAATATTGAAGAAATAGCTATCTAAACTATTTGGGACACATTTTGCATCCCAGGGAAACATTCAATGTATCCCTTATAGAAAATAATTGTCACTAATGTTTGATCAATTAGCTGACTCCAATTTATATATTTTGGGTAATTTGGCACGTATGTGCTATTTGTAACGCAGATATAAGTCAATTTACTTTACTTTATACATTTACTTTATACATCTCATGTAATCTAGCGTAAAGACAATTGTCACTTAAGTGTCTCTAAGTAATATACAGTGTAGTCACTTTAAACTTTAATTGTTTATTTAAACGGGTCAATTGACCCTTTGCTTAGGACATGCACATATTAGAATAACTAGTCACGTAGCTAGGTATGTAACTAGTTGTCACCCTAAATGATAGGTAACTGTGTGTGTGAAGTTACAAAATCTTTCGAAGACGAAATCTCTTATAAATTGAAATTGCAATGAAAACAAATAAGAATGCTTTCGATACATTTTATGAGCTGTTTTTATAATACAAGCGAGTACATGAGTGAAAATTTTACATATATTTTGGTTTGTATTTTTTTTGCTTGTATTATAAAAACAGCACTTTAATGAATATTTGATACTTAAAAACAACACGCAACTTTTTTGAAGCAAAATTATTAGAAACGATATTTTTCAATTGCTGATAGAGAACTGACGAACTTAATGCTAGTTTATCAATGTTGAAAGAAGTTAGTCAATAATATTTAATGCTATTTCTATAAGAAATTCAATTCAAAACTTTTTTCCAGGCAATATGTTGCCCATTGACGACAAACAAATATATTTTTATTAAAAACTTGGATAATATGCATATAAATATGCATTCTGAAGTAAAATATTACAAAATATGCATTATCAATAAAATATGCAAAAATATGTACTAACAAATCGATGCCATTTTGCAGCAAATGACATATAATATAATTTTCACCATTTGGTTTTTAGGTGACGAAGCACCAGGATAGATGGGAGCACCGAAAATCGAAAAAGTTCACAATTATAATACCATTTAGTTCAATCATATTATGATCGAAATGTTATCTGTTATCTTAAAATAAATATGCTGGATGTTTTTCATCTTTTAAATTTGTATCTCCGCAAAAATTATTCACTCGAAGATAGCATCAGATAAAGTTGATGCAAAACAGGGACATTAACTTTTTTTAATCCCTAGGGGTTGAGGGTTATATAGCAATAGATGAATTGTCATATATACAAGTATTTTATTTTTACAGATTTAGTTTAAATAGTGAAACTGTTAATTTTCTCCATCTTAATTCAATAAATAAACACAATTTAACGTATTAAAAATAATTTCTTCTAAAGTTTTAGTATACTCAAGGGGATGTAATTTACCAAGAAATTTAGAACTAAATCATATAATGAATCATTAAATTACAATCATTTCATTATAAATTCGCAAAATATCATTAAAAATTCTAGATGTTTTAGGGTACTTCGTATAAAATTACAATAAATCAACAAACTAAATATATATACATACAAATATTCAAAGGCATTTGAGTTAAATCATAAAATGTGGCTAAAAGTATTTAAAAATAAATAAATAAGTTTATATTTAAATAGACGAAAGATACAACCACACAAATTAATGTTGACCGCAAACTTCTTGATGTTTCTTTCGGGTTTTTATTATTTATGTTATTTTTGAGTTTTCACATTTTATTTTTACAGAAAATATTCATAAATTTCGTTTAAAGTAATGATTCTTTAAATTTACTTACAAGCTTGACAACCATGAACCAAAATCCTATTAATACAAGTATTACAATATTTGTGGATCTGGGGAATAAAATAAGATCCTAGGGAATGAGCTGGTCGGTCAAGATTTATCAACATGCATTTGTCATTGAAACAGTGAGTAATATTTTTCATTTTTTAAACCAGGAAACCCCCAAACCCCAAAACAGCAACAACGGCGTCAAAAAATAAACAAGTAAGAGATACAATGTAGAATTTTAAGTAAAATGAGGAAAACAAAACTCAATAATTTATGAAACTGGAGGAACTTTTGTTATTTCTTTTTAGTTATTTTGTTGTATTTATTTTTCTTCTTTAAACTTTTGTCCTTGTAATGGAAAAATTCAAATATAGTGTACAAACATCCCAGCAGTTCTAGGTGATTGTACGGAACTAGTAAATGACTAGTTACTTTAACACGTGTATGTTCTAAGCAGTGTGTCAATTGAACCTTTTGGATTACAAGCTGGTCCAAAGTAGTCAACGCATTGGTTACGTAGAGTCACAGCTACCTTACTAAGTACCTAATTGGTTACTTGATCAGCTACATAACTAGTTATTTTTACATGTACGTGTGCTAATTGACCTCAAATAGGCAGTTAAAAAGAAATCTCATACATAGTCCAATAATCGATTGCTTGGAAATAAACCATCCTCCTACATCTCTCTAATAGATTACTTCTGGTAGGAAAATGCAGTACAAAATAAACCTTTAAATTGACTACACTCTAGATTATTTAAAGACACTTAAGTGACAATTGTCTTCACACTAGATTACATGGGATGTATAATGTAACCAATTGACTTCTTTCTCTCTGCAATACAAAAGCACATAGGTGTCAAATGACCCAAAATATATAAATTAAATCAGCCAAGTGGTCAGACATTAGTGACAATTACTGTCGATAAGGGATACATTGACTACTTGCTTAACTGATGGGATACTACAAAATATAAATATACATCTACAATGTTTATTACACATATATGATGTATAAGTAAATACATGTATTTTGGTAAGTTTTTAGAGTGAATAAACCCAGTGTAAAATTTAAAAGTTGAGAAAGCCTTCAATAATGGCCTTTTGGCAATATGTGTGGTCTTTTATTTACAAAAATTGGAAACCTTTTACAAGTTATTTTTGTTATTAATTCTGGTTTTTGAGATGAATCCTCAATTATATAATATGAATCCTTAATAATGGCCCTCAATAGTTTAGTTTATTTGATTATCCAAGAAATCCATACAGTCACAACTCCTTACCTGACTTTTAAAAATGGATCTTCATATTCTTTATATACATGGCTAACACTTTTGATAAGGAATAGGATTAATTGTTAATTTTACAATTTTGATGATTAGGCCTTCAAGAAGGCCTTGTCATTTGCCCGCAAAATATATTTATATATGGACACGAATATGTAGTACGAATTTAAGGAAAATCTTATGGGGCTTTTTATATATAGACCCAAAAGCATTTCACATATTAATAAGTACAGAAAAATAGCAGCAACAAAAAAATAAAATATAGTAAACGATAGAATGAACGAAACCGAATAAAAACTGAACTCGTATTAACCCATTAAAAACCAAGACCATTTAAAATGAAAAATTTTTAAATTCATTTATTTATTTAAACTAAAATACGGTCAAAGAACATAGAAAATTAAAAAAAAATTAAAAAAAATTTTAGGAAACGTGTTTTTGGGGCTGTACCTGAATGGGTACAATGGCGTAAAGTGTATGCTATTTTTATAATGTGTGAAAATTTTTAAAACATTCTTTTCCAACACAACGCAATACCGCATTGTTCAGACAACCATCTTATTCTGTTATGGTATTCACCCCATCGTAGGGGATTTTTTATCATTTAAGGAAATTGGTTTCCAGGAGTAGTTGCGACACCAGAAGCCAGTGTAATTTGTATATGGGTCTCACCTTGTCAGTCGCATCTAAATTAGTGTTATCAGCCAAATTAACAAAACGTTTTATTTCATTGAATCTGTTCCGTGATATAATTTCCGAAATTTTGGAGTGCGAGTATCCTCGCAGAGCACCCAATACGTATCTTCTTTTGGCATAGAGGGAAATCCACTGTAAAGCAAAATACTCAAGAATATATTCAAATCTTCTGTGGTAAAGGATAAATTGTGTTTATTAGCTTGCGATGCATAAATGCAAGTCTGCTAAATGGTTAAACTAATAACCTTTTCCCATTCAAGTATGAAATAATATTGAACTCATTGTCCAAAAAAATAGTTTGAGACTTTTGAACATCGCATGGTATTATTATCCAAATAGAATTTGTTTTGCTTGATCTTGAGGGCATTATTTTCTGTCAGAACATCTCAAGTGGAACATCATCGTCGCTATCACTGTCACAAAATACTTATATTTCACCTGGTATATGCGATCTCTAACAATATCCTCAGCAACACCTTTATCTTCATCCATATTACAATCCGGATCTGATAAAATAATATCTATCAAAATTGTGGTGCTCATATTTTTCCAAAAAATCTAGTTTTTTAAACATTTGCATTAAAAACTTTATGTTTTGATGGTCTGAAATTCTGTTTTAGCGTAAGAAAAATCTTAAAAAAATAATACATATCAAGCCATTGTACCCAATTGGGTACACCGATTTTCCTAATCTCACAACTTTGCCCCAAAAAATTATTTTTCTTATACATTTTTATAAAATGTACACATAATCACTCTACTTCACAAAATTATAAAAAACTCTTCCTTTCGTAAAACTGTGTTTGCTCTCCGCAGCTGAATTGTTACTAACCTCGGTAATATTCCAAAAAATGATATAGCATTATAAAAAGAGGACAAAATATACCTTTAGGGTATTATTTTTTTTAAATTTTTATGTGTGATGTTTAAAAGCACAGTGTGTTGAATGCAAAATCACAAAAAAAGCTGTCAAATTTATCTTGTTAAAAAATTTATGAGTATTTGAATATTGCCTTTTTTCTGTACTCAAGCAGGTACAATGGCTGGGAATGGGTTAATAAAACAAAAACTGAAGAAAGTAAAGACAAAAGAATTTTAAATCACACAGAGACCACAGCATGACTTAATACTTATGCTGCTGCCTTTCCATTCCACCAAGCCACAACGCCACACACACAAACTGATACAGTTATATACATATACACACACATATACACTAATACAGTCGCAAATACATATAAATTAATGAAAGTATTTATGTTCATGAAAGAACTAACAGCCATAGAGCTATGAAACTTAATTGCCGATATTATTCAACTCAACTATGAAAGACAAGACAATCCTCTTTGGAACGTTCACCAACCGACCAAACCAACCAACCAACCAACACAAACAAAAAGCAAACAAATATTTAAGATACAAATCATTGCAAGGATCTAACATGAATTAAGTGCATAAAAATAGCACAACATAGAATTTGATAAATTTATTAGGACTAGGGTGTCCTACCCGCATCGACCTAAGTATGCGGGTCGGATTATCGATTCTGAATATATTAGTCAAACACTGAAAATTCGAATCAAATCCGATAACGTAATTTATTAGCTTTGGCTCTTGAGTTTAGGAAATTATATTTTACAACCAAATAAGGTACATTTTTGTAAACGATTTTCAAAACTCAAATTTAAAATTTTAAATATTTTATTAACAAATTCTAAAATAATAAAAATTGCTTATTAGATCAAAATCAAATCCTATCTTGAGCATTTCGTCTTTTATCCAATGATATTTCAATACAATTTTTTTTCATTGTTTTATTTATTGGATAGATTGCGTTTCTGCTATACGATTTTTTACTTTTTGATCCTCCATACAAATCACAGTTTTTTATTTCGTGATCCTGTTTCCTTTTAAAAGGACTTCAAAATTTAAAAGGAGTGCATTTAAAAAAAATGTTTTTTGCCCTTCCTACTATGCCAAATTTCTTGTCAATTGATCAAGAAGACTTCTAAAATTTTTTTTATTATTTTTATTGTTTATTTTTATCCAATTTTATGTCATATTTAGAAATTGCTCAATTTTTTCACAATTCAACCACACAAACTTACACAAATAAAATTCAAATCTGCTCAAATGTTCTGAGTTTCTGAGTCCCTTAGTCAGATAGTCTAATTTATGAAACAGTTTTGTTGGGTATTGCAGTAGCAATAATAACTTATTTATAATTTAGGCTAAGATACATATGTATTAATACTTGTTGCAAATTTCTAAAATGATATATTCAACAAAGACAACCATGAAAAATATGTTTACTTTTCTACTCGATTTTGTTTAACCTAAACAGCGAAAATCCAAGAGTCCAAAAATCTACTAACCTCAGTTGCTGTGCTATTTTGTTGTGTCCACCTGTAATGAAAGGCACACGCACACCGCCCGACACATTTTTTTCATTTAATACAATTTTCTTGCTAAAAGCAACAATGTGATTTGTTACTTAAATAATAGAATATTATGAATTTTTTTGGTAAGATTTTAATTAAAAATAAATGATTTGAATATAAGAATTCTCTGACATTGATGGACAAACAATATTACAAATATTTGTATTATTTAAGATGAGATCATTCATTATAAATACATAAACGATTTCAAATGAATGAACGACTGAACGATTGTAATTTATATACTGTTGAAATCATCAAATTTATTTAACTATGATGAGAGTTATTTCCTTTCTTGCTTCCTTTTTCCCTCATTCCTTTCATCATTCTTGTTTTCTTTTCATTTCAGTTGTGTTTGCTTCTTTGAGTTTTGTTTTATTTATTATTATTTATATTATCATAAAATTTAATAGTGAGTTATTTTTATTAAGGAGACAGAAAAAACACAAGCAAGATGAAGGATATTAAAAATTCTCACACTCATATTATTCGTCCTTTTTTATTTATTTATTTTTGTAGCTTTTTCAGTTTTTGAGGATTGTCAATTTAAACATTGGAGACGTATAATTTTCATGAAAAAAAACGCCGAGTCAGTACATAAAGGAACCAAATTTATTCTTCTCCTTTTTATTATAGTTGAACTAAAACAAGACAGTCAAGTTAGTCTGTGTGTTATAAATAACAAACCAAATTCATATATATATTAGACAGAAGCAATGACTACAAAAACATAAACAAAATCTAAACTATTTAAAGTAATGATAGGCCCTAAATAAATAGAGTGAAAAGACGGACGGACTGTGGCATGCGATACTTAAACAAGACCAGAGGGTGGGTGGTATTTGTGCTTGTAAACATAATTATTCATGAATAGATGTCTGTGTGTGGGAATGCGTAACCATTAACCATTAATGTTGTACTGAGCAAACAAAGCTAAACAAAAATTAGTTAAAAAAGGGAAAAGAAGAATTAAGTTCAATAGAATTTGTTCCCACTGCAAACAACACTTTGTCGAATGAATAAAACAGGCCAGAACACTGTGGTTACAAATTCAAATCTTGCCGTTCCATATTATTTAGTGGCTATGTTATATGGATTTGTGATCCTGAATCCAAAAATTTTATTTAAAAAGATTTAAATTTTTCGACTTGCAATACAAGTATATATTTTCTGTCAAATCTTGAAATACAAGATTAAAATTAAAGGCTTAACATAAATTAGTGGTATCTACAGTGACACTTAGTTAAGTAGAAATTTAGTCGTAAATCTTCCAAAAAAAATTTGGAATTGGAATCACAGTGCATAATAGGGATTTTTCACTTAAATATTATTTTTCTTAATATTCATGTATTTGTATGTTTATATGTGTGTATGTGCATTACACATTGTGTTAGTATCTGTGATTGTACAATATATGTATGTATGTGTAATTTATATATGAATGTCTAATATACAGTCAACAAACTGTAAGTTAATTTATTTGTTTAAATATGTACGCAATAATAGAGTTTGTATGTGTTTTTTTTTTGTCTTTATGGTCTACTATTTTTTTTTTTGTACACACACATTTCTAAATTATAATATATGTATGTATATGTATACATACATGTTTATGTAGAATAGTATTTCCGATTTATCTGTGTAACCACTCTTTCCAAACACACTCACTCTCTAGTACACATTTATCATTTTTATTTGACATGTCTGCCTATGGATGGATGTTAGAAAACTATTTGTGTTAAATTTATGAGATTTTCTTTAGTCAGCAAAACGTGCACTCTAACAAATTAATGATAATCAACACAAACATATACACTCAAACATATTCATATATGGCTACCCAGCGGGAAAATATGCAGTAAAGAGGCCTTCCTAAATGCCTCATTTTACCGGCACAAGGACTTCTAGCCGCATTGCAAAATCATTTAAATTTTACACGTTGTATCATTGCGAGCCAAGGCATACTCGCTGCTGTTAGAGGACTATGGGAAGGTCTACGTATGATGGACTGCAAACAATTTATTGTTGTAAATTTGAAAGAAGAGTTAATCAAAGTGATGCAGAGTATTATATTTTTTGATGTAGGCTATTTTCATTTACTCACTGGTTGTTAGAAGGGGATTTATAAGGCTTCTTGAACACATTCTAAGAGAAGACAGAGTGGAATGACTATAGGATATTTTAGAATGTGTAAGAATGCCTTTTAGAAGGCCTACGAACTGAAGTCCTATAATTTTTTCCCGCTGGGTAAGTATATGTGCGAATATATGTGTAGTAGTGTATGAAATTACTAAATAGACAATTTAAAGTTGTATTAATATTAGATAAAGTGAAAGGCTTCAGCTGGTGTTTTTAACTAATTAATATATAACTTTTTTTAAATTAAACAAAAGTGGTCACTTGTTAACTTATTTAAAATGCTATTAAATAAAGTCGCGATTTTCAATCACTTTTGGAAAATTGAGTGATGACATTCGCACTTAAATCTTGCAGTTTATTCTGTAGGAGAAACAATTAAAAACTGGCTGTATACACTAAAATTTCTAAGAATGGTACATTTATTTCAAAGTAAGTTCATGGTTACACTGATGTCATTTATGCCAACTTTAGTAAAGCTGTTGACAAAGTTAACCACATTCTCCTGCTAAAAATATTGGAATATATTTATTTAAGCTGGGTAAAGTCATATATTTTATGTAGAAAACAATCTGTGAAATTTAACTTTGGAAACTCGAAACTAGGAAGTCATCCCCGTCCTATCTTAATTTTCCTTATTAACGACATGTCTGAGGTAATTAAATGTTCTAAAATATTGGTGTTCGCAGATGAAGTAAAAATATTTTGAAGTTTTAAACATTCATCACAGCACATTTATGTAACTTTAGAAAGACTGGGATAGATGGGATTGAATAAAATATAAACATATGAATTTCTCGAGAAGATGTGACTTTCCTGTTTATTACATTATCAACGGGTCTAAATTCGAGTTCGTTAATTTTGTCAAATTGAACTTCATACAACATATTACGATTTAGGATAAATTTTACTATTTTGCCTAATAAATGTTTACCGAGGATATTCCGTACTCCCATCATATTCATCAAGACTAGCTCTGATTAACTTGCCGACATTAACAAGTCGTAGAGCTGTTAACCGTAACTATTAACATTATAATTTAAATAATTAGTTGCATTTAATCTTATAAAATATGAAATTATTATGCAAACTGATACTTAGTCTGTAACGATTATTTCCATAGATTTAAAATAATTAATAATAAAATTTACTTTCAAATTATATATATAAAAAGTTCAAATAATTACCAAAAATCTACAAATAAATTATATTTAAACTACAGTTGAAAGTACTTTTCTAATGCATACTTTTTATACCCTACACCACCATAGTGGGGAGGGTATAATGCGTTTGTGCAGATGTTTGTAACGCCCAAAAATATTAGTCTAACACCCACCTTAAAGTATACCGATCGACTTAGAATCACTTTCTGAGTCGATTAAACGATGTCCGTCCGTCCGTCTGGTCGGCTGGCTGGCTGTCCATGTAAACCTTGTGCGCAGAGTACAGGTCGCAATTTTGAAAATATTTCGATGAAATTTGGTACATATTATTTTTTCAGCTCAAGGACCAAGCCTATTGAAACTGGCTGAAATCGGTCCACTATTTCACCTAGCCCCCATACAAATGTCCTCCCGAAATTGGACTTTATGGGACATAAATGTTTAATTTATATATGTATCTCCACAAATTCCGCTCCAAATAAGTTTTATATCCACAAAATTCATGTCACCAAATTTTGTTACGATCGGTCCATAATTAGTCATAGCTCCCATATAGACCCGCTTCCAAAAATCACTTTAACGTGCATAAATCGCTTAAAAATGTTGGTACACACACAAAATTCAACATACTTAACTTTAATATAGACCTAAATCACACGACCGAATTTCATGGTGATCGGTCCATAATTGGTCATAGCCCCATATAAGGCCCACTTCCGAAAATCACTCAAAAATATAAATTATTGAAATTTTAAAAGAAAAATGTTTTTGCTCTTTTACTTAGTGTAGGGTATTATATGGTCGGGCTTGACCGACCATACTTTCTTACTTGTTTTTTGATTGCACAAAATGTACCAAAAAAAGTAACAAGATAATTGCATTTTTTGAAATCTACAAAGTTTAAAATTTATGTCAGCTTATTTTTAATTACTGTGAACTTTATGAACACTCTATCCGCAAACTTCAAAATGGGTTATTATGACCCAATAAACTTAGAACAGCCATCAGAAACTAATTTGCGAATTAAATTTAGGAACCAGGTGCAAAAGGATGAAGAGCGCCTCAGGGTATTGTTGCTAGTTTAGGTGTAAAAAACAAAAATTATAATACGATTTTATTGAAAAAGAACTAATAAAAAAATTTCGAATACATCAGGCGACTAAAGGTTAGTAAAACTTTGATTAAAAACAAAAATTACACACAAAATTTCACGAACAAAAGCTAAAACTTAACAAATCTGTAACTAAAGTGGCAGTTAAATTAAAAAAAAATATAATTACTTCTTGAGATAAGTGGTGTTTGGTAATGCATGATACTCTTGCGGTTTAGAGGGCTAATCATTTATGTAAGACAGAAATTGCGGTTATGATTAAAATGCCAAAATAACAGCAAATACCGCTACCGCTTAAATATTGTTACCGTTACTTTTCAACCGTTTCGAATCTGTAGGCAATCATGCTTTTTACCCTTGAATATCGACTTTCCTAATTAATATTTTTCAGCAACAACACACATTTGGTCACTTCAGAACTAAATATATAAAAATACCAAATATGTAATTTTAAACCTTTAAAATTACATGTTTAAAACGGTTTAACATTTTTGAATTCTTAGGACTCTATCTTTATGCAAATATTTTATATATTTTACGAAATATTGTCAAATGCTATAATTTTCTATAAAATAAATCAATATTTTTAAAAATGGTATTAAAGTTTTTCATAAATATGTCTGAATGAGATTTAGAAAATATATTTCATTAAAACCGGTTAGCCGTCTTACAAAAACCGGTTTGTCAAAAAACCGAAAAGTTAAAAAAACCGAAGATGAAAAAACCGTTTGACCGGTTTTCGGTTTCGGTTTTGGATACCAAGCTAAAGCTTTTATTGCCAAATAATGATTTAAAATGCCAATACACTGGCATTACTTACACAATGGAATTTTAACTCATTATTTCCATCAAAACCACTTAAAAATATACATACTATCACTTTAATATCAGTAAAACCAGTTAAAAGTAATGATAGTTAGATCTCATAGAAACCGTTATCAGTAAAAATATTCATTCAAATTACTAAACAAATAAGAAATTATATATCAGATAATTAATTACTCATTATTTAACCACTTCTAAGTAATGCAGACGGTTTGTAGCAGTCATTTATAATTTCTCAAATTGGTTTAAAAAAAATGAAGATAAAGAAACATACATACTTTTATTATGTATGATTTATATCGTTATATGATGTATAACGCTGCTGTCAGGGGTTTACAAAGAACATATTTTTCATTAAGCCTTAAATTCCTTAAACAAACTTTTAGATATGTGTACGAATTTGCATTTATAATTTCACAAATCTCATTTTTCATAATTAATCACGATACATCTGAAGATATTTTTTGTAATTTCAAATTAAATATGACTCAAATTTGATTAAATTTAATATAATGTTTATATAGAAATACACTGAGGTGGAGTAATTGAAATCTTTCTTATATTTTTTGAGTGTAGCATAAAAGCTTAATAAACAAACGGTTGTTTCAATTTGTTTCAATTATTCTTTAATCAAATCTCCATAAAACAGTAAGAAAATTACACACATCAATACTGGGCGAAAAGAGAAATGAAAAGAACGAAAATAAGTACAAACAAAATACAAGAATTTGGAAATCACAAATCCAACAGATTAGACAATGAATTGGAAAGCAAATCTTTTGCACAAAAGTGTTCATTCGTTTCTTAACTTTTTTCTTTTTTTTTTTGTAAAGGTTACTATAAAGTTAAGAGTATAAATAAGATGGTCATTGCGTTTGTAACAACCATAAAATACATTTAAGAGTTAATTAAAAAAATATTCGAGAACCTGAATTTAAATGTCGGCAGCCAAATTTTATAGATTTTAGGTCATGCACTACAGGAAATTTTACTACAATTTTTGGCCAAAATTCAAACTAAAAGTTTTTGCAAAATGCATGTTTTTTGATTTAATATAATAAAAAATGAACATACAAAAATTAATATTGCTTTGAAGTTACTTTATCGGTTTCTAAATAAGTTAGGAAAAAGCGATTGAGTGCAGCAAATTACGTGTCAAGTTTAGATAAAATTTTTGTTACTCATATTTGATAGTTTTTAAAAATAAATTTTTATTAATATAACCTGAAATGTTTGCGAATTTGTCTGTTAGATTAAATAAATGGGGAAAATTTAAGTGACCTTAAGATGAACTAATGAAATAATGAATTGGAATTTTATGTAGATTTACAAAAAAAGTTATAGCATTTGCTAGACATAAATCATAACAGTTCTTTAGACCATCCTATTATATTCCAAAATTAATTTATTTCAGCAGCAGTTTTCTAAAAACGTTTTAAAAAAATAATAATTATTTACTATATGACGAGGCCAACATATCGAAGATAACAAATGAGTCGCTATGTATTCTCCTTCTTTTGAAAATATTTTCTTTTACATATATTGTTGCTTTATGTATTTATAATATACACAGTTTTTATGTATGTATTTAATTTAAGTTTTTGGAATATTTTAATTTCAAAATTTTTAAATTTTTCAATTTTTTTCTGTAAAAAAAGTTAGGATTTTTATTATTCTTTCAGCTCATACTTATTAGGGTTTCATATTTAAAACAAAAAATGGAGTTTTCTATTTTTAAATAGTTGGCCTTTCGATTTTTATAAATGTTTTAATAATTGACTATTCGACATTTGCTAATTTATGAAAATCGACCTTTCAACTTTTATTATATTTTAATGTAGCAAATATATGGGTTGGTAGATTTATTGATGAGAAAAATTATTTTTTTAAATTTTTATGAAAAAATTCAACGATTCGACTTCTTTCGATTATTTTCAGACTTTTTAAATTGTTTGGTATTGTTCGACATTTCCGAACAATAATTCGATTTCGTCTTCTCGACTATTTTGAATAAAAAGTCGATTGTTCGATTTATAGAACCCTAACCGTCGGTGTTTCTGAATCAGATACTAAGAATCGGCATAGCCGAATATAGCACTCTAACTGTTTTTTTTTTGTTTATTTACGTTACTTTATTTCACGCTCTTTCTACTGTGAATTAAATTGCATCATTCAAAAGTTTATCATTGTCTTAGTATTACAAATTGGTTTCCTTGATGTTTCCAACTTTTTTTGTTATTCCTTTTCTCATCAACGTTTTTTTCAATCTCTAGCATATACAGTTTTTCTTATTCTTATGGTATTACAACTGACCGAACCAAAAGATTATTCTCATGATTGGGTGGCAAAAAAGCAATGAGGAAAAATGTAGAACAAATTGTGTTTGTTTGAAAAACAGTCGTTGTTTGTAAGAAAAAGTTGCGAGCATGGAAACAGGGTTGAATGCATCCATTAGTTTAAAATGCAAGTAATATTTTCAAAGTCAACAGTCAGAACATTTATTTAAAACACTGGGGAAATTAAGGAAATTGGTTTTCTTGCTCCTGATACTTATGAAAAGAAAAGTGGCAGGAAGCAGCAATAAAAACAACCAAAACATGCAAGTAGCTGCTGAAATGTGTAAAGAGTTGTTGATGAAATAATATTACGAGGAATTTTTAACAGCAAAAATAAAACACATTCGTATTTTTTTTTTACTTACATATTTGTTTGTTTTTGTTATTTTCAATAAAATTTCAATCTTCTTTAAATAAAAGAAAAAAAACTAATGGAAACAATGTGTCTGTTAAAAAAGAATCTCAACGGGATTTGTAATAGAAAAAACTCAAATATTTAAGCCTTGTAAGTTTGTATATATTATTTTGTTTTTTTTTTTTTTTTGTTGGGTAATTTTTATTATTGCTGTCGTTTTGTTTTTGTTTTTTTGTTCTAAAAACCCACAAACGATAATCCCTTACAAAATATACAATCAAAAAACGATATTTGAACCATTGACACTGACACAGCCAGCAATAAAACATTCATATTCTTTGTCAATTTAACATACAACACACTCTAATCCTCTTAAAACAGAATCCGAATTATTTGAAACATTTATTGTGGTCACAAGACATTCAAAGGCTCATTTAACACCCCCTTAATATTATAAAATACATACATACGTACATAAAACCACAACAAAATTATACATATTTGTATGTATACATATGTACAATACTTACACATTCTTATACATTACATGTGTGTGGGTTTGTATGTTAGAATGTCACTGTATTAAGGTTTATGTATAAATATGTACGAGTATAAGTAAACTGAAAACCAACCAATATATAAATATATACACATATTACTTATATAAACTTGTAAATACTTAACACTTCAATATACCATATTTAATAAAGTACGAGTGTAAGACAGAAGTGAGTTGTGTCAAAGCTGAAGTATTAGTTGTTGTAGATACTTTGTATTATACAATAGCAATACATTTTTTTTACAACATACCCATTGTACGGCCTTAATTTAAAAACTTAGTAAGAACTTAATAAGGCGGTATACGAATACAAGTTATTTGCACTGAATTTCGGTATCCGAATACAACTTTTTTGCGCTGAATTTTATATCGATGCCAAAATTTTAGAGTTCAATCGAAACTGGGGTTTTCTGGCCAAAACCGACTTATTATACGGTCTAATCCGAAAATTTTCAAATGTACTTTTAAATTTCGAAATAATTTATTTATCATAATTTAACCCTCTAACCAGCAAACTTTATAAAGCTAAAAAAAGGTTGTCGAATAATTTTGTTTATGGTAATTATGACGCAATAAACTCAGATCAGCCATCATAAACTAATTTCCAAATTAAGTTTAGGAACCAGGTGCAAACAGGTGAAGAGTGCCTTAGGGCACTGTTGCTGGTTTAGGTGTAAAAAACAATAAGATGTAAACATTAATTATAATACAATTTTTTTGAAAAACTAATGAAACAGATACAAAAAGTAAGAAATAATGTTATACTTTCTACGATGATATTCATAAAAACTATTTTTGGCATTTGAGAAGCATAAATGAAGATCGCATTTTGAGGAAATACACTGTCTTTGCTACTTGTTGCATAGTTTGCACTATCTTTCTTGCCTAATCAAATTGGAAAGTGGTCTCTATTGTCATAACGGATGTCATTAACTGGATGTTTTGCTTTTTCGCCATCTTTTGAACTTCCTGGCTGTGGATCTTCTTGTGGTACCGTGAAATAGCTCCCAAATGAAATAACTCCCAATGAAATAACTCCCTATGAAATAATTCCCATCAAAAATTAAATAATTCCCAAACTTGAAAAATGAAATAACTACCAAATGGTAAAATGAAATTACTCCCAATAATCGGCGGTTTCATAATTTTAAAAATATTACTCCCAAAAAAGCGAAATAACTCCCAATGAAATAAATCCCAATAGAAAGGAAATTATTCCCAATCTGAAGCAATTTATTTTTGTAATCTAAAAAAGGAACTTCAAAAGTGAAATTATTCTTCGCTTACCAAACCATTTTTTGCATTGCGGGCCTTGGGCTGTGTCAAAAACTGGCTTCACTCAGAACATTTGTTTTCCATTGGTTTTCTCTTCTGGGGTGTATCAAAAACTGGCTTCGCTCAGAAAAGTTTTTTGCATTGCCGGCCTTTGGCCGGGCGCTAATGTTTTCTCCTCCGGGGTGTATCAAAATCTGGCTTCGCTCAGAAAAGATTTCCTTCATTGCAGAAAGGTTTTATAATATTTCAGAAAGGAGATTTTCATTTCGCACCAGATTAAGAATTCGTTGCAATCTGACAAAGACCGACGATGTAAAAAGAATCTTTTCTGAGCGAAGCCGGGTTTTGGTTCTGCTTTTGCAAAGTAGAACCCAACAAAAATGAAATAACTCCCAATACAGTGAAATAACTGCTAATTGTCAAAATAAAATGAAATAAAACCCAACAAAAATTTCATTGGGAGTTGTTTCATTGGGAGTTATTGCATTATGTAATCTTCCAACAAAAAATTATGAAATAACTCCCTATGCGTTAGGAGTTGTTTCATAATGAAATAAGTCCAAAGTTGTATGAAAAATTTGTTGGGTATTATTTCATCTTTTCGTGGGGAGTTATTTCATTTGGGACTTATTTCACGGTACCTCTTCTTGTGGATTACAAAAATACTTTTTGAGATAATTGGTTTTTTGTAATGCATGCCTTAAGGCACTCTTGCGTGTTATATTGTTAAGACCATGTTTCCGCTCATTTTTAAGCAAACGAAACCGAATATTAATTCGACTAATTTTTTGGATTAATAAAATTTAAACCGATTCTCACCATTCCACTGTGGTTCCAAATCAAAATCTAGGTGGACAAAATTATTTGGCGCTCTTTTTATATAGAATTGGTATCTCCCATTCCAAAAAAAATCTTTAAAATATCAATATAAACTTTTTCAAGTTACAGTATAACGAAAATATGATTCAAAATTTGTTGAACTTCTGGCGCTTCTGTCGAGAAAACGAAATGTCCAATTGAAAAACCCATTTGTACTGGAGGAGAGCAGATTGTCAGCTTCCGAAAAAACTTAGTTTTTCCAAATTCTGAAGATACCGATTTTCATAATTTTGTCCACCTAGATTTTGATTTGGAACCACAGTGCTTTTCTTGCAATATGATAGAAATTAACCTAAATGATATTATTTAGTAGAAACTTGTATGCTAAATCTTAATTCCAAGAGATTAAAAATATTGGAATGAATTGTGGTTATACAATATATTTATTTTTATTAATTTAAGAAATTTATTAGTGTTAAGTTGCTACCGGCATAATGTTTACACTATTGTTTATTTAGTTCATTAAATACGTAAACATCTTTTTAAATTACGATACCTTAAACGGGCATATTTATAAAATATTCGTATTTGTTTTAATTGTAATTTGGATTTATAAGAAATGTTGTTGCTTCAAAAACACAGTTACCGCTCTTCACGGTAATTAATTACGGTATTAAAATTAAGAATCCTTAATTTTCAACATTTTGATCATTTTAAAAAACAAAGTCACATGATAGAGGCTTTAAATATTATGGCGTTAAACAGGTACTAATACCAAGCTATTAGAATTAAAATATTGATTTTTTGCTCAGAAAAACAATTGAAATTTTAAATCTTTAACTATTTAATTGTTAGTATAATTTAAAGAGTCCTTTCTATCTATTGGAAACTCCTTTGTGTAATTTTTGGGGCTTTGAGCGATCCATAGTTAATTCGTTTATATTTCTGCACCAAAATATAAAGGCATATTTTTTAAATTTGTATGTCAAATTTTGTTTTTTTTTGGATTATACTTTAGGCGCATATTTTCAATAAAAATTCCGAAAATCCACAAATTAGTTATGGGTCACCAAAAAACTGTAGTGTCCAAGAACGTTACAACTAGGGTTAGGGGTCCGTAAAATTATTGCCGGGAATTCCCGGGAAATTTAAATTTTATTCCCGGGAATTTTTAAATTAATTAAAAATACTTTAATACATTTAAATATAAAATCTCTATTTGATGAATGGCTTGTTCTAAATATTAGTGGAGGTTTTAAACCCCATTAAGGATAGAAGCATTAAGCCGACATTTTGCTATGATGAACACTCTTTATGAACAGCTGTTATCTAAAAATTCTACGATTTCTCAAAAAATGGTTCTTGCAATAAATTGTAAAGTTAATAAACAATACAGCAACTTACGTAAATTTCCTAATATCTTCACAATATAATAAGCTAAATTATAATACAAAAAGACAATGTTCATACATACGCATATTTGACCGCAATGTTCCCTCATCAGTTAAAAGTGATGATGATGATGTTTCCGAAATACAAATGGAGCAAAATTTTAAAAACGAATTCGAATATTTAATCAATATTGAAAAAGAAAATCCTAAATATTTAAAATCAAATGCTGAAAGTCGTTTTAAGAGGGAATTAACTTTATTTGAAGCAAGTAGCAATCGGAGAAAAAATTTAGATTGTCTTTATAATGCTTTATTAACGATAAAGCCACCACCTGTTTAAAGCGAAAGAGATTTCTCGTTGTCTGGAAACTTTGCCACTAAAATAAGAAATCGTCAAATTACTTACTGAATGCATTTTGAAAACTCAGTTTTTAAAATAAAATAGTTCTATGACGAACATATAACATTATTTATATGAAATAATAGCGGTATTCACAATGTAGAGTACTTTCTCTAACAAAGTAGAAAAGAGCAGTTTAACAGAAACCAAAAACAAAATACATTAGAACTACTTTTGTACTTATTAACACTTTCTAAACTATATGATGTAGTTTTTGTTTTAGAAATGAATTTTTGTTTTAGAAATTTAATTTTAAAATATATTTTATAAAAAAATATATGTTCAATTCACAACTAACGTTGTACAGTCGTATGAGTTATAAGTCGTCTGAATCTACAATAGTTGTACAAATGTTGTTGATAATTTCTATATAAATATTTTGTACAACACCTACAACATTTTTACATATGTTTTTCGAAAGTTGTATGAAAATTTAAGTGTTACCAAAAGTTCATATTTATACATAAACAAAAAATTGGTTAATTTTAGTGTAAAATAACAACCAAACGGTAACACTGAAATCAGTTGATTTATTTAATTTATGAAAAACGATAATTTGTTTTATATATTTGTCAATTGTTTGCATTTTAAACAATTCAGACATTAGCTGCACTATTAATTTTACATATTAATAGACTTTGGGATGTTTTGTTTTTATGTTTCTTTTGGCATTGACAAGGTAAACTTACGACTTTGCGAAACTTGCGTTCACAACCACAATATTTGTATCATACAACGTACAACATACAACTACGTTGTGAATTGGACAATAATAAAAAATATGTATAATAGAAAAATTAAAAGAATGAAGCTTAAAACTGCATTAAAAATGAAATTAAAATATTGATCGACAGCGAATTATAAAGGTAGATACATTCACAATTTATAAAATTGTGACACTTTATGGCTCTTTTACTCTATTACCAGGACAAGAGCAAATGATCTCCAAATAGTTTATCCAACATTTTTTTGTTTTATGTTAGTAGAATTGAATTGTGATGTATTCCTTTTCATTTTCTTTCAATAAAAGGAAACAATCTTGTAAAATAATTTTCTGTTTTAGTCAATCCCGGAAAATTAAATTTTTCATTCCCGTTTCCCGGGAAATAAATTTATCCGGGAAACCCCAAACCCTAGTTACAACTCATCAAATGTATTATAATGACCACTAGCAAACACATGCAAACAAATGACAAAAGTTTTAATTAGTGATGATGTTCAGAAAACTAACGTTTCGCCCGTTTAAGCGAAGCTAAATTGCAACAAACCACACAAATAAAATTTTGACGGCAAAATTAAATATATGTATAATGAGCTTATACATACGTTAACTCCGGTTATCAAATTAGTAGTGTTACATTTTTTTGGATATACAAATAGATATGTATGTATGTATTTCCTACATATATATATGGGCAATTCCACGAGAATGACTACAACGACTGAAAACCCTAAAACCCTGAAACTTTTTTTCAGTATGATTTGAATAGGAGACAACTCTAAAATATTAATATGTGTAAGTATTTAGAGCTTATTAAAACAATTTATTGGCAAAAATAATAGTTTAAACTGACTATATTTAATTTTTTAATTTAATTGGCGTGTTTTAGGCTAAAATTGCGGTTAAAACTAAGCTCTTAATTAGCATATAGTATGAAATGAATTTGAATCTGATTGTTTATTTGCTATTATAAAATTGTTTATTGAAACCGAATGTATATTTTCTATTCATGTTTTTAGATTTTGTATACATATATTTACAACAAATATATTGCTTTATTATAAGAGAAAAATCTGTCACGTACGGTATGTCACGCACGATATTAAATTTTATTTGTTATAAAATCATCCAAAGATTGTTTTTATGTAAATATGACTGATTGTAAAGGAAGAATATTTCGTTTAGTGTAAGAAATTAAAAGAAAACATAACGCCTATCACGATTTGAAAATTTTCGCATATTTCTACATGTACCTCAAACTTACTTCCGTTTTATGTCACGTACGATATACCCTTATTTCGCTCGATATTTTGGACAACAATGATTCGAAAGAACGTTTTATTATTTTAAAATATAGTACGCTCTGAATGGAACATAAAGACCAAATTATTTTTCAGATACTCTTATTTTTGCAAAATCTATTCCACTCTCTAGGCGTACAAATGTCACGTACGATGATATGGAATTGCCCATATGTATGTATATATAGTATATTTTTTGTTGGTTGAATATGTTTTCATATAATGACAACAATATTAACATAGAAATGAAACAGATCGATTATAAGGACAACAATAACAAAACCAAACTTAAGAAAAACAATAATAAAAAAAGTAAAAGAAGAAAATAAAATAATAAATTTAATTCGAATATACAATATATAGTGTATAGTCCTAAAGTAAGTATTGTCTATAGAAAGCTATTTGGATAATTTTTTGGTAATTTCTGTAATCTCTTGTAAACATAAATATCAATTTATTATTTGTAACAATATTTTAAATGTTTCTTCATCTATGACATTCAATTTATTCCATTAATTTTTTCTCATTTTTCTAAATTCCTATTTTTTCTTCTGTATAACGATAATCATATATACAAAGAAACACAGATCAATATTCATACATATATAGATGTACGAATGGTTGTATGTTTGCACTAAGTATAATATTTTATTATGTTCTAAGAACATAAGCCGCTTTACATGTCACCATTTGAAATCCTTGATAAAACGTTAAATATTAATATGAAATTGACAACAAACAAATTTCTAATAAACTCTTCAAACCCATAATTCTTAGTACTTAGTTTCAGTAAAACTTTATTGAACACTTTTCGCTAATTAATTATGTATTTAATAACCCAACAACATTTTGTTGTTGTTTTTTGGAAAACTAGAATAAATTGTCTGTGATGTATTGATTTTAGCAGCACACACCCACAAAATTCCTAACATTACCAAAAATGTTGGTAGAAGGATTAAATTATACCAAAAATGTTGTTTCAATTAAAAGCTTAACAATGTTTAGGTGTCCTCCCATTTATTTTTTTAAAGAACGAAGACACAAAATTATGCATAATAACTTTTCATTATTTTATTGTGCTCCCTTAAAAGACCTATGATATTGTTCCAATTAAACACTGATTAAAACCAGGAAAAAAATCTTTAATTTTAGATGGGAAATCGAATATAAAATATAATCTTATCTATTAAACAAGTTATTGTCAAGAATGGTATTCCCGAGAATTTAAATCGCAGATACTACGGATACTACGGATTTATTTTTCTCATATAATCTATCAAAATCATGAATTTCATCAGACATAACAACCAAATTGATATTGGTTGTTCCAATTATGACCATTTTAATTTTTTATAAATCGCGATTAAAATTTTTGAAAAAATTAAAAAAAATTTAATCTGGCGTCGAATTTTATACGAGTATTTAAATTAAAATTAAAATGGACATGTCCAGAGGACTTGAGCGCATATGTGTTTACAGAATATGGACAAAATCGGAAGACAAAAGCTAGTGTTTTTTCTGTGATATTTGGTTAAATTCATGATGTGTACATATAAATTTGTATTTCCGTGTGTAATTTCCACAGCCAAAAAAATGGCTGTGATATCCAGAATGGTGAATGAATGAGTCAGGCCTTGTATTTTTAAATATATAGATTTTTTTAAAAAGGCCCAAAAAGTCAATCGTACGTATACTTTAGTAACTGTGTGTAGTTTCTGGAAAGCTTTGAAAAAGCATTTGGTATTCACTTGGATAATGTATTTACTCCAAATGATACAAATTCATGTATCAGTGATAATAAAATAAATTGTATGTATTTATTTAATTTTCAAAATATGATGATATCATTAGCTTTAGAAAGTTTTTTGTTATTCCTGTAAAATTTGTAAAACTGAACATATTAATTTTGCATACTAAGCTAATAAAAAATATTTTATAAATAACTAGTAAAGATACATATAAGCAGAATATATTTATTTATGTACTTTAAATATTAAAGCTGTTCACGGTTGCTTACTTTTCGGGTTATATGGTTATTTAGTTATTTCAACAACTAAAAAATTCATTGAAAAATATAACCAATTTTGCGCAACCCATACCTATGTTTTTAGCTTATGTGGTTATCTGCTTATTACAAGTGTTGAACATAATACAAATTTAATTAAAAAAATGTATTTAAATTTTATTTGTTTTTTTGTATTTTTATTTTAAGCTTATTCTATTTTTAGCTTTATAATGAAAATCGAAATTTTTAGTTTTGTAATGTATGCGGAATCACCAGCAATCCATTCTTCACCACTAAATAAATATTTTGTGATTTCGTAGTTTCCTGATCTGCGTGTAATATGCTCAGTATGCACAACATGCAACTTATTGTTACAATATTCAGAAGTTACAATATTCAGAAGTTACAATATTCAGATACGTTTGATGGCCAAATTTGTTGCAAATTGAATTATTCTATTATATCCATATATTTTTTCGGTTCTAGCAAATGACAGTCAGTTGGCAAAGAAATATTACTGTTAAAATAACCGAATTTTTTCACTCAACTCAAGCCACAGCAAAAAAAAATTGGTTATTAAGAATGAATCAAATTTAAGGTTTGTTTTTAAACGAATTATTAAGAGGCCTAACATTACAACTTTTAGAGATATTCAATGATTATTATTCATATTTAGAAAAAATAAAAACAATAATAATGGTTCAAATTTGCTTATCTACAATCAGATTTTAAAAATTTCTCTAACTACGCATGTTTTATAGATTTAACATGGTCGAAATTATTAAGTTTTTTAATTAAACGAAGAATTTATTGATTTTATACTGAATAACACTACGACAATACTGATCAAATGCCACTATTAAATTAGAAACCCTTATAAAGGTTGGACCAACAACCAAATATAGGTATTTTATACTTCTTTTAAACCCCTGGTAAAATTATAAGTCAATTTATTCTAAAAAATGTCTGGTTTTTGTTTTAAAAATTTAGTGTTAAAAAATTCCCGGGAATGAAATGATTTGTTAATTTCCTCCCGGGAAAGAAAACAGTCCGGGAAATTAGGAACCCTAATGTCTACTGTGTCTATAAATGTAAAAACCTTTCATATTTGCATTTAACCCTCTGTTACTCGCAACTGATCTGGTTGATACAGGCACACATTTTTTTATTGTAAATTTTTTTAAACACCCAAAATTTTAAGCAATTTTTAATAAAATAATATTTTTACTGCGATTTTTTTATATTAATCTTTTAAATACACTGCATTTAATATTGTTTTTATGTTTTCGAAATAAAAAGTGAAAAGATTATTTTCAAACGCGCCTTTTTTATTCATATCAATTTGATACATTGCGACTAGTCTCGATTGAAAATGATTGCGACTAACGGAGGGTTAACAAGAGCAAATTACATACATTCAATAGACTAAATTTCAAGTATATCAATATTTAAAAATAACCATCTTAAAAGTACATAGAGGTTATTTTTAATATTTTAACCAGTGTTTAAAAAACTAGACTACAAGTAGCAGTAGCAACGAAAAAACACAAGTAGTCTAGTTAAAAAATTAATAAAAACTCGGAGTCAATAATTACTACTACTACTGCTACCTTCACATTTTGGTAGCAGTAGTTGTAGTAGTACTAATAAAATAAAAAATTAAAAGTAGCAGAGTAATTTATTTTCTATTGCTACCTTAAAAAAGAAAAAGTTTTGATGTAGCAATCATTAGTCTTTTACTAATTCTGCTACTTTTAAAATTTAGTAGTAATAGAAGTAGCAATTGAGGTAGTAGAAGAAGTAGCAGTTAAGTAGCAGATGAAGTAGCAGCTAAGTAGCAGTTGAGGTAGCAATAAAATAAGTCAAAAATAAAAATCTTCAGCCAAAAAAGTATATTATGTGTTGTTGTTGTGAATTTATATTTGTGTAAGTTGGTCGTGTTATAAACAAAAGTTTTGTTATACACACAGAAAACACGATCTTTCTGTTAGCAACACGAACATCTGAGACGAATAAAAACGAATAATTCTTTCAAACTCTCTCAAAACAAAAACAACACACAGTGTTTAATTCTGTCAATTTTGGTGTTATGACTGAAGATTTTCTTTGTTGACTACTTTTATCGCTACCTTAACTGCTGCATCAACTGCTACTTTACTGCTACCTTAAAAATTAAAACTCGATATAGAGCAGTAGCAATGATTTGTATTTTTATGCTACTACTCCATTTACAATTCATGTTTTATTACTACTGCTCTGTTAAGAGTTTTATATTTTGAAGGTAGCAGTAGTTTTAAAAAAAACAAGAAAACGAAAAAAGACAAATGCTACTGCTACCGCTACCGCTACATACACTTTTTTGAAGCAGTAGTTGTAGCAACAGTTAAAAATTTGTTAGTTATCGTAGCTTTTTAAACACTGATTTTAACTAGATAACTCTATAACCAAGTCACCGTGAATAATGTTTATTGTTGTGTAATACATCATACAATTTATGTATACAATTATTTTATAATTATCATGTCCAATTTATTTATCTAATCGTTTCTAATTCGAAAATCATGCAATGTTCATGCCACACTTTCAATTTGTTTCAATACCAAAAACTCACTGAATATGAGAGAAGAGATAAATAGAGATTCTCCTAAAATGCTTCTATGAAATTTCAATAAATTGTTTTCTATCCAAATACAAATGTATGTATGTATCAATGTATTTGTGTATGTGCTTGTTGGTTTTAGTGTAGGAAATGCTGTGTAAGTTTGAAAGGAAAATAACACCCTTAATAATTTTTTAATAAATTGATTTAATTAAAAACCCTCTATGTATTTAATATTAATTTGATTAAATCAATTCTATTGATGTATCCTATTAAATGTGTTTGTATAAACATTAATGTTATTTTTATTTATTTATTGTTAAAAGTAATTCTTTTTATGCAGAGCAAAAGTTTAATTCCTTCGAGCTAAATATTATCTGCAAATAATCCAATTCAAAAATTCTGGTACTCGTCCTCATACTCTGGAAAACATCAATATTCATCTGGGAAAACATAAATATTTATATTTATATGTAGTATATAATATGTACTATATGTGTTTTGTTTTCATATTTTTGCATAAATACTTTTGTTTGTGGATTTGTGTACTGTGAGTATTTGTACTAGCACGGATGTATACAGAATGTTGTTTAAGATTGTACAAGAGTATTGTGAATTGCTAGAAGCTGTATTCTGTAATAAACACAAATGCTGTTGTCGAGAGTATATCAGTTTTGTTTTTTTTTATTTTTGTTGTTGTATTCTTCCTTTCACATTCATACATATGCATATTCACAATTATACGCAGCCCAGCAGTTCTAGGTTACTGTTCCGAACTAGTGATTTTACATATCATTTAGGTGATATAAATAGCTACGTGACTAGTTATTTTGAAATGTGAGTGTTCACAGTATGGCTGGTCCTAAGTAGTCTACGCATGAGATTCACATACCGGTTATATAGAGTCTGGTACCTTGTTAGCTACCTAATGACTGCTAAATAACCGATATCATATATGGGGGATTTCATGTCAAGTGAACCAACTTTCGAAATCGATGTCTTCCGATCGGGATGAAATTTGGAGCAAAAAAGTTTTAAAAAAGTGGCCATTTTGGAAAAAATTTAGATTTTACAAGAAAAAAGTCAAAAGTTGTATGTTCTGAGTTACAAAATATTTATTTTGATAGATATCCCACTCGCATCTAACTAAACGATCAAAAAAGACCTCAAGGAAAAGTCCTAAAGGCCCAACTATAATATGCATAAGCTAGCTTAAGTTATGTCGAAACCGAACGAAAAGTCCGTCAAATGCATAAGTACTTACGTGCATTCAAAACAATTTAGCCCCATTTGCACATTTATGTGCAACACGTAATTAAAAACAATACGTATTTTTATTATTTTATGAAAATAAATAAATTTTCTTCATTCTTTTTTCTTTGTATAAAATAAACAAACTTACGGAATGTGCGACCAGCTTCGCTCTTTGCTTAAGCAAATAAAATTTGGCGAAACTTGACGAAACTCTCTTAAGTACATTAAGTTTGTCACATTCGTTTTATATGTATTTCCACAGTTGCTTAAGCTGACTTAAACTAGTGTATGCATATTATAGTTGGGCCTTAAGCTTTCTTTTAAGCAAAAAAAAAATAAAAAAAGGATCCATTTTGGAAAAAAAGCCAACAATGTTTTGATTTTGCAAAAAAAGTCAAAAATTTTATGATTTGAGTTACAAAACATTTATTTTGATAGATATCGAACTCGCATCCCACTAAGCGACCAAATAGGTCTTCAAGGAAAATTTTTTTTTCGAAAGATTGAAGAAATGGCTATCTGAACACATTTTGCAATAGGTAATAAGTTACATGGATGAGAAAAAACACATGTTTGGCCAAAAGGTAAAATTTTAACCCCCTCTAACTCAGAGAATTCTTGACCGATCTTGTTGAAAAATTGTGTCTGAATTACTATCCAATAGATCTAAATTTCATTCCGACCGGAAAGCATCGATTTTAAAAGTTTTTTATGATCGGCCAAAAAGGTGAACAATTGGTAAACAAAATTTATAAAATGGAAATTTTTGCGATTTTTAAGGCACTGGATGCACTTTTTTCGGGTAGGTACATATGTTCCGCTTTTTTTCCTTCTATTCAATATCTACAACTTTTCTTCAGCCACAAAAGAGATATTATGTACGGTATACGAAGATATAACCGTTTTAAAATTTAGAAAAAGTGATAAAAATCCACCTTGAGCTAAAAAAAATTCGTATGGCCATTAAATTATTGCGACAGCCAACTTGACAAAGCTAAAGATGCAGAAGTTCTTATTTTTGGGTCTACTTTCACCTGCAATTGTCAGAATTGAGTCCCAAAGTAATGAACTGAAAAATGTTGTACTGTGTAATATATAAACATATATGAGTAATATCCAAACAAATTTTGTTTAATAAACCTTTGATGAGTCTAAAAGTTCAGTATGAGCAGGGCAAATGTAATGTGCACAAAATTTAAAATAAGTCAACGAAATTGGAAAATATGCACACAAGTATGCAGAAAATATCTTGGATATGCAAAGAAATAATCAAAAGTAAAAGTTTAAATTAATTTTATTGTAATAAAAAATGTTGTCACAAAGTACACAGTATTATTCCAGTTTTCAAAATTTAATTATTTTTACATAGCTATCTCGTCTTTAAGTTTTATAAGGACCTAAAATATTAATATGTAAGTTATGAGGTCTACAATCAATATTCTACTTAATGAAAGTCCATAATATGCATATTAATACATTTGGCAGTTTTTAATAAAGAATTTGGTAGGATATATATTATAGACTCTGAAGAGACAATTGACTTCAGGCTAGATTACCTTGGATATATAAAGTAACCAATTGACTTATCACTGAACTACTAACAGAACATAAGTGTCAAATGTCCCATAATATATAAATTTGAGTAAGCCATCTAATCACACATTTGTGAAAATTATTGTCTATAAGGATACATTGACTACTTGTGGAACTGCTGGGAGATAGCAAATTCAACACACAGCTATTAAAACATAAACCAACAACTAACATTGTAAATTTATGAATATGAAATTATCTACTACAACACAACAATCCCAGCAACAACATTGCCAACAACATTATACAACACAGACACGGCGCCATAATCGAAAAAATCGTTTTATGTGTTCTACATGATGATAACAATCACTTTACATACATACATATGTTCATTAGACCAGCCTGCTTATAACATAGATTTTATTTGGATGGGTCTTATTTTGATCGTTAGTCTAAAACTAACTGCTGTAAAAAATGTAAGCCACTCGAATAACTAGAACCCGTGCAGGAAATCGATTAAAATATGTAAAATTTTCAACACAGAAATGTAGGTATCCTCTCTGGAGGATAATAATTATTTTAAACATTTAAAAATATTATCAAAATTGCAACATTTTTGAGGAAATCTGAAAAAGTACAATTGTTTACACAATTTCACTACATTCAATCGAAATCGGGCTGGTGTTATCCGAACGGCCTTTAGTTTTGCAGCTGTTAATTTTAACTATTAAAGATCATAATAAGACCTATCCAAAGCAAATATATTTTTTAAGGGCAGGTATAATTTACATGTTAAACAGCGATGCATCGCGATGGTAGCTTTTGTTAATTGTACAGGAATACTACACAAGTTGATGCTATTATACCTTTATTTACTAAATACTGATTTTAATTAATTATCAGTCTCTGAAACAATTAAAGGTTTTGAGCGCCATGATCGTCAATGAACATGCCAAGTAGACATGGATATTAGACTTTCACTTGAAAAAAATTGGTTTGGATGGGTATAATATTGCTCTTTAGAATCTAAATCTAACTGATATTAAAATTGGGTAACTCGAACCTGAGACGAAAATCGATTGAAAGTTGTAATATGGAGGAAACAAAAATGTTCGAGAACAGACATGCAAAAGTTTTAAACGCTTGTGAAATTTATGAATTGAAGAAAATTTTAAGTAAAATGTAACCTATTTTTTATAGCAATTTTGAATTTACGCTCAATGTTTTAGAATCCCAATGCTGAATTTACAAAACAGTTTTATGTACTATGATGTATTACATGTTAATCGTATTATTATTTGACTAGCCTGGGTCCAAATCATTAGAAAATTGGGATTTTCTGTTTTTTTGGGAATTGCATGATTTGCTTTTCCTAGATCGTCCATTTGTTTCCACTTTTATATTTGCGATGTGTTAAAGAACAAACCTCTTATTTTGTATTACATATTTATGTGCTCTCCAAATTCACAATTTTT
Source organism: Calliphora vicina (assembly GCF_958450345.1). Taxonomy (NCBI): domain Eukaryota; kingdom Metazoa; phylum Arthropoda; class Insecta; order Diptera; family Calliphoridae; genus Calliphora; species Calliphora vicina. The sequence goes on along the minus strand of NC_088780.1, from coordinate 60,704,217 downwards.
TTCTAAATATGTAGTATTTTTGAAATATCAGAGACAACTTTATTCTGATTTCCACTGAAATTTTATTTAAAAAATGTTCTCTCCGATCACACGAAAAAATTTCAAATCAATAATTTTTACAAATAAAAAATAGGTAAATTTTCAGGAGTTTCTGTCTTAGATTTTTAGACAGAATAATATTTTTGATATTTTCTTAAAGGTATTACTTCAGGAATTATTCCAACATTAAAAGTGTGTCCAATTTTTAAGAGGTGTCCTTCACAGGTCCTTCCAAATTCGAGCCATTTTGTTTCGAAATTTCGGATTTATTTATGGTTTATACTCCATATAAGTCTTTTATCAGCATCGGACTTAATGTTGTCCCAATGGACCAAAATCCTAAAATTGCAATTTTTGGGAATTTTGAAATATTTTTTAGGAATTCTGGGATTATTTTTCTAATAAATGTTGAAATTTTTTAATAATTTATTATCAAGTCCACCTACGTAGAACATTATCCACATACATATATATCCATTGTCTTAATTTTTACAAAACGAATTCGTAATTTTGAAAGATAAATGATAAGATGTTTGGTATCGTCGGAAATGCAATTTGAAAAAATTGTAATATCGTTCACTCCGATTAATTTTGTCGAACCGAAAAGTAAGCCTAAAATGCGCATTTTGGAAAAACTTTAAACATGCATTAGATAGAAGAAATTTCAACATTTATTGGAAAAAATCTCAAAAATCCTAAGAAAATATTTAGGATTTTGGCTCATTGGGCAACATTAGGTTCGAGGCTGATAAAATTCTTATATGAAATATTAAAATTATACTAAGTATTATAAAACGGCATTTCGTTTGGGATTCAGTGTTTTGAGATTTTAGAACAAATAGGCTAAATACGAAATGGCTTAAATTTGAAAGGACGTGTGAGGACAAATATAAAAAATTGGACACACTTTTAATTTGGACCTCATTTGGTCCGAGGCTGACAAAAGGCTTATATGGCATATTAAAAACATACTAAAGAATATAAAACTTAAGCCTTTCGTCAAATAAACTCGAATACTACTCTTCTACGCTTTTGTGAAATTGTCAATCGATATAATAAAAATTTAATAAGATATCCTACTATTTCAAAAAATAATTAAAAACTATTAAATATAATCTTAGGCATATCTTTGTTATTAGTCTGATTTTTATAAACTTATTCTATATAAATACTTAGTAAGAACTGTGTATATCATCAAAAACCCTTATCAGAATTATAAATGATAACAAATTTAGAAAATATCCTTTAATCACGGATATTTTAAAATAGATATCCCTACATTTTGTACACTTTAATATAAATGATGCCATTCATTCTATATAGATTTTTACATATATTTTCTAACAAAATATTCTATATCAATAATTTGCATCTTTGAAGTAAAACTTCCCGAATGAAATTATTTACATTGATATGTAGCATTGTGTTTCACGAAATTTAATGCTACTAATTAATTAATTAATTAATATTTAAATCTCAAACATAGAAAATTCACTCCAAGTATTAAATGAACTCTTAATGACCAGCCTCTAAATGAAGAACTAAATGTGTAACGTTATCGTTTATTTAAATGAATACAAAGTGGTCGTCAATCTACATTTCTAATATCAATATTTTCAAGCTCATGCTGTGAACTGAAAACAAATTCATTGCTGTATTTTACATTTATTTATGAGATTAAAATGGTCGTATTACTTTTTAAAAATAAATTTGAATATGTAATTTCAAGTAAATCATTTAAGCAGTTTAGGCGAGATTGTATCACAAGCAATGTTGGCTGTCGATTCAAAACGGTTAAAAGGAAACGGTAATTTGGATAATTTCGGTAAAATTATTTTAGCGGTAACGTTCATTACAGTTATTTCGGTAACATTATTTTATTGATAAAATTAAAAATAAGTAGACAAAAAAAGGAATTTATTAAATTTTTTATCAATTATATCGGTAGTTAACGGTAGGTAACGGTAGTCGAGCTGATAGGGTATTATAGGGATAACGGTAGCCAACCTTGGTCACAAAGTACTATATACACGCAGAGAAAAAATATAGTTATGCATGTTTATTGTAACCATTTCAATATTCTTATAAGTTTTTTAACGATATTATAGTCACAGTAAATATTTACATGATTGTGGTAACCATAATATAGTTAATTTACGATTCAAATGATTGCATCAACCATATACATATATGGTTACAACCATTTATATGATGAAGGACTTACCATATTATGTTGCTCTCGGCTTATGGATGTCATAATCTGAGAACAACATATTATGATAAAATTATTCATAATAAATGTGGTTGTCACAAACATATTCTTGTTTACCAGCAAAACCTGGCATTATACATAACGCCTTTTAAACGATATATGTGGCAAATAGTGTGTGATCTTAAAGGGTGCACAAAAGCTTTATAAAAATTGGAGAGGTAAGAGTAAAAAACATTATATTGGATTTGTTTGTTAATATTCAACAATTTTAACCAAAAAATCATTAATTATCACCCCAAAGAAACAATCTAAAAGACGATATAATTTTAAAAGAAACAAATTTAACAAATTTGTAAAAATTATTTAAATTTCTTCGACATCCGCTCATTTGAAAATTAATAGGGAATTCATCGGTTTTTTTCTCTTTCGGTTTCAGTTTTCTTTAACATTTTGGTTTATTGTCAAAACATTTTTAAGAAAGTTAATGAGATTTAACGAAATACATTTTAAAGCTTATTTGAAAATATGTATACTTTAAAATAATTTGATAAAATTTTTTAAATTTTGGTTTCATAACAAAAATAGTAAAAGTGTGTGTAAAAATCTATTAATTTTTCAATTACATATGAAATACTTTTTACCTTAACAAAAATATCTATAAAAATAAATTTAAATAGATCTTTTTCATATTGAATAAATATTTTATATAAAACCGAAACCGCTTTTTTAATAAATCTCTAACAAGCACACGTATATTCTCTTTTTTCTTGAAAACTGCTATTCTGTAATTAGAGAACAATAACTCTCACCTCTATTTATTTGTGTTATAAAAACGAAATTACACAAAAATAAATAGGTACATATTATTTTTTTATAACCCAATCATGTCTGAATTTATATACATATTTACATATCTACATATCCATCACGTATTTCAAAATAAAGTCAAGGTACCTACTACAAATAATATTTGGATTTACTGAAAAACTTATAATTAATCAAACATCAACTGCACTTTTAATTAACGAATATAATTTCCCGTTTGTTTTAATTATTTGTTGTCCCCTTTTCCAATGAAACCTTTTATTGCAAACTTATTTTCACTTTTCCGGGAAATAGTCCTTTGTTGTTTGATTAAAGCTTTGTCAGCAAATTGAGTTTGCAGACTCCAATTAAATCACATGCTCTCAAGATACGCAAAATTTTTCGAGAGTCATGATTACGCACCACAAAATTTTAAGTAGACAAACAATTGAGGGAAATATTTGTAAATCTCGATATTTTAACACAATTTCTTGTGTCACGTGCCCAGCTTTGGAACGTTTCTGTGTGTTTGGGTCACTATGTAAACTATTCAAAAATAAAAAAAAACACAAGTCGATGACAAACCTATTAAAAAGGATTTGTTACTTATTTATCTTTGAGGCAAACTTGTTGGTATATTTTTTTAATTTGTTTTACAACTTGCCATGTTTTTCTTTTAAAATATGTATTTAACATTTTTTTTTTACTTTTTTCTTTACGTTTGTTTGCAAAACACTTTATGATTCGTTAAGTATGCTCGAAATATTTAAATATCAATTGAAATATTTACACTTTTTATGCACTCTGTAACAATATTTGCACTTGAAACTTCCTTTCATAAATATTTTGGTTTCTTTCCTTTCGTTCTTTATATTTTTTTCTTATATTTTTTGAATGAAATTTACATAAATATATAAATATCTCTGGAGTAGGTTTGCACGAGTTAAAGTACTACATAATCCATATGTGGTGTTGCAATTTAACTTTAACAAATGTGTATGTACAGGGTTACAAGTATTCAACACAAACTTCGCATACGCAGAATTCCATATCAGTTTTTTTGTTTTTTTTCAGCTGAATAAAGGGGGAAGCGATAAAATGTGGTAAATCTTCATAATATATCTTTCACTAAGTACTTGAAAATTTTAAACGATGCTTTATATATGTACGTATGTGTAATGTTTAAATCTCTCAAAGATTTAATATGTTTTTCACATATGCAACACTTTTACACTCATTCACGTTAATGGCTTACGAGGGGATTTTATACGACGCGTCGTTTATAAAATTCCGACATTAGTGATCGCACAACAAACACACAGCAGAAATGTTTAAATTTTTTTCACAAAAAAAAAAAATAAAACAAAAATGTGCAAAGACAACTGCTGGTCGTTGATGCATGGAATAAGAGTATGTAAGTATGTAGAGTCTTCCTTTTATCGTGTGTGCAATTTAAAAATAGTGTCAAGTCGTCACGAACCCGCGCGCACCACATTTACTAGAGTAGCACTCACGTCGGCCTTGATACGTGTCAACAGCATCTGTGGTTACAGTGTTTAACTAAATCAAAGGCACAGATTTACTTATAAATGTACATATACATACACACACACATACACATACTCAGACACATCATCCACCCACACGTAACAATCTAAAAGTAAACTACACTCACACTAACACATCCGCGTCAATAAAAAACACAAAATAACCTAAACACAAGAATCACTTCTTTTTCACCATCTAACTAACACTTTTTATGGAATATTATTTTTGTTGCATACTTTTACATACACATATTCCTTACGAACATTTATTAAAGATCCACTTTGTTTTGTTTTTTTTTGTCGTATCCTTAATTGAGTTTTATTGATAGTTATTGTTGTTGTTTTACAGTAAAACCATAAATATTCATACAAAAACAGAAGAAAATTTTAATTTTATATCAACACGATTTACGTCATAGCTACGTTTTCTTCCGACGTCACGATGTCAACGTATCCAATGAGCCCGTTTGACTAAAGGCGCCACTAGTAGCTCGGCATCGAAATGCCACATAATTGCTGTATGTTGAGCTCGTGCACATTGTGCATGTTGTAACGACATGTAGTAGAACCATTGCCAGATACAAGGAGAGAGAGTGCTGGCATTCATTCAGTCCCTCTATATTTCTCATTGATACTCTTTGCGCCTGTCTGTTACCAGGAACAAACTTTCTCTTTGTAGTTTTGTGGCACATGTGGTGAATAAAATACTCAGTGAAAGTGGAAAAACTGTTTTCTCTTCGACTGCAGTCGTATATGAAAATTAAGTGTTTTTATACCAAACACTTTCCACAATTACAAGGTGGTCAGATCTTTGGGAAATTGAAAATAAGAAAATGTTTTTCACCTTCATTTGTTTTTATTCTATATACTTGAATTTTGTTTAAACATTGTTGTCGTATAAAGAAGGGAACATCCAAGAAAATACTGAACATTGCCTTTCAGCTTTCACCAACTTGTTGCTACTCTGTAAATTGTGTCCTGAACATTTGTATAGTTGCAAATGACATTTTTTGAGTTTTGGGAAAACACATCCTAATCACAAAGGCTTCGATTCTATAGGCAACACCAAGTAGATATACTATGGGCGTCAAAACTGTGTTAACACTACTGAATTATTGGGTGTTTGACTTAAACACTTTTTTTTGCTTCGAAAATGTCTAATTTTTTACCAAGGAATGGTTTTATTTAATTTGAAGAAAATTGCCGCTGAAGCACACCGATTGCTCACCAAAATTTATGGTGAATGTGTTACATCGGTTTCAAAGTGCGAGAGATGGTTTCTGCGGTGCAGAAGTTGTGATTTTGACACGGAAGACAAAGAACGCCCAGGCCAGCCAAAAAAGTTTGAAGACCGACAATTGGAGGCATTACTCCATGAAGATTTTTGTAAAACCCAAAAAGAGCTTGTAAATTGGGAGCTACTCAACCAGTAATTTGAAATCGGTGTGCTTTTTTTAAATAAAAGAAATAAAGCAAACCTTCCCGCATTTGGCACAAAATTCGACATATTCGAAACAATAAAAAAACTTTGTTGCTTACACTATGACATATATGTACCCTTCAAATTAACATATAAGTTATTAACCCTCCGTTAGTCGCAATCATTTTCAATCGAGACTAGTCGCAATGTATAAAATTGATATCAAAAAAAAGGCGCGATTCAAAAATAACACTATACAACAAAATCAAATTTTTTCCAAAATTACAAGCTCCGACCAATAAATTTTGATAGAGGAGACAAAAAAAAAGACACGTGTATAAAAAAATTATAAGTGAAATTTTACTATAAGTCCCTGAATACATCGAAACGGAAAATTCAACCAGAAAGTTAGAAATACGACATAACAAAAGAGAGCCGAGGGTTAATTTCGCATTTATTAAGAATTTTTTTTAAAGAACATTTTAGGTATAAAATGTATTCAGCAAATTTACGTAAAATGTTACGAAGAACATTTTTGTAAAATTTCACGGACAATATTTTTGCGGAACATTTTATCCCCTTAAATCCCTGTTTTAATGGAGTTTGTTGTTCTTCTTTAAAAGAAGGACAAAAAAGACCCATGCCTTTAGGAGATAGAGGGTTGACATATTCTACAAAAATGTTCTCCGTAACATTTTGCATAAATTTGCTGAATACATTTTATACCTAAAATGTTCTTTAAAAAAAATTCTTAATAAATGCGAAATTAACCCTCGGCTCTCTTTTGTTATGTCGTATTTCTAACTTTCTGGTTGAATTTTCCGTTTTGGTGTATTTAGGGATTTATAGTAAAATTTCACGGACAATATTTTTGCGGAACATTTTATCCCCTTAAATCCCTGTTTTAATGGAGTTTGTTGTTCTTCTTTAAAAGAAGGACAAAAAAGACCCATGCCTTTAGGAGATAGAGGGTTGACATATTCTACAAAAATGTTCTCCGTAACATTTTGCATAAATTTGCTGAATACATTTTATACCTAAAATGTTCTTTAAAATAAAGTTCTTAATAAATGCGAAATTTACCCTAGGCTCTCTTTTGTTATGTCTTATTTCTGACTTTCTGGTTGAATTTTCCGTTTTGGTGTATTTAGGGATTTATAGTAAAATTTCACGGACAATATTTTTGCGGAACATTTTATCCCCTTAAATCCCTGTTTTAATGGAGTTTGTTGCTCTTTTTTAAAAGAAGGACAAAAAAGACCCATGCCTTGAGGATTTGGAGAAAATATTCTCCGTAACATTTTACATAACTTTGCTGAACACATTTTATACCTAAAATGTAAGGATCACATGGTTTCTTATGACGATTAACAATAAGAATGTGCCAGAGTTGGGAAACTTTAACCACCCCTCAAATGAAATTCAGATGTAAACTTTCAAAACGCAGATACACGTGTCTTTTTTTTGTCTCCTCTATCAAAGTTTATTTATCTTCACTTTTTATTTCGAAAACATAAAAACAATATTAAATGTAATTGCAGTAAAAATATTATTTTACAAAAAAAAGCTTAAAATTTAGAGTGTTTAAAAAAATTTACAATAAAAAATGTTTGCCTATATCAACCGCTTAAACTAAACTAAACCACGTTCCAAAGATACGCCATCTATTGTAAATCCCTCATATGTCGAAAAAAATACATTTGGTCAATTCACAAGGTCTCTTATTAGTCATAATGTCCTAATATTTCACGACTCGGTGGCTCGGCTTAACCGACACTTAGGCGTTCGGCGCAGGTTTCTGCTGGTTGGTTACGATAACACAATAAACATTGCATAAAGAGTGGTATTATTTTTTGGGACATTTCTAGCTTTAAAGGCAATAACAACATTGTGAAATATTAGGACATTATGACAATATGACATGATAGGAGACCTCGTGAATTGACCAATTGTTTTAGTTTAAATGCACATATGTAAGTATTAACTCAGTTAAGATTTTTAAACAACTCGAGAAAGATTTTAATCCTCTATAAGCAAAAACCGGACTAAGATATGAGATATTTTTTATTCTATATGATGATTATCTCTTGTGGTTTAATAGATATTTGGCTTAACATTTTTGGATTTTTAACATGCGATTTTTTTATTACAAAATCAAGTTGTAAAAATATATTGCGATTTTTGAAAATTTTCTAAAATACTGTTGTAGAGTTGATATTTTTTATAAATCTAAATTTGTGTATAGTCCTCAAGCAACTTTATTTGTTCGCAAAAGAATTTGATGATAATTTATTTCGTTAAATTTGTGAACACAAATATTTTGTTTATTGAAGATAATACTTTTGATTGTATTCTTAGACACAACTTTGAATTTTCCTGAAACAATTTGAATATTTAATTTGTTTTAAAGTCAATTAAAAGTATTTAATTTGATTTAATTTTCCAAAAATGGACAAAACAAATACAATAAATATTCTACTTCTAGTTAATGCGTGAGTATCTATTCAAAATTGTTCTCCCATGGATATTCATACATACATATGCATGGATATACATAGTATATTCAGTTTCCTAAACATGTGGACTAAATGCACTAAAGGAAAATATAAATCTATTTCTTATTTAAATCTTTTTGTGTATGTAGCAAGAATGATTTAAGATATCAAATACAAAACACACGAAAGTTGAAAGGGTAATTATGTAGATGAGCAAAGAAGAACAATCGTATTTTTGTGGATCACAAATAAAGGAAAACAATCAAAAATGTCTTTAATCGGATATAAAAAAGTATGTATGTGAAAATATTTGTGCCTTTGTATGTAATTGAAAATCGAACATACAACGGATGTGTTTGAATATTGTAAACATGTAACATGACATGAGCATTTGTATATTATATGAGTGTATGGATGTACACGAGTGGGTCAATTGTGAAAGAATCTAAAATTATAAATTAAATTGGCTGAATAGTTTTTGAATGCAAAATACTGCTTTTATTCATTCTCATACCCAAACCTATAAAATTGTTACAGAAATAAATTCTTTGTGATATGCAGAACAGTCAAATCATCAGTAACTCCTCACAATTTTGTACATTGTTTGGAAACCAAACTACAAGATTTATGTAAAATATTAATGTTGTTCTATACAGGATGCCTTCGCTTTACTTCATGTACTGATCAATGAACCTAAATATTATTTGACAAACTCTTATGAACGTTGGATGTATTTAATACAAGTACTAACGAAGAGGATCATTTGAATTGTAAAATAGATTGAATAAACAATCAAACAAACGAGTATTAAAGTCTTGGTACATGTACCAACACAAAACAAAGAAGTTGTTTGTATGTATTCTCTAAAGTTTTTGCAAACTTTAAAATCATACACATACATACATACATAAATACTATGGTGGACCTTATATTGGAAATATCGATATAATGTGCGGAAATCATATAATCTTAAGATGTTACTTGAAGTTTCTTATTTACAAATACAAATTTCAATCAGCCTAACTACAAAAGCTTTAAAGTCGATTTTAAGTCCATAAAGTTGACTATAATTTTAAATTTCCATATAACAAATTTCAAATATACATAATTTAAAATGTTATTTTATTATTATTAAAAAAAAAAACTTTTTGTTTGAACTCTTTTAATTTTTTGAAATTACTTTTTTTTTAATTTATATTAATTGATAAATATTTTCATTTATTTGAATATATGTGTTTGAAGAAGTTTTGAAAGCTTTTTCTTATAATATGTCTTATGGTATGAAAAAAAAAACAAAAGTTCTATTTTAAAATAAAGTCGACTCTAACAAAATTTAACTTTAAAATTTCTTTTATAGTTAGGGTGAATATTTTCAAAAAATATCTAACTAAAAATAGTTTTTGAATTTTATTTACCCCTATAAAATTACATATAAAATATTATAATGTTCATAAATCATTTACCTATTTTAAATTGATACCAACAAAATCATAAAATTGTATACCTGTATTAATTAACAAATAATACAGTTAAGAAATTTAAAAAAAAAATTCTAATAAATGCTAAATGAGGATTCAAAATGCAAATATTAATGGTTGTAATTATTATTGTAGAAATCTAAAAACTAAATTTCATCTATTTTATATTTTTAATAATTTTTAGTTTACAACATGACACAACAATATAAGGTATTATACAATTCTTGTAACATCAAACAAAATAAAATATGAAAACAATCAAAATCAAAGTTTGACGTTATAGTGATTCTACCTTCTACAATTATTGTATCATAGTTTACAATGTTTTAAAGCAAAATTTCCGTACAAAATTTGATTTTAAAACGTTGTTTAAATCTAAAAAGTGTTTATTTAAAAAGCAATCTAAAAAGAAATATTAGAAAATAAGCTACGAAATGTCTTTTAAATACATAATTTTAAAAATGTATGACCAAAAACTAAATTTCCTCGAAATACGCATTGTGCCCATGCTTATAATACATAAATCCGCTAAAAATTTTTGTAAATGCAATGTTTGGGATTTAAGATATGCATGAAACTTTTGATTATAATTTAGTATTTATTGGAATCGAGAAAATTATTTTTATTTTGTTTTGGATGTTTTGGATTTAAGATATGGGTAAACGATATAAGAAAATGTTTAGATTTTAGATTAAAACATTAAGAGTATTTTTAATAAATAATTTTTGACAATATTTCGACTTTGTCTGCACTTAGTTTTTATATGACAGAGACTAATTATAGACCTCCAGTTCACCGAAAACCAAAAAGTCAAATATAAGGGCCACCCTAATATATACGTATAATTTTACCTTTAAGTTTCATTTAAGGCACTTCCGATTAGCAGCTATAATCCGTGTTTTGGAGGGAGCATAAATGTGTGTTTGTGCAATATTGTAAGAGTATGTATGTATGAAATAACAAAAAAGCGTAAAAATGAATGAAAGCATATTACAGAACAAGACAAGAGTGATAAAATAGCGTCACCGCAAAAGATAGCGATAGCAGAATTTCTTTCACATTTCTTCTCTGAAACTTTTTGCGTTTAGTTAAACTCATAAATACATAAGAATTCATTTCTACAGTCATCATCATAATAACAAATACACGACATTTCATTGTTATATTGAAATATTTTTATAATCGATGTGTTAATGTTGTTAATTGAAAAAGTTTGTCATTTATATTTGCATTTAATATTTGACAGTTATGGGTTTATTAAATATGTATAAATTAATTCAATATAATAAATTGTTTAATATAAAGTCATGCATATATCGAGCCCTTAGCGCCAAATTATCGTAAGCGACATTTTTAAAATTTTTGTTTTATTGCAGAAATTAAAATTTTATGGACCGACTGATGCTTTAGCGTTCTCAGAATATCAAAATTTGTAATAACATCAAAAATATAGAGGGTAAGATTTTATCGTAAGTCAATGTTTATATTTTACAGTAAACTAATTTTATCGTAAGCGACACACAGTGGTATAGAAAAAAAAGAGGGAAATAAATCTGTAACTTCTAAATGGTTAGATTGGTTTGATTGAAATTTCACATGCACAAATAAGAAGTGTTGTCGAGTTTAAGTTTTGAACGTGGACCTAATGGGCCCACCAGGGGCGCGACCAAGGGCACTCAAAGTAGGACACCTCGGGTATGTTACATTTTTAAAACGATATTATTTCTTGGTTTGAGTTCTGATTTCAATATATTAGGACATTATGACAATATGACATGATAGGAGACCTCGTGAATTGACCAATTGTTTTAGTTTAAATGCACATATGTAAGTATTAACTCAGTTAAGATTTTTAAACAACTCGAGAAAGATTTTAATCCTCTATAAGCAAAAACCGGACTAAGATATGAGATATTTTTTATTCTATATGATGATTATCTCTTGTGGTTTAATAGATATTTGGCTTAACATTTTTGGATTTTTAACATGCGATTTTTTTATTACAAAATCAAGTTGTAAAAATATATTGCGATTTTTGAAAATTTTCTAAAATACTGTTGTAGAGTTGATATTTTTTATAAATCTAAATTTGTGTATAGTCCTCAAGCAACTTTATTTGTTCGCAAAAGAATTTGATGATAATTTATTTCGTTAAATTTGTGAACACAAATATTTTGTTTATTGAAGATAATACTTTTGATTGTATTCTTAGACACAACTTTGAATTTTCCTGAAACAATTTGAATATTTAATTTGTTTTAAAGTCAATTAAAAGTATTTAATTTGATTTAATTTTCCAAAAATGGACAAAACAAATACAATAAATATTCTACTTCTAGTTAATGCGTGAGTATCTATTCAAAATTGTTCTCCCATGGATATTCATACATACATATGCATGGATATACATAGTATATTCAGTTTCCTAAACATGTGGACTAAATGCACTAAAGGAAAATATAAATCTATTTCTTATTTAAATCTTTTTGTGTATGTAGCAAGAATGATTTAAGATATCAAATACAAAACACACGAAAGTTGAAAGGGTAATTATGTAGATGAGCAAAGAAGAACAATCGTATTTTTGTGGATCACAAATAAAGGAAAACAATCAAAAATGTCTTTAATCGGATATAAAAAAGTATGTATGTGAAAATATTTGTGCCTTTGTATGTAATTGAAAATCGAACATACAACGGATGTGTTTGAATATTGTAAACATGTAACATGACATGAGCATTTGTATATTATATGAGTGTATGGATGTACACGAGTGGGTCAATTGTGAAAGAATCTAAAATTATAAATTAAATTGGCTGAATAGTTTTTGAATGCAAAATACTGCTTTTATTCATTCTCATACCCAAACCTATAAAATTGTTACAGAAATAAATTCTTTGTGATATGCAGAACAGTCAAATCATCAGTAACTCCTCACAATTTTGTACATTGTTTGGAAACCAAACTACAAGATTTATGTAAAATATTAATGTTGTTCTATACAGGATGCCTTCGCTTTACTTCATGTACTGATCAATGAACCTAAATATTATTTGACAAACTCTTATGAACGTTGGATGTATTTAATACAAGTACTAACGAAGAGGATCATTTGAATTGTAAAATAGATTGAATAAACAATCAAACAAACGAGTATTAAAGTCTTGGTACATGTACCAACACAAAACAAAGAAGTTGTTTGTATGTATTCTCTAAAGTTTTTGCAAACTTTAAAATCATACACATACATACATACATAAATACTATGGTGGACCTTATATTGGAAATATCGATATAATGTGCGGAAATCATATAATCTTAAGATGTTACTTGAAGTTTCTTATTTACAAATACAAATTTCAATCAGCCTAACTACAAAAGCTTTAAAGTCGATTTTAAGTCCATAAAGTTGACTATAATTTTAAATTTCCATATAACAAATTTCAAATATACATAATTTAAAATGTTATTTTATTATTATTAAAAAAAAAAACTTTTTGTTTGAACTCTTTTAATTTTTTGAAATTACTTTTTTTTTAATTTATATTAATTGATAAATATTTTCATTTATTTGAATATATGTGTTTGAAGAAGTTTTGAAAGCTTTTTCTTATAATATGTCTTATGGTATGAAAAAAAAAACAAAAGTTCTATTTTAAAATAAAGTCGACTCTAACAAAATTTAACTTTAAAATTTCTTTTATAGTTAGGGTGAATATTTTCAAAAAATATCTAACTAAAAATAGTTTTTGAATTTTATTTACCCCTATAAAATTACATATAAAATATTATAATGTTCATAAATCATTTACCTATTTTAAATTGATACCAACAAAATCATAAAATTGTATACCTGTATTAATTAACAAATAATACAGTTAAGAAATTTAAAAAAAAAATTCTAATAAATGCTAAATGAGGATTCAAAATGCAAATATTAATGGTTGTAATTATTATTGTAGAAATCTAAAAACTAAATTTCATCTATTTTATATTTTTAATAATTTTTAGTTTACAACATGACACAACAATATAAGGTATTATACAATTCTTGTAACATCAAACAAAATAAAATATGAAAACAATCAAAATCAAAGTTTGACGTTATAGTGATTCTACCTTCTACAATTATTGTATCATAGTTTACAATGTTTTAAAGCAAAATTTCCGTACAAAATTTGATTTTAAAACGTTGTTTAAATCTAAAAAGTGTTTATTTAAAAAGCAATCTAAAAAGAAATATTAGAAAATAAGCTACGAAATGTCTTTTAAATACATAATTTTAAAAATGTATGACCAAAAACTAAATTTCCTCGAAATACGCATTGTGCCCATGCTTATAATACATAAATCCGCTAAAAATTTTTGTAAATGCAATGTTTGGGATTTAAGATATGCATGAAACTTTTGATTATAATTTAGTATTTATTGGAATCGAGAAAATTATTTTTATTTTGTTTTGGATGTTTTGGATTTAAGATATGGGTAAACGATATAAGAAAATGTTTAGATTTTAGATTAAAACATTAAGAGTATTTTTAATAAATAATTTTTGACAATATTTCGACTTTGTCTGCACTTAGTTTTTATATGACAGAGACTAATTATAGACCTCCAGTTCACCGAAAACCAAAAAGTCAAATATAAGGGCCACCCTAATATATACGTATAATTTTACCTTTAAGTTTCATTTAAGGCACTTCCGATTAGCAGCTATAATCCGTGTTTTGGAGGGAGCATAAATGTGTGTTTGTGCAATATTGTAAGAGTATGTATGTATGAAATAACAAAAAAGCGTAAAAATGAATGAAAGCATATTACAGAACAAGACAAGAGTGATAAAATAGCGTCACCGCAAAAGATAGCGATAGCAGAATTTCTTTCACATTTCTTCTCTGAAAAATTTTGCGTTTAGTTAAACTCATAAATACATAAGAATTCATTTCTACAGTCATCATCATAATAACAAATACACGACATTTCATTGTTATATTGAAATATTTTTATAATCGATGTGTTAATGTTGTTAATTGAAAAAGTTTGTCATTTATATTTGCATTTAATATTTGACAGTTATGGGTTTATTAAATATGTATAAATTAATTCAATATAATAAATTGTTTAATATAAAGTCATGCATATATCGAGCCCTTAGCGCCAAATTATCGTAAGCGACATTTTTAAAATTTTTGTTTTATTGCAGAAATTAAAATTTTATGGACCGACTGATGCTTTAGCGTTCTCAGAATATCAAAATTTGTAATAACATCAAAAATATAGAGGGTAAGATTTTATCGTAAGTCAATGTTTATATTTTACAGTAAACTAATTTTATCGTAAGCGACACACAGTGGTATAGAAAAAAAAGAGGGAAATAAATCTGTAACTTCTAAATGGTTAGATTGGTTTGATTGAAATTTCACATGCACAAATAAGAAGTGTTGTCGAGTTTAAGTTTTGAACGTGGACCTAATGGGCCCACCAGGGGCGCGACCAAGGGCACTCAAAGTAGGACACCTCGGGTATGTTACATTTTTAAAACGATATTATTTCTTGGTTTGAGTTCTGATTTCAAAAATATTATACATGTAGAATCTTCTCATCGAGCACTACAAAAAACCTCGTCGTAGCAATCAATTATCTATTATACCTCAGGAGATATTCGCATTTGAAAATTAAATTTTCAACATTTTTACACACCCTACTCCAGTTTTTTGATAACAGCGTATCCAAATATTTACCGATTTTATCCAGTTTTCCTTTATTGGACTAACAACACATGTATGTGTCAAATGGAAGAAGAACTGTTTAAAAATAATGAATATGTCCAAAGTTATATGCATTTGAATTTAAAATATTTTTAAAAAGAGATTTTTCGCTATTTTTTAAGGAAAAAAGAACTTTTTTCTTTTTAAGTTATCGCAAAAAGTTTCTAAGAGGATATATAAGGAATTTCTACTTTCTAGAAGCCTAGTTTTCATAAAATATTTTAAAGGAAAACCAATTTCAAAATTGTTGTTACCGAGGGGACCAGGTCCTTTCAAAAAACACCTATTTTTTATGTAAAATAAAACTTTAGGGCAAAAATTCTCAAATCGCATATTCGATATCAAAATATAGTAACCGATTATAGGTGGCTCAATATGGTTCTAATTATTTTGTAAAGGGTTCCGATAACCCCGACCCTTGTATGGATATTATAGCCAAAAAAACTAAAAATTACCATTTTTGGAATTTTTCAACACTTTCTTGGGAATTGCGGGATTTCTGATAATAAATTTCAAAATTCGTTTTCATATTTCGATTTTACATAGAAAAATCTACATAACTGTGAAATTTCATTAAATACTATCGATAAATAAAAATTTAATTTCAATTCGAAAAATTTGTATCTATGCAAAAATTCAATAAAAAACATTTGTTGTCATATTTTTCAATAAAGTATTCCATGAATTTTTAATTGTCAATAGTTATAAATATTTTTGAAAAATAGACAAATAACTTGAACGAAATTATATTATATCGCATCATAACACTTTTAATTCTATGTATAAATTTCAAAATAATCAAAAAAAACCTTCTCCTGTAAAATTTGTGTTTTGTCGCTTACGATAATTTGGCGCTAAGGGCTCGATATGGCCTGTAATAACCCAGCAGAATCTTAACTTTCTATATAATCTATAGTAGATACAAACTGCATACATAGATACATCCGAATTTAACATTCAAGAAGTTATCTGGTGACAGGTGTAGTACACACTTTAGTTATGATTTTAACATATATATACATATAAGTATATACAAACATTAAAATTAAAGTTCATTAGTTGGTGATTTAATTGAATTTTAGTTTTATATTTTTGCTTCTAGTTTAACCCAATTACAGTACGAGTTACCATATGTTGTTATTTCTATAATATGAAATAATGCTACTAAGTAATGCATACAGCAGCTATTTAAGCTAACGATTTTGCTGGGTAGTATACATATTTTTTTAAATAATTACAACATAAATGAATGTCAAATTTATTAAAGACTAAAAGTAATATACATACATACATACATATTAATTTATTATTTTTAATAATTTCAATTACGTATTAATTTTATTATACAAAAATATATTATTTAGAACATTTAACTGTATATATGTAAATAAAAATCAATGTTTTTTAAACATTGATGTTTTTATAAAAATTGCTTGAGAACACATAAAAAACATTTTAAACCCAGTCAAATATTCGTCAATTTATATCCATTATTTTCTATGTGCATAACTTAGTAAACGAGATATAGGTAAAAAATCGGGGTAGTCGTGGTTTTGGCTTATATCTCAGCCATTTGGGTGTCGATTTTGCTGTTTTTTTTTCAACAACAAACGAACCAGGACTTTACCCAATATATTAATTTATCAGTCATGGTTGTAAGTTATTTTGGAGCTTCGGAAAAATGATTTCAACAGACAGTCCGACTATATCGACTACGCTATCTACATATAATGAAAATTGTGGAAATTGCAAACGGAGTGACAAACTTACAACTCATGTTGAGGGATACAAAAACTATTCTAGTAACCATACAATCTTATTATTTATTTTTATAACTCATAAAACTTTACTGGAAACGTATTTCCTCTTGATGACAAAATATTTATCATGATACTTTCAATGGGACACCACTGAAAGAACCTAATATTTGGCCACAATATAATTTGTCTGCCTAATCCGAAACAAGTCGAAACTTTTATAATGTACTATTAATTAGACCATATCATTTTTAGGTCCCACTTTACATTGTGGACTAAATTAATATTGTTCTTTCATCTTAAACTGAAACATTTTAATGAGTATGGTAAAAAATTTTACAATTTAATATAAGTTTCGTTCATCTACTTTTTCTATTCAAAACTTGGTTCTCCTTTAAAAATCCAAAAACTATGTTTTAATTATAAAAGTTTCGGTAATCGGTCATATATGGATTGATTCATTTTTTTTTTGCCTAACCCGAAACAAACCGAAACTTTTCAAAAGTAGAAACTATTAATTTCCCAGAAAAATTTATTATTTTAATTTTAGAGTTTTCTTATTTATGTTCAAAACATTTTCTCCTTTAAATTTATAATTGGGGTATTCGCACGGTATACTATTTGGTCATATTGTTAAATGTCCTAATAATACCAACATTTTTATAAATTATTATTTGTATATACATACAGTTACTAAACGTACGATCGACTTTTTGTGCCTTTTTTTAAAAGTCTATATATTTAAAAATACAAGGCCTGACTCATTCATTCACTCACTCATTCAGGCTTTGTATTTTTAAATATATAGATTTTTAAAAAAAGTCCCAAAAAGTAAATCGTACGTACACTTTAGTAACTGTGTGTATATAACTTATTTGTATTGAATTTGAATTTTTAAGAGATTTATGCTAGTTAAAGTTATTTTCGGAATTGGGCCATATATGGGAGCTATGACTAATTACACCGTCCAACACTCAAAATTAGACACGAACCAGATGATATTAGTCTGAAAATAGAGATTGAATGAAGCAAAACTGCGTTCACATTTATGTCGTGATCCTGTTTCCTTGTTAACGGACTTAAAAATTTTAAATTAGCACATTTTTAAAAAAATGTTTTAAAATACTTCTGCTGAAGAAGAGTTGTAAAATATTTTGTATTATTTTTCTTTTATTCTGACAGGATCAGTTCATTCGATCAATGTTTTAAGATTTACGACGAAACTGGTATTACATATGCGACTGCCATACAGCAGCTCTTTGACGCAATTGGAAACAATTACGATCTTGCCGAATGTCGACTTTTTATAGATTGATCTTTTAAAAGTCTTAAAGGAGTACTATTACATAATGGTAACGTGTACCCGTCAGTTCCCATTATGTATGGGACAGATATTAAAGAAACTTATAAAAATATGAATATCATTCTTAAATTAATAAATTACGATGTACATCTTTGGCTTATTTGCTGTGACCTTAAAGTGGTGGCTATTCTCATGGGAATAAAAAATGGATTTTGTAAACATCAGTGCTTTTATGCCTTTGGGAAGCTCGACGACGTGATTTGCATTATACCGACCATAAATGGCCATATCGCCAAAGTCATCAGCTTGCGATAAATAGCCTAGATCAAATGCCACTTGTTCTATCGTCTAAAATAATTCTCCTCCCCTGCACATAACATTGGGTTTAATACGCAATTTTGTTCGGGCACTTGATCGCAATGGTGTAGCATTGGAATATTTGAAAACTGTTTTTTCAAAGTTAAGTGCTGCGGAAATCGAGGCTGGTACGTTTACTGATCATAATGGGTAATTTTTATTAAAGTTTTATTTATATTTATTTTTAGGTGTATTTAATGGACCACAATTAAAAAAATTAATGAAATCAAAAGAGTTTCCCAATTTATTAACGACGGTGGAAAAGGCAGCGTGGCAAAGTTTGGAAGATGTAATAAACTATTTTTTGAGCAATAATAAATTTGCAAATTATGAAGCTATTGTTAAGAAACTAGTGGATAGTTATGGAATAATGGGTGTCAATATGTCACTTAAAATACATTTTTTGGACAGCCACCTGGATTTTTCCCGAATAATTTAGGAGACTTTAGTGATGAACACGGGGAGAAATTCCACCAAGACTTCGCCACAATTGAGAATCGGTACCGTGGAAAAAATACCGCCCATATGCTGGCCGAATATTGTTGGTCAATTTGCAGTGACACTACTGGTCTCTATAAACGAAAAACCAAAAATATACACTTTTCTTTATAATCCTTTTTTGTATTCAAATAAACAATTTAATTTGAGTTTTATATATACATAAATACATATGTATGTATGTATGTATGTATGTATGTATATAAAGGGAAAAAAATTGTCATTTATATATTTAGGAATATTTAGTCGATGTTTTTAAGTGACAATTATTTCAGAATCTACAAAAAACATGATATATGTATGTATGTACTAACTATTTTATTTTTCGATGAAATTTTAAAATAAAATTTAAAAAATAAAATAATGCAAATTTAAAGTTTTATTTAACACTTAAGTAGTAAAGCTAGAAGGACGAAATTTCGGTATGTGGTATTCCATAATTGGGTCTTTGACGCACTATTTTCTTAAAAATATAATATTGAAAACCTAAATAGATATTAAAGGACATTTTTGACATCTTTTTATCCCGAAAATATAAAATAAAAATAATACAAAATATTTTCCAACTCTTCTTGTTCATTTGACATCAAATTTGACATTGTCTGATCAGTAGAAGTATTTTAAAATATTTTTTGAAAAATGTACTTCTTTAAAACTTTGAAGTCCTTAAAAAAGGACACAGAATCACGAAATGAAGAATTGAAAACACAGTTTTTCTCCATTAAATTTATAGTTTCAGACGTATATCATCCGGTTCGTGTCTAACGAATGTTTTCTCTATTTGTCGGACGGTGTTATGAACCGATCGTCACAAACTTTGCTAATGCAAGTTTGGCTTATATAAAACGTATTTGTGCTGAATTTGGTTTGGATAGTTATATAATATGGTATTTATTTATTCAGCTAGCGCAATCGTATGGGGGCTAGGAGAAATAATGAACCGATTCTAACCAAATTCAATAGACCCAGAAAATGATCCTGAGCAGATTGGTATACTTTAAGGTGAGTGTTGGGACAATACTTTTGCACGTTACAAACATCAGCACTAACCCAATATACCCTCCCCATTATGGTGGTGTAGGGTATAACTATTATAGTACCAATTTGGCTATTGCTGTTTAATATCAATATTAAAAATAATGCAGTGAACGAAAATTAAACATCATTTAAACTACCCAATTAGAAATTTGTTGAAGACGTTTTTATTGACGTGTCAGAGACTCTAAAAGATCCACCCATTAATATGATCATGAGTGTAAATACATGTTGTATATGTTCGTATTGCTTTGGTATTTAAAATGCATTATATCCATGAGTGTATGGGTATGTATAAATTGTTTTATATGTAAATGTATTTCCCAGCAGTTATTGGTGACTGTTCCTAGGTAGTGATTTTACTTAGGATGAAAACTAGTTAAGTAAGTAGTTAAATGACTAGTTATTTACACGTGCATGTCGTAAGTATTGGCCATTTTTGTATACAATGAGACTGTCTGGTGTATAAAATTACTACTTTCTAAAGTACAGTACAAAATCAAGGTTTAAAGTGACTGCACTCTAGGTTACTTAGATTAAGTAAAGTGATATTTCACTTCACGCTAGGTTACATTGGATGTAAGTATACTTAAGCAAAAAGAAAATTAACTGTATGTAAATTATCTACACTCTAGATTACTTAGAGACAAAGTGACAATTGTATTCCCGCTAGGTTACATGGGATGTATAAAGTAACTAATTGATTTCTCTCTGCACTACAAAAAGTACATACGTGTCCAATGACCCAAAATATATAAGTTGGAGTCAGCAAAGTGATCAGGCATTAGTGACAATTACTGTCTATAAGGGATACATTGACTACTTGCTTAACTGTTGGGTTGTTATTCTGATTTGTCTGTATGTCTCGTTATACGGTTATGTTAAATTACAACATGTAACTTTATGTCACCAGAGAGAATGACAGGAGTGAAGAACGTCACATGGAACATTAAAAAATGAAAAACGAAACGAAGTATGATGGTAGCAAATGACTACTTCTTCACCTCAATGTCATATATGTATGTGTGTATGTAAATTTTGTGATTTGAGTTGCTTCCGTAAAACAGAACCATCAAAACAAAAAAAAAACAGAAGAAATATGGGCATATCCACAGTCCCGAACGCGACATTCGTTCGCCTTTGAACTGAAAATAAATAATGAAATCTGAATAATTTATTTTCTTATTTAAAGAACAATACGAAAACGATGATACATAATTGCAAAACTGTTTCGCATTTATATATATACCTACATATGTACATCGTTTTATTGTGCTGTGTTATTATAAACATTTGCAAAAGTACACATAAAATGTATTAATTTTATCAACAGAGTCGGATTTACCATCTCCGATTTTAATGAAATTTACCACATACATAATATATCCAATATGTTCCTCATATCAATGACCTTTTCTATGGAAACTCATTCCGATGTTAAAATATCGCGATTTGAAAATTGAAAAAATTATTAAAATTGTCTAAAATTATATACACATAATTGCCCATAGCTTTGAAACTACTCAAAGACCATAAAGCATAATTTTTAACTCCATTTTAAAGGCAAAGATATTTTCCTTAAAATGGAGTAAATAAAATTGTTTACGTCCAAACCAAAAACAAAGATAGCGGAGTTAAAAAATATTAAAGAACATGGTATGAGGACACCTAAACTGTCTAACATATTCAGGAGTTATACTATGTTCAGGAGTTATAAAGAAAAACTTTATTAAAAATACACTTTTCATATAAATATATTAGATAGTTTAGATGTCCTCATACCATGCTTTTTTTTAATTTTTAAAACCGCGATCTTTGATATGTTTTACATTGAAATATATACTCCGAAAATTGACCTTTTACCTTTGGATTTAAAATTCAATCAAATATTATATTTAATTGATTTGCAAACGAGTTTAATCAAGAAATCAGTTAAACTCAAAAATAAATTAGTTTTTTAATTGAATTTCTCCGTTCGAGAAACAAAAATATATTTTGAAAATTGCCATGTTGGGTTGCCAAATGTCCCGATTTTCGTAGAATAGTCCCGCCTTTTATCACTGAATACCGCTTTATTAAGATTTTTCCATTCTACACTTACTTGACATCAAGTTATTAAAGAACATTCGATTTTGAACTAACTACATTTACGGCCATTTTCACAATGTACGATTATTTCATTTTAACCGGAAAATTAACTAACTGTCGGTTTGTTTAACGGGGACCATTTAACCAACGGTTATCGATTTACGTTTCACCATCATTTGATTACTTAACCAAAGCATTCAGTAGAAAGTATGGCAATAATGCATACATTTGTTTACGAAAAATAGTGTAATGAAAGATTGAAATATAAAAAATTGTCTAAAAGACGGCATAAAAAATAATAATTTGTGTTTTCTAAAAAAACGTATAAAACTCAAAAATATTAAGGTACCTAACTGTAAAATTTACAGAACAAAAATAAAAACAATTACTGAAAACCAGCAATGAAAATTGCACATTTGTTGTTTGGTTTGTAAGTGCAATATCCGGGTGGTATATGGATCACCCCGTGCAAAATTTACTTTTCTTCGCTTTACACTTTTAAAAATTATAAATATTACAAAAATATAAATGTTTTTCCATGTTCTTTTATTATATTTCTTACAATTAAGATGCTAACCGGTCAAATTTATTCGCTTATATTTAACAGCAACTTTGTTGTTAAATAGTGTCAGTTAAGAATTAATCGTACATTGTGAAATTCATATTAGCCTAACTTGCGGTTAAAGTTCACGTTAACTTTTAATCGTACATTGTGAAAATGGCCGTTAATAGTATTAAATACTTAGTTATTAAATTGAAAAAAAAATGTTTGCATTTATTTTGATAATATATTAATGAAATTCAACAAAAGAATTAATTGGATGTGATGTAGTAGGTATTGGGCTAATTTTTAAAAAATGTCTATCTGATGTCTGGTTCTGAAAATTAGTAGTATTTGACATATGTCATAAGTTTGGAACAAGGACGAAAGGGATCGGCCATGTTCGAAATATTAGAATAAAATTCGAACTAGATTGAATTTCGAAAAAGAAGTTTCGTTGAATTAATTTAAAAAAATTCTGTAAAAATTTAAAAAATATTATAATTTTTTCATAAAAATCTTCGAGTATTTGTGGTGTTGCACGAGAATTCAGATGCGGCATTGACTGCGCCTTAAAACACATTTCACATGACACCAATGTTTCATATGTTTCCTTTGCTAGAAATATGAAAAACCCATTAGAAATTACCGTTTTGTCATTTGATCTAGTGCACAAAATATTGACGTCATGAGAAATGGACTTCTTGGGGCAACCCAATTGTACATACATGTGACTACTTACTGTATGAACTGATTTTAAAACAGATCTAATAAATAGAAAATTAATTTATTCTGCATTTAATAAAAACAGGAAAGTATAATAAATATATAGCCAATTTTCGAAAAAAAGATAAAATTAAGATTATTTGTCCTACATATTTTTGAAGATCCCAATGTTACCAAATGTAGGAACAATTTTTGAAGGGATTTTTGCATTAATTTTAAGTGTTGGGCAAATATTTCAAAACGACAATAGAAAACCAATGGAATAATTTTTTAAATGCGAAGTAGTCATCAGCGTAACAAATTTTGAAATTAAATTAAGTCACTCATGTTGTAGATCTTTTGTTCATTGGCAAGATTTAATTCTTCAAATTCTTCAAAGATTATTAAAATCTTTAGTCTGACTATCAAAATCTGATTGTTTGAAATATTCCATCGCAGACCTTGATGAAACTCAATGTATAGATATTTTTTTATTATTTAATTTAAATGGATATACCAAAATTACAAAATTGATATTACATAAGCAGGTTTCAATCGCAAAGCTAGTTATGACGAAAAACTTAAATCTGATGAACTTTTTAACTAAACATTTGTTTATTGACATGTTCCTAACAAGGATTTATAGTTAATTCTTATTATTTTGCTTTATTTTTTATAACCTACACCACCATAGTAGGGAGGGTACAAACGATGATTTAGGTACCGGAACACGACATTGGAACATGATCAAAATTAAATGAAACAATAATCAATAATTTGTTGTAGATTGAAATATTCTATAAGGTGTAGTCAGATGCACTTATTATATAAATACGTAAAAAATAAATAATAAAGACAAAGTGTTATTAAAAGTACCTAAGAGATGAAAATACATTATATTTGAAATTTGGAAATTTGTTTATTATAATGATAGACAAAATCATTTGTTAATGAACATTTTTATTTTCGGCCACGATAAACCTTTCTGTGGAAATACCCTTATAATTATTTATATATGTATGTGTAGTAGACACTCCCAAACTTAAAAAAAACTGGAAAAATTCAAAAGAACAAACTAAACCTCCTGTTGTACGACAATAAGGTTTTCATTCTTTAAAAGAATAAAATAAAAAAAAAGCAACCGACAAAATATAAAACGGAAGACACGAAAACAAGACACACGTAGTATCTACAGATATATTTGTTCATACTAACAATATATCGCTATATGTATAGCATATGTGTAAGTTTGTGTGGGTGATTTTGTATATCAAATTTATGCTTCCAACGACATTCATTGTGACACACGTGCTACTCACACACACACCCAGATTTACATATGGATATGCTCGTATCCATACATGTGAACGTTAGGCTGACTCCGTTTGTATGGAATCAAAAAATAGTCGACGTTTCCCACTAAAATTCTAGGTTTTTTATTCTATGATACATTTTGAAATCGTTTTTGTTCTTTAGTCGCAACTGAATTAAGCCGCAAAATCATAAAATCGTTATTCGAAAATTAATTCGTAACTAGTGCTGCCACTCAAAACCATAAGCAACTTCTGAGTCCTTAAACAGATATCCGTAGTTTATCTAAAGGTCACGGAACTGACTCAAACAAACTTGAAATAATAATTTAATTTTAAGAAAACTTATAATGAAATTTCCAAAATTTTCCTCGAATTTTCAAAAAGTATTCCTAATCAGATCTACCAATCTATCAAAGACAGTCTACCATTCTACCAAAATGCCCAAAATAGCAACGCTGTTCCTGACTGAAATGTAAGCGTTCTTTTTTTATGCTATCCTAATGTACCCAAGTAGATATTGTGTTTTATGCTCGTGTCTTTGTCTTTGTTTTTGTTTGTGTATTGTGCGGCTTCTTTGCTTCATCAAATGTGGTTTGAGGATGTTTTATTGACGCCTTTGTAGTGTAAAATGATGTTGTTATAGGCTATTCGGTTGTTTTTGTTGTCGTTGTTGTTGTTCTTGCTATTGTTGTTATGTTGTTCTTTTCTTGTGTTCAGTTTGTTGCTCCTGTTGTTCCATAGTTTTCTGTTTGTTTTTGTAGTTTCGTTTGTTGAATGTTGATGACTGAGTGAGTGAATGAGTGTACGGGTGAGCATGGTTACGGTGACAATAGCAGTTACATTTAACTTCACATGATCATATAACAAACACACATTATGGTCTTCATCTACCCATTCATTCACTCATTCAAACTCTTCTTCTGTTTTCGGTTTTGTACTCGTCCTGTAATCACTGTGTTCGAATACATCTAGTAACAAGGATTTGCTTTCGATTATGTTCTATAATTATGAGCGTATGTTAGGGATGACAAACGGGACTGGATTTTTCAATCCCGGTATTTGGGATTTCATTAATGGAAGCACCGGGATTTTTGTTTCGCATTAAACAAATTAAATTCAAAAATGAAAACTTTTTTCGGATTTCTCACTTCCGATTTTAACGAATTTTATCACAGCTATTATGTATTGTAAGTGTTTATCAAATCATAGACTTTGATTCAAGACCCATTGCGATCCAAAAATATGACGTCTTAAAAATTTCACATAATTGTACACATATAACTGCACATAACTTTTAAACCATATAACGTACAACATTAAATTTTCTGAATAAATCGCATTTTTTCAAAAGATCAGAGCTCAATTCTTGAGTTATACAATTTTCAATGTCAAAATATTTCTCATGAAACAAACAAAATATTTATTTTTGTCTCACCAGATTTGATTTAATATACAATTTTATGTATTTTTGTGAACATCTATGTATTTGTAACAAGCGTGGCACCTAATTCCATTACGCTGAATCCGTTCCTAAAGGTTAAAAATGTTTTACGATTAAAAAGTACCTAAAACAACCAACATTTTTCTCATATTTCTACCATTTACTGATTCTTTATCTATATGTATCGATTGAAAAAACACCTTGTCAATGAAAATTTTTGTCCATATATTAAAAATATGGTAAATGCAATAAGAAACAAATAGGACATAAAAAAGACAAAAATGTAAAAAAAAGTATAAATAAAAATAATTTTATTAATTTTTTTAAAAGAGAAAAAGATTTAATTTTTATAATTAATGCGTTATGATTTTTTATGATGGACAAGTTAAAGTTTTATGTAAAATTTATTTTTAGTGGGAATATATTTTTGTCTGTGCAAAATAGTGCATTATACGATCTAGCTATGCCCGTCCGCCTGACTGTCTGTTAAAAACACGATTCGCAAATAACCTTGGTTGATTAGGTTTGTTTGGTATTGAAAATGGACAATATCGGTGCATGATTTCACCAAGCCCCCATATAAATGTCCCCCGGAATACTGTTTTAGCAGCCATAAATATGTTGAGTATACGGCAATGCTAATTAGATTTTGCACAAATTAGTTCTAAGTACTCTGAAATTATACTATATAAAGTATGGCGAAAATCGGGCAACATTTGCACCTAGAATTATACAAGGTACTCCTGAAGAAAATACTTGAACATTCATAATTTTCTTATAATAATTAATATCGGTCCATAATTGACTCTACCATATACCCTAGAGTTTCCATATCGGTTTTAACCGAAACCGCGGTTTATCAAGGCCTAAAACCTAAAGCGACAATTATTCTTCAGTTTTTACTTTTAATCTATTTTCAGTAGAAAAATTCAAAATTTAGAAATTAGAGACAAACTATTTCATCCAATATCCCTAAAAACAGATCAGTAAAAATATATTGTGATTTCTTTAAATTTTTTAAATTGTATTACTATAATTGCGTCAGATGATGTAGCAGGCTACCTTTCGCAGGCTATGAAAGGAAACCTGTTAATAAAGAATGACAGAAACTCATTTAATAATATTGATCTACAAGTATTTCCTGATAATTAAAACAAATTACTGTTTATTTATTTAATTTAAAAAAAAATAAAGCAACATTTTTGCAACAAAGACTTGGTTATTTTCAAATATCTGTTAATTGGGAGAAAGAAGTAGTGAATTAATACTAATTCAGGATAACATGTCTCTAGTTTCATGTTTATTGATTCATTGTAATGTGTATTCTTGCTCATTCGACACGTATTATTAGAATAACAAAAGTACCACAAAGACACAAAGACACATATGTTGTACTCCTAATCAGCATCATGATTCTGACTCCATTATTACAGAAAATGCTAAAGAAAGGTACCACTAAAGTCTCCTTTTGTGAATTCTAACTCATTCAGAATCATGTGTACCATTTTGAACGAAAAAGTACTCCTTAGTTTAGTTTAGTTCTCCTTATTTGGTATCATAATATCATTGAGCCCCCTATTCTTGATTATTTCTTTACTGAAAATCATATTAGCCAACTTTAATGTACTATATACGCTAACTAATTTAATATATTAAAAGAGTACCATTAAAATAAGTTTTCCTTTATCCTCTTGAACACCAAGTTTGAATTTTAAATTTGTATAGCATTTCCCATATTATCAACTGATTTTGTTTCTATAACACTTAATCTTTAACAAATTATCTTAAAACCAAAATAAAACCGAATCTCAGTTTTTTAAAACGCGGTTTCGGTTTTAAAAAACTGAGATTCGTCACAGCCGAATATAACCATTCTGAGTCGATCGGTATACTTGAAGGTGGGTGTTAGACTAATATCTTTGGACGTTACAAACATCAGTACAAACGCATAATACCCTCCGCGCTAAGGTGGTTTGGGGTATAAATAGGTGTTTTTTTTGCTAAAAAATCAACTAAATTGATAAGTTTCTTTAGGACGCACGTTCATGAAAAATATGTTTAATAAATAAAACTAATAAATGGTAGAGAACTGAGACAAATTACGTTTTTAGGTACTTTTAACCCCTTGTGGACCAAGGCTTTAAATCGTTAAAAAATTTAAATTTTTGTATGGAATATTGAAAATAAGGACTTCAGGAAGTTATTTACAAAATTTTATCTTTGTGGAGGACCTGTAAGAAACCGAAAAGGACCTGCAAGGATCCGAAAGGGACCTAGTACCGTTGGGTCAGCATCAGCCAAAAGATAAAAAAACTCATAGATTTTTGTTTAAATTTTATTAATATATTGATTAGTTTTGTAACTTTTATAACATTTTCTATTACAAGTCTATTTTATGGTATTTTACGAAAAAGTGTTTTATGTCATTACAACATAAACAAACACCACAGTGAGAATTCACCGTTATTCTGGGTAAGCGACTTTGCCAATAGGCAAAAAAAATATATTATTCCAAAGATGATAGTGTCAGTTTTGTTTTCATTTTGTAAGCTTTTTATTGTTATGGTACTTATAAGTACCGTCGGTCGACAAAGGGTTAAGTATAAATTTTAACCGTAATTATTTTATAAACAAGAGCTAATAAAAAATGTTTAGCTGTCCTACTGCCCTTATTGGAATTTAAAAATCTTGCTCCGTTAGGATTTCAATTGCTATTAGTATTATAATAATTCAGAGTTTTACTATTCCTGGGATTTATTAAAAATCGGTATGTCTCAATTCCGAAAAACCCGTGATTATCGGGATTGGCATCCCTAGTGTATGCACGCAGCACTACACAATCGTACTTCTACTCATAACTGCTCAGTTTGTTCGTGTCTATGCTTTTGTAATTGCAGCTACCAGCTGTGCAATATTTGTGGTTTTCCATACTGTAATGAAATTGTCATCACATGGTTATAATCCAAATTTCATATGTTTCATATACATAGTTTTTGTCAATTTATTTTTAATGCGATGTTGGTGTTATTTTTTACTAAATTAATACGATTATTTAAAGTATTTTAAAATATAGTACATACATATCGTCACCTTAAATCCAAACGGACGTAACTACACTTTTATTTTTTTTACAGAAGAAGCAAAAAACTTTATAACATCAATAATAATAAAGTATTATATGCATTTTATTGGGTTTGAATTTCTTTAATAATGTTGCCATTTTGATGTAGTTTGATAAAAAGATCCATAATTAATCAAAAACTCGATATTGAATTTGTGTGTAGTTACGTCCGTTTGCATTTATGCTGACGATATGTATGTATGTATATATCGCAGCTCATTTGCTGCGACAACGTCATAATTAAAAAAAAGTCGTTTCGAGAAAAACGTCTTTGAATGTTTTATGATATTTTACTATTTCTTAAATAAATTTTCAACAAGTCATGCGATTTCAGAAATAAGACCTGATTTAAATAGTAGATATTAATATCTTTCTAATCTCTATTTAACCCAAATTTTTACTTGTCAAATATACGAGAAAACATGAATTTGAATTTCGACGTTTATAACGAAAAAACACTCTCTTACAAAAAATAATTGACTTTTTTAAAACTGATAAAACTATATGAAAGACTAAAAAACTATATGAAAGACTAGAAAACAACCGGGGTTTTGAGTTATGACTTTGTTGTAGCAAATGAGCGATATGTATATGGGGCATTTCACGTCAAGTGAACCAACTTTTGAAATCGATGTCTTCCGATCGCGATGAAATTTGCACCAATGTTAGTTCTATTGGATAGTAATTCGGACACCATTTTTCAACAAGATCCGTCAAGAACTCTCTGAGTTATAGGAGGTCAAAATTTGACATTTTGGCCAAACAGGTGTTTTTTTATCCATATAACTTATTACCTATTGTTCTTAGCAAAATGTGTCCCAAATAGTTTAGGTAGCTATTTATGCAATCTTTCGAAAAAAAAAATTAAAAAAATTTAATAAAATATTTTTGATTTTTTTTTTTAAATCAAAAATATTTTTGACTTTTTTTTTCAAAATGGGCCCTTTTTATTTTTTTTAAGAAAGCTTAGGTCTTTTCCTAAGCGACCTATATGGTCGCTTAGTGGGATGCGAGTGGGATATCTATCAAAAAAAATATTTTGTAACTCAAGATTTAAAATTTTTGAATTTTTTTTCAAAATCAAAAACTTTGTTGACTTTTTTAAAAAAATGGACCCATTTTTTAATTTTTTTTTGCTCAGAAGAAAGCTTATATGTTTTCCTTTAACACCCTTTTTGTCGCTTAGTGGGATGCGAGTGGGATATCTATAAAAAAAATGTTTTGTAACTCAAGACATACAATTTTTTACTTTTTTTTGAAAAATCAAAAATATTTTTGACTTTGTTTTTCCAAAATGGACTCTTTTTTTTATTATTTTTTTTTTCTCAAAAGAAAGCTTAGGTCTTTTCCTTTAAAACCTTTTTGGTCGCTTAGTGGGATGCGAGTGGGATATCTATCAAAATAAATGTTTTGTAACTCAAGACAAAGGTTTTTAAATTTGCACTATTTTAATTTTTTTCATATTTGTGTGTAAACCTTAAAAATTAAACTTACGCAGAGAAACTAGACACATTAGCCTTTCCGATGGTATGTAACATACCCAACTAAAATTTCATAGCCTCGATACTGTTATACCCATAATATGTTAACCTCAGGAATAAAAATTACTTTTTTTTTATGGAAATGTTGAATAATTTAATTTTGTTATTTATTTGTAATAATAATTAATTTAATATATAATAATAATAATAATAAAAAGGTGAATAATATAGTAAAATTTAATTTTAATCACAATAGATCAATTTATATAATAACTATTTTTACACTTAATTTATGAAGTTTTTAAATTTTCAAATATCCATACTTTTATCCTCCTTATTTGTCACCTTTATTAGCTGTTTTTTTTTTTGTCAATCCTTTCTTGGCGTTATTAGATTCAGCTACTGATTTCGCTGCTGGCTTCTTTTTTGGCTTTGGAAAGAAATCGCATTGAGTAGATGCAGAAAACTTTTTTAATTTGAGTCTTCCATCGACAAGCGGTATGAAAGCATGGTATTGAGCAGTGCCATCGATTGTTACCACAGCATCGAATCTGCTCTTTAGTGTTTTCAATGTTTCCTCATGATCCTCTTTGCTACTAAAAACTATTTTAGTTTCTTTACAATAATTCTTTGCCCAATGGAATAAAGCAGTCGCATCAAAGATGCGATCTTGATGAGAGCACTGGAGGCTATACTTCGCTGCATTTCTTTTGAGGTTTGCTCCAATACCATCACATGCTCCTTTACCATGAGCAGTAGGATGAAAATGCCACTCAGCTGGCATTCCATAATCTTTTTCATGAGCTGTAAGATTTGCGAAGCTACTTTTGTTTTTAAAATGTTGACGAGCTCCGCCCGAAACGT
Organism: Calliphora vicina; assembly: GCF_958450345.1. Classification (NCBI taxonomy): domain Eukaryota; kingdom Metazoa; phylum Arthropoda; class Insecta; order Diptera; family Calliphoridae; genus Calliphora; species Calliphora vicina. Next base: position 60,671,950 of record NC_088780.1, on the reverse strand, counting down.
AGTATACCTTTTCTACTGTATATTTTGATTTTAGATAATTTAGTATTATCTTCTGGTACTCATAAACTGCAACGGTGTCATGTTTTAAATCGTCGGATATGATTGCCATACTTTTGTGTTCCAGGTTTTCTTCTTTCATGTAGTAAATAACTACTGTGAATATAGTTGCTTGGTCGTTATTGAAGTGGAATGCTTGTATGGAATCCAGAAGAACATATTTATAGTTCTCTGCGAAATCAAATGAAATAATGAATTCACCAGACTTCAAATGTGTTTTCAAGTCCTTGAAGAATGACCACTGCTCTTTGACTAAAAAGTCATGGGTTCTCAAATTTAGCAATCCTCTACACAGTTCTTCCATAAAATCATCCACATTTAAAATTATGGTTTTCAGTGTGCATCTTTCAGTCTGAAGCCAAGATTCAAATTTTAACTCCTCAATACATTCTCGATCAAAAGAGTTGATTAAATTTTCTTTGATGGATGTGGTTTCCGGGCAATTCGAACATTCACCTAAGTGGCAAGAAGTTGTAGCATTAGGGCACATAGTCAATTTAAGGCAATCGCGGTAATGGTGTAAATCTTCTGATGAATCATCTTTTAAGTAATTTAAGTTGATTTTCTTCAACATAAATTTAACATTTTCATGGTAAATACAAACACATACTGTGTGAGTTCCGCTGCTTCCTGCCAAAACGCAATGTTTTGGCCTCAGTTGTGTAAATTTTGTGAATCCAATTTTGACATCCTCGTATTCAGATTGAAATGTTGCGAATAATTCATTCAGGTTACAGAGAACCATTCTCTTCTGCATTTGAACTTTCTTGCCATCGATTCGTACAGACATCCAGTCTTTCATCCCTGGCATCAGGCGACTCATATCATCTCGCTGATAAAACTGAGTTATTAGAGATTTAGTATCGCACTCCAAAGTTTTTCCCTTCTTTTTGTTTGGGAGTGTGAGAATCCCATGCTCAGCAACCAATTGTTTAGCAATTCTTGCTTTTCGTTGAGACGTTCCAAACTCAGTCATTGTTTTTGCAGAACTCCATGTTCTTGGAGCAAGCGTGAGAAGTTGAATTCTTTCAGCTTCACTCTGTGACGTTTTGTATTTCTCTTTTATTTGTTCAAGAACTTCTACTGCATCCTTATGGTATTGGTTTCGACACTCATTCGTTGAATTTGAAAAGTTAGAATAACCATCATCATCAACAGTTCTGTCTTCATTCTCGGAATTACTTTTGTCTTCATCTGGAATAACTTCAACGCAAGGCTCATTACTATTCAAATTCGGTAATTCGTTCAACTTTCCGAGCTCTTTCCTGCATGATCCATAAATTTTCAATCGTTTTGACAGCGTAGGGAATTTTTTTAATAAGCCGTCGGAAATATTTCGCATATCTGATGATCTGTGCTTCATTTTGTTAAAGGGATTAAAACAAAAAGACGAATAAATTTCATTTTCAACCTTAGCCTAGAAGTCGTAGACATTTTGAATTTTGTAAGTATTTATGTAAATAACACACGTCTTAACTTTAACGCTGTTTCTAAAAAAACTGATTTCCGTATGTCTTCAGAATGACAATAAATAGTTTTTTAAGATCATATAGGTAGTACGTTTTAATGAATGAGTCTAAAATCTTTTATTAGGGTCAATAAGGGCTTACATACTAAAGTACCTAGTTTAACCAAATGTTACAAATAATAATAAAAATAAACCACCATATAAATAACCTACCTGTCAACTTCTACCTCTCCACCCACTTCTTAAAGTCAAATGTCATAAAATAATAAATAAACTGGTACTTCGGAGAAGGGCCATAAAATATTTCCACTTGATTCCAAAAATTTGTTTCTGGGGCACCTGATATTTTAACAATGAAAATCACGTGCGCTGAAAACTACCTCTAGGATTGACTAAAAAAGCCGCAAGATACAAAACTCAGACAAATTTTGGGGGTGGAAAATTAATAGCGGTCGGCCTCATATTGCACCCCTCCAGTGGCTATTATCGGTCAGTTGTTGTGGTTTTTATTTTTAAGGTTTTAGAAACACTTACACACAAATATGAAAAAAATCAATTTAAAAACATTTGTCTTGAGTTACAAAACATTTATTTTGATAGATATCCCACTCGCATCCCACTAAGCGACCAAAAAGACCTAAGCTTTCTTTTGAGAAAAAAAAATTAATAAAAAAGAGTCCATTTTGGAAAAAAAAAACGTTTTTGATTTTTCAAAAAAAAGTAAAAAATTGTATGTCTTGAGTTACAAAACATTTTTTTATAGATATCCCACTCGCATCCCACTAAGCGACAAAAAGGGTGTTAAAGGAAAACACATAAGCTTTCTTCTGAGCAAAAAAAAAAATTAAAAAATGGGTCCATTTTTTTAAAAAAAGTCAACAAAGTTTTTGATTTTGCAAAAAAATTCAAAAATTTTAATTCTTGAGTTACAAAATATTTTTTTTGATAGATATCCCACTCGCATCCCACTAAGCGACCATATAGGTCGCTTAGGAAAAGACCTAAGCTTTCTTAAAAAAAATAAAAAAGGGCCCATTTTGAAAAAAAAGTCAAAAATATTTTTGATTTAAAAAAAAAAATCAAAAATATTTTATTAAATTTTTTTAATTTTTTTTTTCGAAAGATTGCATAAATAGCTATCTAAACTATTTGGGACACATTTTGCTAAGAACAATAGGTAATAAGTTATATGGATAAAAAAAACACCTGTTTGGCCAAAATGTCAAATTTTGACCTCCTATAACTCAGAGAGTTCTTGACCGATCTTGTTGAAAATTACTATCCAATAGAACTAACATTGGTGCAAATTTCATCGCGATCGGAAGACATCGATTTCAAAATTTGGTTCACTTGACGTGAAATGCCCCATATATATGCTCTTCTCACAACTTGACAACTGTGAAGAGAAAAGCATACATACAAGTATATTTTTGCAATGAACTTTGTGTTGAAATATAAATATTATTGGCCGGGTTCTAGGCGAATTCATACGTACAAGGTGGAGTCAGTCAAATAGCTGATTAGTTTTTTTCGCTTGTTTGGTTCTAGCGGCTGTCATAGCTTGCTTTTATATTTCAATATCTACATTAGGGATATAACTATTGACAATTTTTGCAAATATGCAAATTGGCATAGCATAGTCGAATAGAGCATTAAAAAATATAAAAACACGGTATTATTTTTTCGCAGTTGTTAAAAAAGTTCACGCACCAAACGCAATAAAGTTTTTCATTAAATTTTTTCAATTATTTTATTTTAATAATAACTGCGGACATACTTCAAAAGATAATTTTTAAATAAGGGAAGTATCCCTCACTCTTGCAAAAAAAATTATGAAATTATTTATATAATTTTTCAGAGAAAAAAAAGTTTGGTTTATTTTAGAAATTGGTGTTGGTGCGTGATGTTTTTGATTCCAAATGACCTAAAAAAATGATTTTCATTACTTATACAACATTGGCCATCACGTGGTGGTATGCCAAAAATTTCGCCAAAATTAGTTATATGCCTAATCTACATATTCTATGCTTATTAACAAATTTGTTTTTTACATAAATAAGTTAAGCTCCCATTATTCAATTATCTACACTATATTCAGTTCTAATACACATTTTTTTAATTTTTCATTTCTGTTTTGTTGTTATTGTAGAACTGCCAACACCTTATATGAATTCGCCTTGGGAGCTAAATATTTTATGTCTTTAAGACTCAAAGAAAAGTTATGTAATGAGCTTGAAATTAAAAAAAAACTGGTATTCTCTATAAAAAACTCTCATCCGTTGAAAGCTTCATATCACATATTTTTTTTTTCATCATTTATTTTTTGTATCTTCATTATTTAATGAACTAACAATAAGTGGTTCAAATCTTACATCTAATAATTATTATTTAATTAGTCCAGCCAGTGCCGGACGAAAAAATTTTTGTATTCATGGTTGTTTTGGTTAAATTGGCATTCTTCCTTCTAGATTAGGTCTGCTGTGTCCCTCCTTCTTAATCGAGTCTGGCCACGGTTATCTAATATGTTGCGGGCCAGCGGGTTTGGGTGAACTTCATGTTTTTTAAATATTTTTGTACATTTTTCGAGATTTCAGTTTTTACAATGGGCACGTTTAGATCTTTGTGTATATTCGCGTTTTTGATATACCAGGGGGCAACTGTGATCATTCTTAGAAACTTGTTTTGGCGTCTTTGGATCTTTTCTACATTTGACGCTGAGGCCGTGCCCCATAACTGTATGCCATAACACCATATCGGTTTTATGATCATGTTATAAAGTAGAAGTTTACAATCTAAACTAAGCGTAGAGTTTCTGCCAATAAGCCAATTAATTTGAATTGATTTCAATTTCATTTGAGTCAACTTTGCATCTATATGACTTTTCCATGTAAGGCGACGATCGAGATGTATTCCGAGGTATTTCACTTCCGATTGTTGAATTATTGTTTGGTTATTGATATTAATAGGGGGGCATGATTCCCTACGCAATGTAAATGTTATGTGTGTGCATTTTTGCTCGTTGACTTTAATTTTCCATTGTTTTAACCATTTTTCTAATTCAAATATGTGGTTTTGTAAGTAACGAGACGCTTGTTGAGGGGTTTCATGAATGCTTAGAATGGCAGTATCATAAGCAAATGTTGATGTATGAGTGCGATTGTTAGTTGGCATATCAGACGTATATATCAAATATAAAAAAGGTCCCAGGATACTGCCTTGGGGTATGATACTACTGAAATTTAATCCAGTTCAACCTCTCTGAATTTTTCTGTAAAAATATGTTTTCAAATTTTTTATCATTCCTTTGAAATATAATTAAAATCAAACAACTTGAAAAAATTACCTTTTTTGAGAACTAGCTCACCAATGCTAGAGCTATGACATAAATTTTACGAAATGGTAATTTATTACAATTTATTTAATTTTATTAGTTGTTAACATCACTACTTTTTCGACTCTAGATATAGAGGATGTTTGTATACAAACGTGACTGCACTTAATCTACAATCAAGATTACATGAGACTTAATGAATAATTTTCTGAAATTCTGTACTATTCATCCTTGCAGGAGTTCAAAGGAACAAATATACATAAATATATACAGTTTCCAAATCAATTGGTAGTGGATTGTCTAACTAAAACTAAATCACAAAGGCCTTTGCAAAAACTTAACAAATTTGGAATATTTTATAGTTGTTTTTACAATTTTATAATAAAGAGGAAATTATATGATTTAATGGGCAATATTTCTTCAAAACGATTAATCGGAGGTTATTCTTCTACTCCTCAAGGAACATATCTTGGACCTTTACCATTTTTAATGAATTTTCAAAGGTCAAAAGGTCCCAGATACACGTTTCCAAATTCCCAATAAGCTAAATGGTGCATAGAAAACCTTTGGAAATATTTTGGCCATATTGTTGACATTTTTAATAAAAATATATATTTATCAGATAGATTGATGAATTTCCTACAAAATACCACCAACTTCAGTTCAACAATTTTGCAATATTATTTAAAAATAATAAAAAGACGAAAAATTCCGCAATTCCGTAGAACAAAACTATTGGCACACTTAACCAGATTCTTCAAATTTTATCGATTTATCCACTTTTTTCTTTGAAAATGCGATTTTATCTTCTTTTAACAGTTTTCGTTTCTAAAACTGTTAATGTCAATTTGTAAAAAATGAGCACAATTATCAATTTTGCTGAAAATGGCTAACAAAAAAAGGAAACAACAGAATCTGAGCGCAATATCATCCTTCACTTGCACAATCAAGGAAAATCATATCGCTGGCTTAACATGCAAAGGCTCTAAGTCCATATTTTAAAATTTTACAGGAGAGACAAAAAACATTCAAACTTTTTTTCCGTAAACATTTTTGAATTCTGTAAACGCAATTTTTTTTTATATTTTTCTTTGTTTACTATGTGCGTAAAAGCAAAACGATAAAATAAGTATTTGCCGAGATAAAAGTTTTTTTTGACTTTTTGAGCTTTTTCTATTGCTTAGTTTGTATTTTTTGATGGACTTAGGTCTTTTTCTTAGAACTTGTCTTTCATTTCTTATTTACTACAATGAAAGTATTGTACTTTTCCACTTTACAATGAGTAAAGCGACCCAACAAAGTATATATATTCTGGATCGTTATAGATAGCGAAGTCGATATAGCCATGTCCGTCTGTATGTTGAAATCAACTTTCCGTAGCCCCCAAATAACTTACATATATATATCGGGAATTCTTCCGGCTCGGTTGCTATTAAAATCGACAACATCGGCCCACAAATGGCTGAGATATAAATAAAAAACCGGGACAACCTCGATTTTTGGCCAATTTTTTATCTATATCTGGAATACTAAGTCATTAATATAGACAATATGAAATTAAACTTGACTTGAAAAAACTATCTCACTGTCCAATTTCTCAGTTCTTTTTTAGTTCTTTCTAAGCATATTTTTTAGATTTCTAATACTTTAATAGTTTCCTTAAGTTCTGATTAAAGACTCGTTTCATTAATGTCTTTAGTTTCGTCTATTACCATATCGTCCTTCAACTGAAAAAATGTCATTTCCAAATTCCTTAGTTTCAGTTTTCGTACTATACTTCGAGTTAAAAAATTCAATTTTACAAAATAATTCTGCATAAAGTGCAAAAAAATAGACATTTCGGTTAATCGACACAAATTAATCGGTTTATTCGTTATTTGAAAATCGTCAATTTTAAATTATTCGAACAGTAAACCGGCAAAAATTATTCGGTTAACCGATTAACGGTTAATCGATTGAATACCCTAGTCTAAACCCACCTTAACTTATACCGACAGACTCAGAATCACTTTATGAGTCGATTAATTTTGAAGATATTTCGATAAAAGGTGGTACATACACTAATTTAAGCATATTGAAACTGGCTGAAATCGGTCCATTATTTCCCCTACCTCCCATACAAATGTCCTCCCGAAATAGTTTATCTGTCATAAATGTTTAATTCATATAAGTATCTACACAAATTTAGGCCTAAATAAGTTTTATATATACGGAAATCATGTCACCTAATTTCATGCCGATCGGTCAATAACTTTCATGGCGATCGGTCCATAATTAGTCATAGCTCCCATAAAAGACCCTCTTCCGAAAATAAATTATTGAAATTTTAAAAGAAAAACGATTTTGCTCATTTACTTACTTGTTTTAATACATGTCATTGAACAATTTTACATAAATGGTTAAACTGTACTTTTTATAGGGACTTAGAGCTTTTTCTTGTGATAAACTGTGATAAATTGGACTAAGCTCTTTTGCTCATCACTACAAAACAACAACAAAAATCGAGATAACTGCAATTTTTTCTTTGTAATCGATGTATTTTTACTTATTGTACATTACTGCATTAAAATCTCAATTTCTAAAAAAGTTGACTTAGAGCCTTTGCATGTTAAGCCAGCGATATGCTGAGATTGTAGAGATTATGGAAAGAAGCCGTTTTACAATTTGGAGTATCGTGCAACGTTTTAAGGCAACATCAACACTTGAAAGTGCTAAACATACAGGTCGTCCTAGATTCTTAAGTGAGCGTAAATACAGCCATATAATCAAAAAAGTCATGTTATGTCCAAAAATATCTTCAACACAGGTTGCTGCAGAGATTAAAGAAGAGTTTGGGAATGAAGTTCACGCAGCAATAGCCAGAAGAGTGCTCCAGAAGACAAACTATAGTTGTCGTATTGCTAGGCGTAAACCATTTATTTCATCTGTGAACCAAATTTTGGGTTTTATAGCATATTGTATATAAATGTATAGCTCTTTCTTTTTTTTTAAAATGAGCCCCTAATAAAATACGCATTTTTACTGTAATTCAAGTCGAATTATAGTCAAGTAATTGAATTACAGTTGTATTACACTTTATTTGAATAACATTCTCCAGTAAAAATGAAACATAAATTCAAGCCATATGGTTTTAGTTTGAAAAATATTTAATTTTTTCAAATATTTTTCAAGTTTAAAGCATAATTACATTTGCATTCAAGTCAAAGTCCAACAAAATGTTCAGGTGCTTGTTGGGGCCCTTTTTCTTCTTAAAATAAAGCTTAGATATATTCCTTGAAGACCTATTTGGTCGCTTGAGTGAGATATCTAGCAAAATAAATGTTTTGTAACTCAAAACATAACATTTTTTACTTTTTTTGCAAAATCAATAACTTTATTGATTTTTTTTCAAAATGGACCCTTTTTAATTTTTTTATACCCCTACGCCAAGAGTGGCAAGGGTATATATTTTTCATTTGCGGCCCCACAAAGTGTACATATTCTGGATCGTTATAGATAGCGAAGTCGATATAGCCATGTCCGTCTGTATGTTGAAATCAACTTAAGTTACATATATCGGTAAATCTTCCGGCTCGGTTTCTATAATCGATTAAATCGGCCCATAAATGGCTAAGATATAAGGAAATAAATTCTTTTTCCAAAAAATTTTTTTTTTAAAAATTAAAAAAAAATTGGGAAAAAAAATTTTTTAAAAACAATTAAAAAAAAAATTAATTTTGTTTAAATCTTTTCCTTTAACCTTCGCTTTACCAAAGGTTTTTTATGTACGTTGTTTACCAATACCCACCCGGGTGATACTGCACTTCTATACATATATCCGACGAACAACATTTTAAAAAATCTAAAAAACCTTATAAAAAGTTTAAAATGTTTTTATTAAATAATATAGAACTCTAAAATTTGTTCATTGAGTCTAAATTTTATTTAAATCGAAACAAAATGAAAAAAATTATTAAGCTAACAAAAACCGAGTGGTCACCCGGGTGGGTATTGGTAAAGCGAAGGTTAAAATAAATATTTGATTTTATTGGCACATTTTGAATGTCAAAAATTTTTAATTTTTTTTTGCTAATGATTGAAGAAATATCTAAACTATTTGGGTCACATTTTGCTAAGAACAAGAGGAAATAAGTTACATAAATGAAAAAAAAACACCTGTTTGACCAAAATATAAAATTTTTACCCAATCTAACTCAGAGATTGCTTGATGCGAGTTGTGGATTCAAGTCGGATACATCGTAGATTTTTTTGGCACGAAAAATTTCTGAATTAATTTTAAAATAAAATCCTTAACTGTTGTTAATATTTTACAAAAACTTTTGTTTTCACAAATTTGGCAAAAAGAAACATTTTTGTCTAGTTTGTATAACTTTTTGTGCCAAATATCCATAAATTGAGTTACAAAACATTTATTTTGATATATATCCCCCTCGCATCCAACTAATCGACCAAAAAGCTCTTCAAGGAAAAGACCTAAGCTTTCTTTTCATCAAAAAAATAAATAAAAGAAGGGTCAATTTTGGAAAAAAAGTCAAAAAAAAAACATAAATTATATGTTAATTATATTAAGGGAAAATATCAAAGCTTTATCTTTAGTTAAAAAACATTTATTTTGATATACATATATACCTCTCACATTTCACAAGCTTGCAAAAAGAAAACTTTTTGATTTTAGAAAAAAGAATCAAATATTTTTTTCAAATATTGAAGAAAAAGCTATCTAAACTATTTGAGACACATTTTGCTAAGAACAATAGGTAATAAGTTATATGGATGAGAAAAAACACCTGTTTAGCCAAAATGTAAAACTCGGACAGTTCTTGTTGATAAATTGTGTCTAATTTACTATCCAATAGGACTGACTTTGGTGCAAATTTGATCCCGATCGGAGCACATCGGTATCAAAAGTTTGTTCACTTGACATGAAATCCCCCATGGATATATCGATACTACTATCACGAAAATTTAATTACACAGAACAAAAAACACACAGTCACGATAGTAGAGGTTCGACTCTAGTAAAGGGTAGTAAAACCCTTTACTCAGCTTGGCGATTTTGGTGACCAATTTTTTGATGGGGCTCCAAAGATTCTGAAAATCAGTGAAAATTTTAGTTAGGGTAACAAAAATTTGTTTATGTACATCGTAATTCTTCTATGTCAAAAAATCTATGGATCGAATCATTCGATTCGCAACATTTTATATTTTATCTGTGCAGAAATAAAACTGTCACTTAAAAAACAATTACGGCAAATGAGCCGGAAATTTCTAAAGAAAATATTGACAAAATGTACATTGACAAAAATTGAACAAATTTTAATTTGACTCTTACTTTGTTAGAAATATGAATATCTACTAAATTGGTATTCGTTAAATAAAATATATTTTATAAGTTTTAAGTATAATTTTACTACCCACTATGTACTTCATTCGGCTGACGCCAGAATTACTATGTCGTTTACCTTAGTAGGCTTTTACCAAAAATTTGCCAAGTTATATTGGGAATAAACAATTTTATTTCCACTTCAATTTACAATCAATTTTCTGAATCCATTAAGAGGATCTCTTCCCATATTGATTCGACGTAAAACTGTTTGTTTCTCCAATTATAAAAATGTTGTATAATTTTTTTCAGACATTCTGTCACTCCAACTCAAACGCAGAAAGTCATTAGATACACCATAACCAGACAAAAAGTATAAAGTTGTCTCGATTATTTTTTACGAGTTACATATTTGTATGTGATACACAATGATACAATCTAATTTTAGCCATAAATATAAGGGCGACACTAATTTGTCTTTTGTATCTAGTCATTTTGGTGAAATGATTTAACTCGTACGCAGTTGCTGCTAAAGACACCAACAACAACAACAGGAAATCGTTAGTGTATAAAAAAATAATAATAAATTTAATTTAAGGAACTTAATACTTTGGGTTTTTGTTGTTTTTGCTAAACTCAATTAGCTGCGGAGATGTATATATGTATGTAGGTATACATGGTATGACTTAATAGAGGTAGATTTTCGTTCAAATTAGAATCGTTCAGCGAACCTCAGCATTAATGTTTTTATAAATAATTAATGCTCAATTAGTCATTCTAAGGCCCCATATACTATAATAAATGAATAGAGTGTTAATTTATTACTTATTAGTTTTGAGTCATTGTGGACTTAACACTTTCATCTCAACTCAATATAACCTATTGCAATTTAACACTGCACAGTAGTGCGTCACGAGGAACGGCTTGTCTTGTGAATCTATTGTAAGAATCAGGAAAAAGCAGAAGTATAAATGTAGTAAGGAATTCAGTTCATTTATTTCAAATTATAGAGGATACCGACAGAGTTGAAAAAATTTAACAATCACACAATCCAATGCATGGTAGTTGTTTTTAGGTTTAAAGCTTTTTATCAATGATAAATTCATTGACATAGGTTTTTTTAAATTATTAAATATTTTATAAGTTTTAAGTATATTCAAATATCCCGAGTATTTCTATATATCCCAGGTACCTCATTCCTGAATTTTTGATATGTCGGGAACATTTAAAACTCCAAACCATTACTTGTTGGTACACAAAGAATATTTAAAACTAGTTCAGCAAGCTCCTTGAATGGGTCTGAATCAGCAGAATCTTTGTAGGAATAAACATTACACCAAAATACATTTAAATTTTTTCCAGACTCTTCTCCAAAACAATCGTTTTATTTTACAAATGGCATTTTTCTCCATTGTTCTTCATATAAATCTTTTGGGATATTTGTCTTTAATACAGGATTTAACATTTTAGCAATAGAACTAAAATTTGGTTGATCCATTGAATTACAGCATACACTTGGAGACAATTGCTTATATGTTTTAAAAAATATCATATTTGTTGGAAAACGTTTTAACATTTGAATAACAAGATTTTTCAGACATAAGAAGCAGGTCCATCTAATTTCTGAAGATTTGTGTATTAGGCATTAAATTCATCTTCAAAATCACATCCAAAATCCTTAGTATCTAATGTCAAAAATGATGTATCTATCTCTAGAGCTTCTCTAATTTTTTCTAAATCCTCTTCTTCATATAATTTAGAAATTATTGCAGGCTTTAAAATTCTCGATAAAAGCGAGAAAAGAGTTATAAGTAGCTTCTCATAAATACTTCCAGTGTCAATTTTATTGCTTTGAAAATACATATTTAATCTATTAAATTCATTTAGAACTGTTTTTTCCGCTTCTGTTGTTGCTATTAAAGAAAAGTGATACTTCAGTTTTACCCACTGTTCAAGTACCCTTTTGATGGCCACCGTGTGGGGGATATTTGAACCAGTTTTCTAAATTTAATTGAATCAGTACCAGTGTTTATCAGATCAAACACTCGCTTGTACTTTACTAAAATAATTAAAAATGTCTCTTACAAAAAATTCTAAATCTGGTGCAAACTGTTTGGAAGCCTCTGAACAACGCAGGTGCACTTTTCCCATTTTCTAAAAAAAAATCCTCTGTTTGGGGATAAATCCCCTAATCTGGTAGCACTGCTGGCAACACTGTTCGTAATAGTTGCGTGCGAAATGACTAAAGTAAAACTGTTAATAACATTGGAACTGTTAATTTGAAGCAGCTGAATCTGATTTCAATTTTTTTTAGAAATCAGTTCTCGTCAGAACAACATTGTCCTTGAACAAAGAACAATAATGCAATTTCTATAATTTTCCACTTTTTATAAACTTAGTCTTATATTACGACTTGAAACTTTTGTTGTTTGAGGTTTAAGGTACTTTGAAAAAGGATATCTCGAAATTCATGTCCTTAATTTTTATATTTTGATTACATTTTGTTACATGGGAAATCCATGCCAAAAATTGAAAACGGGATTTTAGGGATGTCATAAGTAGTCTTTATAAACCGGTTAACCGAAAATCCGGATTTTTTTTCGAAATGTCGGTTTTTTGCGAACCGGTTAATTTAAAATATTGATTTTCGGTTAACCGGTTTATCTCACACGGTTAACAGGTTTTTAAAATTTGGGACTAAAATCAATAAATTTCATGTTTTGCTGAATGTTTTATATTCATTGTATGCACATTATATCAAATATACAATATAAAACTCTTTCGATACAAATTTTTTAGAATCAATTACACATAATGAAACTATTAAAAATTAAAAAAAAAGTTTACGCTAAATCTTACAAATGATTTATTAAAATACTTAGTGATAATTTTACCAAACGATAGATTGAATTTCTAAAATGCAGTTTTATTATTCATTTGGTATGATTTATAATGACAAATAATCACAGTTAAGAAGAAGTGCGTTTGCATCTAATAGGTCCTTTTTTGGGTCTTGGGACATTTTCTGTTTCATATCAGAAATTGAGGTGATAATACATTTCAATATTATCAAATAATTAAAACAAGTATGTATGTTGTAACATAGTTATACTTGATCCATTTTTGAAATTTTTACAAAATAAAAAATAAAAAATATTTATAGTTATTAAATATTAACCATTCCCCTCTCGTAGTAAAATAAAAAATCTGATAGGATTTTATAAAAAAAATAGCTTTTAACCCTCTACTTTTTAGCGAGGCATATTAACCAAAGTTTAATACAAGTGAGAAAATTCGAGTTTAATTTGTTAAAGTACAGTTTTGAAAATTACAAAAACTTATTAAATGTCGCAAACTTGTATATGTTAAATATTTCTAGACCAATAAATTTTTAATGCATACATACGTACATAAGCACAATGCAAATAAAGCTAAGAAAATGTGAAACTTTGTATTTATTACCACATTTTTTAAACACCTAGAAACTTTTATGTTACTAAGTTCATAAATCAAGGAAACCAATAAGTATGATAAGAATCCCACTAAGAGACCAAAAAGCTCTTAAAGGAATAGACCTAAGCTTTCTTTTGAGCAAAAAAAAAAAAGTTCGATTTTTCCAAAAAAATCAATAATTTTATACCTTGAGTTACAAAACATTTATTTTGCTATATATCCCACTCGCATCCCACTAAGCGACTTAAAGGAAGCTTTCTTTTGAGCAAAAAAAAATTACGAATGGGCACACTTTGGAAAAAAAAAAAGATTTTGCAAAATTGCATGTTTTGAACATAGCTGTTAATTTTAGATTACGATTAGTAATCAATTAGATTATTTTTTAAAAATAATTTAATTGATTATATAATTCTCTTCAGAACAATTTCTGATTACGACTTGATTATGATTACAAATAATCAAGAATACTTGTGATTACGAAAAAATAATCAAAAAAATAATCCGACTATTTTCAAAGATTACTTTTGATTATTTTGCAAAAATTTTGCATTTACATCATTTTAATTTAAAAAAATTGCATTACTACATGAAGAAATTCGAAACAAACAAAAAAATATACGTATATTAAATTTAGTAACACTATGCGACAAATAGTAGGGTCAGTGATTGGCGGGGGTTCTGCCCACCGGGAAATATTAGATCGGTAAAAAAAGTTATACGTGTCCCGGCGTGTCGTTGACCTGACGAATCGAGATATATTAGTATGTAACGTGTTAGGAAAAATGTTAAGTTTTTTTTACCTTTTTCATGTATTTTGACCATCTAAATGTCCAAATACCGCAATGTTATGTTCAGTAAAGTTGATAAGCTCAACGCCGACTACAACATAGTCAATAAAGAAAAGTGGTATTTCATTTCTGAAAATCGCCTAAACATGTATAAATTTCTTAAAAATATAGTTATCAAGTTGAAATTCGAAACAAAAAATTTCAATATATATAAAAATCACAGTACCAAATTTTATGATGATCGGCCCATAATTGGCCATAAGAACCACTTCCGGAAAACACATTAACCTACAGAAATATCCAAAAAAAAAATATGTACTGAACCAAAATTTTACACCGATCAGTAATTTGTATTCAAGAATCATACTACAAGCTTATTTAATATCGATCCATCACTGATCCTCATCCAAAACAATTTTTTCATTCAATTATATCAACTGACAACAAATATGAAAAACATTTTAAAGATATTTGAACTTTGAAGTCCTCAGTTAAAAGAGTAAATAAATGTTTTGTATTAAATTTGAAAAATAAAATTTATATTTTCAAATCTATTATAATATTCGACAAATATCTGCATTATCTTGCAGATATATTTGTAAGCTCTTAAAGTAAATCTGTTAGAATAATAAGACTTTTAGTGAAAACACAAACGGGAAAAAACTCGCAAACCCTTAAAATGTTTGCAAAGTTGTGATAAGCGTGATAAAATTAGGAGGAAGCCTTTTCGACTAATGTTTAGAATTATAAAATAAAACTCATATTCTATATGAAACTGTTGATCTAATTAAATATTTTCTATATATTTTTAAATTTATATTTATTGTAATAACTTACACAACATTTAAATAATAAGTGGCGAGTTTTATAAATTGATTTTATGCCTAACTTTGGATATAATTGTTCAATAACTTTGTAAGGACTCTGAGTAATGCTGAAGCATTTCTCACTGACGAAATAAATATTATTCATATTTAATTATTGTATGCTATTTTATAATAAATTCCATTATAATTGTATTATCTAATGAATTATTTTAAAAATATCATTAATCATAATAAAATATCAATAAACATTAAAGCGTTTCATCCTTTCAACAAAATTTTGTGAATTTCGCGCATATTTATACCCAACACCACCATAGTGGGGAGGGTATTATGCGTTTGTGCAGATGTTTGTAACGCCCAAAAATATTAGTCTAACACCCACCTTAAAGTATACCGATCGACTTAGAATCACTTTCTGAGTCGGTTAAGCGATGTCCGCCCGTCCGTCCGTCTGGTCGGCTGGCTGGCTGGATGGCTGTCCATGTAAACCTTGTGCGCAGAGTACAGGTCGCAATTTTGAAGATATTTCGATGAAATTTGATACATATTATTTTTTCTGCTCAAGGACCAAGCCTTATATATGTATCTCCACAAATTCCGCTCCAAATAAGTTTTATATACACAAAATTTATGTCACCAAATTTTGTTACGATCGGTCCATAATTAGTCATAGCTCCCATATAGACCCGCTTACGAAAATCACTTTAACGTGCATAAATCGCTTAAAAATGTTGATAAACACACAAAATTCAACATAGTTAACTTTAATATAGACATAAATCACACGACCTAATTTCATGGTGATCGGTCCTTAATTGGTCATAGCCCCCATATAAGGCCCACTTCCGAAAATCTCTCAAAAATATAAATTAATCAAATTTTGCTCTTTTACTTAGTGTAGGGTATTATCGGGCTTGACCGACCATACTTTCTTACTTGTTTCTCATTTTGTAGCTGAAAATCACAAAAAAATAAAAAAAATTTCAAAGGAAAATTTCTAACATTTTTGAACAACATGAAATTGAAATAATATTTTCAAGCCTTCTAGATTTTTTTTGAAAACATAAAATATGAACCACACCATCACTCAAAAACTGCACACAGAAAAAAATAAAAATCATATTTGACTACAAAATACCCAGATCTGAATCCAAAATTATTCAATTGTTGCTTTGACTATGAAATTTGTTATATAATTAAAAAAAATTTGATTAAAAATTTTATTAAACCAAACATTTATTTTGTCGGATTTTACGCTATTTTTAATAAAAAATTTCATTGATTTGACAATTTTTTTTTATCAAAAATGTTTTTTTCCACCCAAAATATTAAAAAAATACAAAATTTTGTTACAAAAATTTATTTTTTAAAAAATTATTTAAGCTATTACATAAAAATATAATTATATTTTATAATTGTAAATTTTAGGAACATAAAGATTTCATTTTTAAATATATTTTAATTGTACTTAAAATAACATATTATTAGAGAAATAATTTTTAGGTTTTTAATAATTTTAAATAGTTTTACATTATTCTTTTAAATTTCAAATTTCATTAATTACAGTGAAGACTTTTAAATATTTATTTTCTGAATTAATTTCATAAAAAAATTGTTGCATAAAATTATAAAATAAATCGGATTCTATAGGAAACTCCAAGTTAAAAACGAAGAAAGTTTTAAATAGAATATCTACAGAAGTTATTATTTGTACCATTGTATATTTTATTTCATCAAAATAAACATACATTTCTTTAATATTTGCTATTTCACCAAGAATTAACAACCTTGGTTGGATGTTACATTTTTGAAGTTTTAGGAGTTTTAATTTCATATCCATTTCTTCTTTGGTTTCTGCAACTATGGCAAACGAATCTTGGTAATCCATTACGGTAAATTTTTTCTGATTTTAGCACCGGCTTTGTCAGTAACAACTTTCTGCTGTGGTGGAAACAAATAATGTAGGAAATATAAAATTGAAAAAATCTTTGATTCTGAAATAAATAAAAAATGTAATTAAAAGTTGAATGAGTGAATAAGTAATAAAATAATAACTTACCATCATCGCACGATTTTAAGTTGTTCAGCATCGTTGAAACCGAAACGTTGGTAACAATTTATTTTCTGTAAAAATCCACTTGGTTTTCATATCTTTAGCTTGTGGATACTTAAGACCAAAATATATGTCAATCTGTAATATTTATAAAAGGAGTTAGCTTACTAATGTGTATCCGGAAGGTTTGATATATTCAGGCCACAATTTTAAGATCTCGGATATAGACTTGATTCCCTGATTTGCTGAAATCTATATTTATAACATTTTCTCCAATATAAATCCATTTCATCATTACTATAGCTTCCACTCCGAAGAATTTGGATTGCAAAACTGGAACTTAAAAATAAACATAGTATAACAGTATTTTACACACATCAAGTTTTTGGAAAAATTAATCTAACCTATTTCCTCTCGTAAGTCAGTGTCAGATTCTTCTTCGGACTTGAAAATGCCTTTTGATAGTCGTTTTAAATTAAATATCTTGTTGTTGTTGTTGAAAAACACTATTCAGTTTGGAGGAGTTCTGTGGCATGCAAGAGAAACTATAATAGAAATTACATACTGCCTGATTTTTTGCTTTTGATCCCAATGCATTATTAATAACAAAATCGTCGTTGTATAAATAATATGGAATCAGAATCTTATTAGGATATACAGATTTCTTTTGTTTCCATAAGTCTGACTGTATGAAATTAATTTTTCTATCGTTTTTTTCAGTTGCTTCCATATGGGTAAGAACTTTGTCAATGAAACCTTCTTTTGTAAACATATGTTCAAACTGAAAACGTAAAGGCATTAAAGTGCCTTTAGCATTTAAGGATTTGTCAATTGAAAATTCTTGTAATTCCTCTATAAGTCTTTTTTCTGTCAGATATTTTTCTAACATATAGTCTGTACTTACAGTTTTAAATAAACTTTTTAAGTCGTTTACTATTGTTGTTAGAGTTATTTCTTCGAAAGATTTATTTTCAACACAGCTTTCTAGAAAATTACAAATGGGTTCTATTATGAAAGATTGAATTGATTTTTGTAAAGAAATTATGTCTGAACGACTGTAATTATTATTGGAATGTAATTGTATTACAAATTTGGTGGCGAATTCCACAACAGTTTCAAAACATTTTGCATAACAAAAAGGTGGGATCGAAGATGGCTCATTACAAGAAGAACTATTCACGTTTAAATTCTCAGAATCAATATAATGATTACATGTTTCTTCTTCTAACGTATTATTTAAATTTCTAGACAATTTAATTTTTTTAAAATGATTCAAAACGTGTCTCTTAAAACTGTCTTTAGATGAACAAGTAAGAAAGTATGGTCGGTCAAGCCCGACCATATAATACCCTACACCAAGTAAATGAGTAAAAATATTTTTCTTTTAAAATATCAATAATTTATATTTTTGAGTGATTTTTCGAAGGGGCCTTATATGGGAGCTATGATCAATTATGGACCGATCACCATAAAATTAGGTGGTGTGATTTATGTCTATATGAAAGTTATTTATGTTGAATTTTGTGTGTATACCAACATTTTTAAGTGATTTATGCACGTTAAAGTGATTTTCGGAAGCGGGTCTATATGGGAGCTATGACTAATTATGGACCGATTGTAACAAAATTTGGTGACATGAATTTTGTATATATAAAACTTATTTGGAGCGAAATTTGTGTAGATACATAGATAAATTATACAATTATGACCGATAAAGTCCAATTTCGAGGGGACATTTGTATGGGGGCTAGGTGAAATAATGGACCGATTTCAGCCAGTTTCAATAGGCTTGATCCCTGGGCCGAAAAAGTAATATGTACCAAATTTGATCGAAATATCTTCAAAATTGCGACCTGTACTCTGCGCACATGGTTTACATGGACATCCAGCCAGCCAACCAGACGGACGGACATCGTTTAATCGACTCAGAAAGTGATTCTAAGTCGATCGGTATACTTTAAGGTGGGTGTTAGACTAATATTTTTGGGCGTTACAAACATCTGCACAAACGCATAATACCCTCCCCACTATGGTGGTGTAGGGTATAAAAACTTTGGTAACATTCCCCAAAATTACAAACAAAATTGATTCCAAAAGGTTTATGTTTTTTAAATGCACATAATATATTTCTGCGTTGTCAAATGCCTCATCACAAAAAGAACACTTAATTAAACTTGCCATCTTTATCCGGCTTCCGAAGAAAAATAATATATGTAATTAATAATTCAAGAATTATGTATATTTGTTTAAAATCACTTTTCACTTTCTATAATATACATATATTTATTTGTTTGTTAATAAATCACTCTTTATAAAATACGTCCGTCCACATTGAAATGCAAAATAAAACTAAACACAAAAACAAAAAAAGACGTTGATATTTTTAAAGGTGGCATGTCACAGTGTCCATTGACATAATGTCCATGGACATTATGACACCCCATAAAGTGATATTATGTCCATGGACATTATGTCATTTCGGTAGTGTCATAATGTCCATGGACACTATGTCACTTTGCTTATGGATATTATGACACTTTTGAAAGTGTCATAATGTCCAAATTTTGTTCAGAAAAACTAATTTTTATAAAATTGTTGATCCTAGTAACAGTTTATATTTTCATATATTAGAAAACTTTACGTAGCGAAGCCGCCTGCCGTATTCCATGGAGAAGAAAGCCCCTAAAAGAGGCCGCAGGCCGCCAATAAGAAATACCTTTTTCTGCGATACCGAATAGTTGCTCGTCATGCTACTGAGTGCAAAAAACTTGTCTTATTTTATTAAATGAATTTATCGGTTACTATTTTCCCTAAGTCAACTTTTGACTAATTATTTCATCAACTTGGCAAAATTTTTAATCAATAAATTTTTTATTTACTATAAATAAAATTGTTGGCAATTTTAAAGCTCCAGTTTTTTCTGTGCAGGTATTCATTAACAAGTGCTTCAGAATCATATGCAGAATATTCTGGCCAAACAACATCAGCAATACGGATCTCTGGAACCTCACCAACGAGGAACCCATACTAACACAAATAAAATGTAGGAAATGGAGATGGATCGGCCATAGTATTAGAAAGAATCCTGACAGTATAACAGGGATGGCGGTAGAGTGGAACCCTCAAGTTTCAAGAAGCCGTGGTCGTCCAAAGAATACATGGATACGCACTATACTCCAAGATCTAGGACAGTGCAATCTTACATGGGAAGATGCGAAAACAACTGCAACAAATCGTGTAAGATGGAGATGCTTTGTGGAAGCCATATGCTCTCAAGAGGAGTAATGGAAAAAAGATAAAATATGAACAAAATCATACTTTTTAAGAAATTATTTATAAATGTTATGAATTTAAATCAATGAAATCAAATCATAATATTTATGTTGAAACTTTTTTCCGTGTAATTTGATCAGCGAAATTTTGTATCCCAATATAAGAAAGTACATATTTATTATATTTTTTTGAAGAAGTTTGGGTATATCAAAGAGACTTAAAATATCTTCAGAATAACGAATATTTAAATCCTTCAATACTGAGTCCGACAATGGGATGTATGCCACAATGCAATAAAATTCCTCGCTGGGATTTCCAACGTCTAACGAATTGATTTGCACTATCAAAAATACTACAATATTAAAATGCATCTCGGCTTCATCTCTTTTATTTATCAATGTTAACTTAAGTGATTTAATTATTTTTGAAGCTTTATACAAGTCCAAATCGCTTTTTTGTAAAACTACACTTGAAGGTCCTGTTAATGTAAGACTGTCACAAACAATGTACAATCCGCATATCATTTCGAATGTACTTAACGAATTTATTATTAAAAGTATTTTTGATGACGTCCCTGTCTTTCAACTCAGTTATTTTTACCAGTTCTTACAATATTATTATTCATTTTGTTTTATTATTTAAAAATGTTGTTTTTATTTTTTTAAATTTATTTTTATTACATATTGTAGTACATAACATTTTTTTCTTGTATACCAAAGCTCAATACTGTGGGAAGGCTGTGTTGTATTTAGTGTTTTATTGGGTCCTTATTTTCTAAACCCAGCTCAAGTGAAAGTTTTTATGGATAAACAAAGCATTAAACATTCAAAATATTGTTTTCAATATAAATAAGAAATAAATAAAACGCCAGAATTGCTTACCCTTTTGGTGAAAACAAAATCAAATTTTGTTATTTTTTAATACTGTGATTTTGGTGCCGGGATTTAGAAAATAAGCTCTTAGTTTTTATTTAGTTTTATTTGTTTTTCATTGGCGAAAAATAATTTAATTTTTTTTTTAAAAAAATTATTTTAAAAATTCTTCTTGGTTGGGCTGATTGTTTCTTAACTTTTGTTCACTACTTTTAATATTAAAAATTAAATGCCTTTTAAGAGGATCATAAAATACATAATTCCTTCCAACTCAATTTAATTAACTGATTAGTGCTGAAGGTAATAACAAAACACAAATGTATATGAATATTATTTCTCTAGACAAATTTCAAATTTTTGCAAGTTCCGACTTGAATTTTTAGCAAACTTTTGCTAAATGTGTAGCAAAAGTACTAAATCTAGAAGTTTTGAAATTTTCTAACATATCTTGTACAATTTTTTAAAAGTTTTACATGGACGCGTAGTTCATACATGAAACGACAGAACAATATCCAAACTTGCTTTTATGGTTAGATTTCGGACATGTATAATAAATATTCCTAATTCTGTAAATATAAAAACTAAAAATTCGGTTTACATTTAACCGTTTTGAGGTTTTTTGTTGTGTGAGTTCGCTGTATTTTAAAAAATACTTTTAGAAAATCATGAATAATTAGTATTGTACTAAATTGCTCATACTTCCACTTTAAAAATTCTTTAAATTTCTAAAATTGATTATTCCTCCTTTCTTTTCTTTGTTCGATTTATTATTTATTTAAAAAAAATGGTTTTATGGGCGGAAATTTCCTTTCCCCCCCCCCGTGGATCCGCGCCTGTTATAGCAGTAGTTTCTATAGAAAATATTGTTTATAAAAGTACACTCAGGTCTCGTTTTATGCGGATTCAAATTTATGCGGTTTTTAAATTAACGATTTTTTTTGATCTGTTTTTTCTGTGATTAATGAATTAATATTATATTTTTGTTTATTTTTTTTAAAGGGTTTTTGTTTTTACTGTTTAAGTAAATGAAATAAATATAGTTTTGTTGATTTTTTTATGCGATTTTGCTTTGGTTTTTTAATTAAAATTTGAATTTATGCGGTTTTTCAGACTTTTGGAACGAATCATTAGTTTTTATATGAAGCTAGAGTATCGTTTTATGCGAATTCAATTTATGCGATTGTACATTCGGTCTAAAATTACGACCTATATTTTTAAAAATGCGGACCAAGGTATTGCAAAATTTTAAAATTTCAATTTTGAAATGCCTATAACTCGGAAATTATAAGAGATAAATAGCACACACAATCATGTTTTTCAAGATCTAGCCGAGCGCTATCCAAAAATATAGATGGGAAACGTGTTTAAAAATTTTACATGTCGTAGGTACCCTACTTTGAGCCCCATAGCGCCGCCCTTGGATCATTTTAGGCCAATGTAGGGCCAATTTTAATAACTTAAACTCGGATTCTCTTTGGCTACGCCCACGTTTTTATCCCGATCGGACCAGCCGCTTACAAATGCCAGATTTATTTCCAAAAAATTTTGATTCTGCCCCACTGTGCGATGTTTAAACATTTAATTACTACATGCTGTTACAGGTAAACGACAAAAATGGCAATAAAACTAACTTGTGAACCTCATGTAGTTCACTGCCGGAGGAATATGAAACAAAATCATATATTATTAAAGTGGAATTTATTCCCCGGCTAAGTTAAAATTATGTTTAGCAATTGCAATAGTATCGTATGTTATTGCAAATTTATGAACAATTATCTTTAAAATTCCCTTTTCCAGATAAAATGTAAAAAAACACCTTAAAGTAGGTTTAAAGTAGTGTTGAACCTATAAATCTGGCATTTCTAAACGGCTAGTTTGATCGGCATAAAATTTGATAAGGCATGGACAAGGAGTATTCGAGTTTAAGTTGTTGAAATGAACCCTAAAAATGCTCAAAGTAGGGTACCTGTAAAATATTTTGTTTCCCGATTTCAAAGATTTTTACATTTTTGGAAAACGCTCGGCTATGTGCTATTTGTCTCCAAACACTTCCGAGTTATATGCATTTGAAATATAAAAATTTTGCCATACCGTGTTCCGCCTTTTTAAAAATATAGGGCGTACTTTTGCACCGAATGGACTTGCATTTATTTGTTAGTTAGACAACTAAATTACCAATCAATTTAAAAATTAAATAAAATAGTAGATTTTTACTCTTTTGTGGGCGAAAAGTTGACTAAACTGTATTTTTTAAAAAAAGAACGTATAACAATTTTACGTTTTTCTATAAGGTATCTTTACGGAGTACAATTTGATATAAAAAATATGTCCTATTTTTGAAATATATCGCCCCTACGCTCATCGGAATATGACTTATTTTTTAATAAAAATTTCAACTTTGGGCCACATGTTCTAAAATCCCAAAACTGGGATCAAATAACGGAAAGCAGCTTTGAAAACTTTGAAGTGTTTTCTATTTATCCCCAAATTATTTTCCCATACCCGAATTAAATGTGGACAATATGAGCAAAATTGTAAAAAACTAAAATTTTTGGGATTTTCGCTCCAATTTTTAGGAATTGCGGGGATCCCTTTGTCCTTTTGACAAGTTTTTTTACATTTTGTCATTGAGAATGACAATTGCAAAAAACGTTAAAAATAAATAAAGATTTTATTACATATAATGTAAGTCCCGAAAAACTCACAAATACTTTAAATATAAGGATTCACATATAATGAATTATGAAAATACACGTATAATGTTTGTTTAAAAATGTTTTCCTAATACATATTTCACCAACGACACCAACTGCTGTACAAATATCATCCCGGATTGAGGCATTCTAAAATAGCGAGCACGAATCTTAAAGAATTTTTAGTTTAAAAAACTAAGTATAAAAATCGGTTGAAATTTTTGTTTTATCACTTTTTGCAAATGCGAAAAATTATTAAACTTTGTCAACAATAGAGTAACTTCGGGTAAGTTCGACTACCGTTTTGTATTTTCTAATAGTAACACTATGCACGAAATTGGCACTTTTTTACTGTCAAGAGGGCTTTACTGTCAAGAGTGGCTTAAACTAATTCATTTTATATATTTTTAATTTATTGGAACTGCATATTTAATATTTTTTTCGTCAAATATTTGATAAAATTTGAACGTACTTTACTCCAGTTTGATAATTTTCAAGAATTGGACATACAAATTTCCTATGAATATGGTTGCATCCACAACTAAGTAATTCTTAAAATGAAAATAATATACAAACTCGCCTGAAATCCGGATATGCTTATATACTTTTTAGGGAAAATAAAAATCAATAAATTCCTGGAACTATCAAGAGCCTTCCTAATATCGATATTAGTACATAGATACATACATTCATATGTATGTCTACATATATGAATGTTAGTATGAATGTACTGTTTTCAACTAATAATAGCAGGACAACAAAAGACAACACACATTATGTCACAGACTATGGGAGCTTTGATGCGCAAAGCTGATGAAGCAGATGATTACTTTTGCTCCATACGAACGTGTTGGTATATATGTGAGGGAACAAATGCTTATTTGTATTCGTATTTTTTTTTTTGTTGGTAGAGACCTACAAACATACACAGACGCACAACATAATAATCAAAAATGCTCATATTAAAGTCCATAACCATGCTGAGATAAGTACAATGGAAAATGTAAGTAACATGGAACGAAAAACAAAAAAAGAAGCCACAAAATAGTAGTGGAATATTTATGAGACTACATATGTGGGCTATAAACTCTATTTGGAAACATTTTATGTTCTAAACACATTATTGTTTGTTTAAAATCGGAAACATACAGGAAAATAAAAGAGATACAGGCATAAAGAACGGCAACCTCTAACTATATTTGGGATATTAATAGCATTTTACGCTGGATGCGTTAATTGGTATTTAGTACTACATAGTCTTCGATACTCCAACAACACATACATACATGTGTATCTGAATTTGTGAGTTTAGATATTTTCTATGCCATTCAGATAAACTTACAAGTATTTATGTATGTGTGGATGGATGAATGAAATCTTTGCCATTGATAGAATAATGTTCCCCCCTTAATGGCAACACACCCAATATAAAGTTGTCCCTTTACTGTGTGTAATTAAAATGTTATTTTTAGTTAAATGTTGTTGTTCCTCAGATTGTAAAACATGGATATAAAATTGACACAGAAAATAGGTCATTAGAAACATTAGCTCGTCATAATTCTATCATTTTGTGGCAGAAAATTGTGGGCATAAGTACCACATACATGGGCTTATGAGTCTGTCTGTCTGCCTGCCTGACTCCCAGCCTATTTGTTATGGTGTATTATTGTGGTATGAAGGGTAGAAATGTTTTTCATAATACTTAGATTAAAATGTTTTTTTTTTGTTTCTTCTTTATTATTATTTTTAAGACAAAAGCACAACATTTTCTTCATTAGCTTAATGTCTTATATGGAATTTAAATGGATTTAAATTCGATACCTTTATTTGGTTCTTACTTTGCCATGCTCGTTTTTTGTTTTCATTTTAAAATGTTGACTTTAAAAATGATTTAATGAAATAAAAATAAACAATTTTCCTAATGATGTCATCAAAAATTTCCACAAGTGTTTCTTTTATAATTTTCTATACATTGTAAAAGTTTAAATTACACATTTTCATAATAGACGAACTCTAACAGTTAATACTAAATTACACTTAAAGACATCATGCAAATAACGACCTATAAACCATTAGATAATGAATAACTTCATTAAGTATCACATTAATTATATCCTATTGAAATGCGAGCGAACACTTATGTATTATAAGTTTTAATTTCTTATAGAAAGAAAGTCTAGGAGGGAATGCTACAAAGCCAACATTAACACCATACAGCTGATGTTTACACAAATTCAAAAGATTGCCTTTATAGTCTTTGTAATACTTCACACGTGTTGCAATTAGCTAAATACTTTCGTACTTTTGTAACAAGTAAACAAATATTACATATTAAGTTACCAGTCGGAAAACTAAGTACATACACGCAAATAAATTTTGTAAAATTTTATTGAAAACAAATTAATTGTATATAAACAGAAATTCAATTACGAAACCCCTTCGATGACGGACTGTTTAAAATTATTTGGGACATTTAGTTTAAAATTAGGTAAAAATTAACCTCTCCGAGTCGATTAAACGATGTCCGGCCTACGGTGCACTGTGGTTTCCCTTATATGGAGAAGCGGTCAAAAATCAATATTTCCAAAACTAAAAAAGTTATGGTCTTCAAAATTTGTCAGCTCATAGCATAACCGAGGAGCTTAAAGTTTGCTAATTTTTAGGACAAAATATAAACAACGGTAGCCACAGTAGCCATTTGATCTTTTAAGGGTTAATTGACCAATAAATTTACTTTAAGAATTTTTTAAATAAAGTATGAAAATTCTTTCGTTCTAAACAATTTTTGTAAATTTTTATTCCATTTTAATTCATTTGAAATATACACTGAAAAAAAAAACTAAATTAAAAAGTTATATAATTCAATATGAAGTATTATATAATTTTTGATTTTATATGTTCACAATTTTTGACTTTATGATTTTTTTAGCTCTAAGTGAATAAAGTACTAAAAAAAATGGTATGTTGGCAAAATGCGATTTTTCATTATTTTTTGTCGGATGTCTATGTAAATCACATCCATATGTGAAAATATGCAAAAACCCGCAGCCACAAAATTGTTTTATTTAAAGAGGGTTAAAAACCTACAATTTGATGTATAAGATGTCTTCGTGAAAAAGTAGTTTTTAAAAAATGTGTGTTTTGAAAAGATCAAAAAAGTATTCTTCAGTGATTTCTTTTCTTATATTTTCTCAGCTTTTATTATTTAATTTGGTAGAAAATAAGTTAAAATTTAATGTTTGTAGGGCTTTTGGATAATTCTGCCACAATATCGCGAATAACTTTTTAGATAAATTTAAGTTTTCTTTTCTGACTATGTAAACACAATATATGAAATACAAACATAACTCCACTTTCAACGGACACAAATATTAAATCTCGCAGAAAAAACAACAAAATTTGTTAGATTCATAAAATTTTGAGTGTTTTCAATAAATTTAGTGCAATAAAGATTAAAAATATAAAATATCCAAGAAAGTATACATAGCTTTAAAACTTATAGTTTTTAGTAGTCAGTGCCAACTCCATTTTATTTTGTAAAAATTTAAAAATTATTAACTCAGTAAAATGGAATTGAGTATAACTATGTTACTTAATATATAATAATAGTTTTAATTATCGTTTATTTATTTATTAAATTTCAACGAAAAACGGTAAATCACAAATTTTTTAATTAAATATTTTATCATTTGGAAATTTATTATTTTCCAAGCCCTAAACAAGGACCTATAAGGTGCAAACGCACTTCTACTTAACTGTGATTATTTGTCATTATAAATCATAAAAAAACAAGGATTTTAGAACGTTTTTTTTGTCTCTCCAGTAATATTTCTGTAAGGGAACTTAGCACGTTTGTACACTAAGCTAATGAAATAATTCATAAAATTTTAAGAAAAAAACCCTAATGAACTCTAATTTATTGAAAGAAGGTACGAATATGAAAGATATGTACATCAAATTAAATTTAACGTTTGGTAAAATTAACACTAAGTCTAGAATTATGCGGAATGTTATTTGAATTTCTAATAGTTTCATTATGTGCTTTTGATTCTGAAAAGGTTTTATATTGCAGTTCATATAGTATATCTGCAGTTAAGGTTTCAAATCAGACCAAATATTTAATATAGTGTGTATTAGAATGTTTGTTAAAATTTTGAAGATTGCCGGGTGGAATATTGTGACACTAGGCAATCTTAACGTTAAGTGCTGAAAATTTGGGCAAAATCGGACAACGATTTTACTATTTATATGGAATAAAAAGGTGGAACTCGTTAACTTTCTGCATTGTTTTCTAGAAATATGTAGATTTATTTGTATTAATGAATATTACATCAAAATGACCCAAAAACTGTATTATCGCCAAAATTCAAGTAAAATGCA
The DNA here is from genome assembly GCF_958450345.1 of Calliphora vicina. NCBI lineage: Eukaryota > Metazoa > Arthropoda > Insecta > Diptera > Calliphoridae > Calliphora > Calliphora vicina. Next base: position 60,643,432 of record NC_088780.1, on the reverse strand, counting down.
AATTTTTCAGTTTTTGTAAAAATTTTGCTAATAAATAAATACTTTTGCAATTGAATGCAAAAGAATCGAAATGTGCACGTAATTATCGTTGTAATGAGATATAAATGATTCGCCAGACCATTAACGTGTCTCAGGCCACTTGAACAAGAAATTTAGAAAAAAAAATATTTCGAGAAAAATTAAAATGAAAGCTAATTTTTATTTAAAATATATCCGTAATCACTTGTGTATGAGTCTTTGTATTCGTCGGATACCGTTAACCTATTCGCAGGTATGGCCAAAAAAAAATATTTTTTTAACGGCTGTTTCGAATCTCCATTTTTGAATTTTTAAAAATTTTGTTAAACAAATTTCAGAATTTTTCGATCGTCACATTGGGATTTATTGAGATCATAATAGGGAATAAAAATATGAACAAATGATGTCAATACCTCTTACAGTTTTTCCGTACCTGCGATTTAAATTTTGCGATTTTCAAGAAAAACTTTTTTTTTGTCCACATTTTGGCGAATGAGCAAAATTTCCTTACTGTTAATAATTTTAAGTAAAATCTGTTCAGAATATTATAGTCCAGGTAATTTTAATATAGGGCCGATTTTAATGAGACTTGAGGAAAATATACATTAGGGTCTAACATTTACAACAACAGTGCTAAAATGGATTTTAACCTTTAAGAGCACTTGGTGTCAAAATGGCTGTGTTTTTCGAGATTCAAAAAGTTGAGGGGCATTTAGACCCCAAGTGCGGCTAAGGGTTAATTTCCATTTTTGTGCTGTTATTTTAAATTCTGTACTTTATGTTATATTTTCCTCAACTTTCGTTAATATCGGCCCAAAATATATAACATTTCACTATATTTTCATTAGAAATTCCAAATATTGAAAAATTTGACATTTGACCTTCACGATTTAAAGGTTAAAGTTATCTGATTTTAGTAAAACTTTCATACTATATTTAATATTACCAGGGCTATAATATTATGAATAGATTTTACTTAAAATGTATAACAGTAAGGAAATTTTGCTCATTCGCCAAAATATGGACAAAAACCTTAGGACTTGAAGCTTAATAGTTTGGTGAAGTGAAATAATTTTGTGAATTTTTCGGACGTCATTTACCTTAGAAACTAAAAAATTATAATATAGGGATTTTTCATGAACAAAAATATAAAGTTTGAATTAATTTAAAATTTCAACGGTTAAAGATAATACATCAAAAATTGGAAAAGTGTAGATCCAAATGTCCTTAAATCAATGGCGTTACAATTTTTGACACTTTTTATTTTAAAATACCAAAATTCCTAAAACGGGGAAAATGTATTCCAAAAACTGAGTTTTTTAGAAAATGCCCTACTGCGATGTTATTTACCGTGTGATAGCAAAATAACTTTGCACGTATTTGAGTAATATATAGGGCTATATAAGCATGATGCCTTTTCGAGGATCGGCACTGAAACCAAAAATATTTTTTTTAAGTGTAAAAGTTTGGATAAGTCTGGAGGCTACTAGGTCAACTTAAGTGAGCCAAGTTTTACTTTACACGCTTTTGCATTAGGTACTCATATTATTTATTTTCTCATATTAGTATATACAACAATCGCTTTCCCGCACGGGTTCTCGTTATCCGATTGTCCTTAAATTTTTCAATAGTTAGTTTTAGATACTAAAGAACATACTAAGATCCAGCTAAAGCAAATATACATATTTTTTAAGGCAGATATGATGTGGCATGCATATTTCATTTAGGATTATTTTCAATTAATTTAATTTTAAAATTTCTTATTTCGAAATTTAATAACATGATATGAAGTAATGTGGCCTTATGCAAAAGAACATTACAAACTTATTACAGATTTTATTAAGATTCTTGAAGTGAATCATTAAAAGACATGTGTGGGAATAAATAAATGTATGTTACTTGAGAGGAAAAATCAAAATTTAAAATTGTTCCTAATAACATCATTGCAACTTGAGAGCAAACATGAAATGTGATACTAATAATATTTATACCTACATAAGTACAATGTATGAGTATACATAGAATTGTTAAATTTTTGTATCCATTAAGTTCAATGGAATAGAATTGATGAAGTAAATCACATCTGTGCCATCATCCATCCACAATTACTTTAAGCACTGACAAACTGGGTTACACACAAAACCGCAAACACACTTATATTTTCTTATACTCATTCACATTAGATTTAAGAGCGCCTAATACTTACATACATGTATATATATTAGAGATCCGATGAGTACCTTCTGACTACATAAATACATCTAAAAATAACATTTGGAAATTGATTTTTATGTTGTAATTTTTATTTTTATGTGTCTTATCAGCCAACACTAATTGCAGCAGGCATTTTTTGAATTCCATTGGCGTCTTTGACGTTTCGTCATCATCATTGTCTTCATTTCTGTTTTTTTCAATTTATTCTATTTTAACAGATTGACACATGTGCGTCCTTTCTAATACGATTTTAGTTTTAAAAAGAAAGTACCTATTCTTCCATATTTTGTACTCTTGCAACATATGACCTCTTCGAAAAATTTTATTGATTCAATTTGTCTTTACTACAAAAAATACACATAAATTTTTCAAACAAAACCAAATTAAAGAAAATTTAAAAACTTCTACACAAAAGACAGAAGCGGTATTTAAATGTTCATACTTTAAATACCAACAAATCATAATGTGCGGTACGGTGCGGTGTTCTATCATTCTAAGAATGAATGCGGAATGTATCTTTTGAATGTGTTTTTGTGTATAGGAGGACTACTATTTTTTATGACATTTATTTTAAGTGGAAGTGCTGTTTCATGTTTATTCATTCATTTATTTATTTTTTTTCACTAAAAAAAGAAATTTCACTAAAAAAGAAATGAACAGAAACAACAATATTTTGGAAATTGTTATGTTGATTCTATTAAAGCATTCTTCTCTTATTTTTTTCTAAATAATTTTCAATAAACAGTCACTAGCAAATGTATTCTTTTCAAAGAAGAAACTTTTTGTAGTTTAAATTACTTGATTTAAATATTTTATTCTTTATAATCAGGAACCGTAACAATTATGACATTTATAATAAAAATCACAACATAATTGATATTTTTATACCCTTCACCTTCGTGAGAAGGGTATATATAAGTTTGTCATTCCGTTTGTAATTTCCACAATATAATTATCCGACCCTATAAAGTATATATATTCCGGATCCTTATAGATAGCGGATTCGATTAAGGCATGTCCGTCGTCTGTCTGTCTGTTGAAATAAATTTATTGAAGACCCAGATATCTTCGGGATCCAAATCTTCAATAATTCTATCAGACATGCTTTCGAGAAGTTTCCTATTTAAAATCAGCAAAATCGGTCCACAAATGGCTAAGATATGAGGAAAAAAACAGGACAACCTCGATATTTTACCTATTTTTGACCTATATCTGGATTACTAAGTCATTAATATAGACAATATGGATATCTAATGATAGATTAGTGTTTATAAAAAACCGACTTTTTAAAAAACCGGTTAGTCGGTTAACCGAAAATTGGCCTTTTTTAGAAAACCGGTTTTTCGGTTAACCGACATCGAAAAAACCGGTTAAACCGGTTAACCGTCATATATGTGTAGAAAACATAAAATGTCCAATAAAGTATATTCAGCCTTAAAATTTGTAATTTTTAGTAGTCAGGAATGGTTAATATTAAATAACTATAAATATCAGAGATCGAAAATAACTCGTCAATATACACAAAAAACCCAAATTGTGATTTATATTTTTGTGATAAAAATAAATCAATGAAAATAACAGTTATAAAACGATTTTTATTTAAATGGTTTGGTGTGACCATTATTCGTTTTTGTTGTTTTTTAATGGTTTGATGTGAACAATTTAATTGTTCTTGTTCTTAATAACTGTTGCGATTTTTGCGATTTTCTTTTCATGTTCGCAAATAAAAGTCACAAGCTGACCTTTACGTAAAAAATAAATTATAAATCACTCATCCAGATTATTTGTGTTTGTTTCTTTTCTGTTTCTCTCAACCCCAAACCTACAATGTTCTCGAATATATCACTCTCTCAGTGATATATCATAAACATTTATTTTTAAATGGCTGCGAATGAGAATTTACCATTGAAATGAAAGTGAACCCGTTATTTTCGGTCTCTGATAAATATACAAAAGTGTTAAGTCCATTTATTTTACTAAACTAAACTTCTTTTAATTATTGGTTTATTCATTAAATTTCAACCAAAAAATGTAAATCACTTTTTTAATTAAATATATGATAATTTTAAAATTTATTATCACCTCGACTTTCTGATATGAAACAGAAAATGTTGCAAGTCCCAAAAAAGGTCCCATAAGATGTAAACGCACTTCCTCTTAGCTGTGATTATTTGTCATTATAAAAAAACTCCATTATCAGATTTCATAAATATTTCATATAATGGATTTTAGAACGTTTTTTGTCTCTCCTGTAATATTTCTGAAAAGCTAACGAAATGATTAATAAATTAAAATTTTAAGAACAAAACACACTAATGAAGTCAAGTTTATTGAAAGGTATGTACATCGAATTCAATTTAAAGTTTGGTAAAATCATCACTAAGTTTTTAATGAATCATTAACTAGTAAGATTTAGCCTAAACTTATAGAATTATGCGAAAATTAATTTTAATTTTTAATAGTTTCATTATGTGAAATTTAATCTGAAAAAGTTTTTAAGTAAACTCATTGTCCTCTAATATTTAGAATCATTGTAATTCTTGAAAATATTAATCTAAAGAGGTTTGTATTGTAAATCAGCAGTTTAGGTTTCAAATCAGACCAATAATGTGTATACAACGAATATTAAAAATGCACAAAAACGTGAGATTTATTAATTTTAGTCACGAATTTTAAAAACCGGTTAACCGAGTGATAAAAACCGGATAAACCGGTTAACCGAAAATCAACATTTTAAATTAACCGGTTCGCAGAAAAAGGAGATTTCGAAGAAAAACCGGGTTTTCGGTTAACCGGTTTATAAACACTATGATAGATATTTCAAAGACCTTTGCAACGACGTATATAAGACCATAGTAAGTTGGACCTACAATGGATCAAAATCGGAAAAAATATTTCTTAACCCGAATTTTTTTTTTTCAACAAAAAATAAAATTAAAAAATCAACAATTTTTTTTTTTGTTATAAATAATTGTTATTTTTGGTCAGACTATTATTTTGATTTTTTTGGCAGATCTAAAAATTAATTTTTAAATAATATGTATGTAAACAAAACTCAATAATTAATTTTTATATCTAAAAATAAAAATCATAGTCTGACAAATATGTCTGACAAAAAACTAGAAGTAGTCTTTTGGATATAAACGCTAGATCTTTTAGAAGTAATACTAGTAGAATAATAATAATCTCTGTACAATATGCAACCTGTATGTAACGGGAAATACCTTTCACTTCATCGGGTGCTGTTCTATCTACAACGAATTTAGAATAAAATATTTCAATAAAAGCCAACTTAATTTATCTGAGATTATAAATATTATTAACGGTACTTCCTTTTCTTTTAATAATCTTGTTAACTATTTAGAGTCTTGTTTAATATATAGAAAACTGTTAAGGACTAAATTTGAATAATATTCATATTAAACAGTTTTATGTACATATAAATCTTCCCTGTTATATTTTAAATTTAAACTTAATTTCGTATTTGCCAATCTGGCTAACAACTAATAAGTTAAGCCATATATCGAGGGTTTATATTCAAATAGTGCTATACGACATTTTCTCGAAAATGAGTTTTTTATAGCACGTATTCCCTGACTAATTTGTCATCTGTCATTTAAATTTAAAAAAAAAAAATATTTCCAATGGTTTTTTTCATAAAAGTTGTATTGTGATATCAAACACAGAATTTATTTTGTTAGTAAAAAAGTGCTATATGCATATGAAATATTCGTGTATATAATAAAATATTAAAAGTGTTTTTTATAAAATATAATATATATTACACCGATCGACACTCAATATTAGACACGCACCGTGATATACGTCTAAAACTATAAATTAAATGGAGAAAGTTTAGCCAAAAGATCAAAAGATGTTAAAAATGTCCTTTCAAATTTTTATCCTTGAATATCCTTTTAGATTTCCATTTTTTTTTTTTTTTTAAATAGTCAGTTAAAGATCCAAATATTGAATACCACATGCCAAAAGTTCATCCTTCTATATTCACTACTTAAGTGTTAAATAATATTTTAAATTTGCATTATTTGATTTTTTATATTTTATTTTAATATTTCATTCAGAAAAATATAACAAAAACCGTTGTGAAAGGAAACGTCGGGCAAGTCCGATCAACCAACAAAATTAATTCACTACAGCCTACATTTGAAACGTTTTGGAGTATGTCCTGAGAAAGTAAGAAAGTAAGCTCATAAAAGTTAAATAAAACCTTTCCTTTGTTTTCTAGCAATTTCTTTATCAAAACGCGTTTTTTAGTCCTTTTTCATTTTAGGGTAATAGTATTAATAAATGCATTACAAATTTAATCGTTATTCCTTACAACATTTTCCACACAATTTTTGGTAAAAAATTTATTTTGTACCAGCATGCTGGTTGTAGTGTGTGTGTCCAGCTTAATTGCACAATCACTTGATGGCACACCATTGATGGTGTTGTGTATGAGCCCTATTACTTACATAAAAACCTCAAAGTTTTTAATGTAAACTCATTTTTATTTTCGTTCAAATAGTGCTATCTGTTTATTTCACTACTAGAATCGAAAAAACTTAAACTTGTAAAAAGAGCTATCTAACATATAAGCGCGAATATCAGGAATTAATAAAAACTTAACATATGTAGGATTTAGACGTCGTTTTTAAATAACATTGTAAAATAAACTTTAGTTATTACTCTTATAGTTAACTGATTTTCTTTATAGCACTATTTGAATATAAACCCTCGATATAGATAATTATTATTTCTTATGATTAAATTTTTGTAATCATTTTATTTTTATCTATTAAATAAATAAATAGTTGAAAACTATCATAATGGTGTGCTTGACATGACTCTCCGATATTCTCTTGTGATGGCTTTTTTCCTTTGAAATTTCAAGAATAATTATTTATTTCGGTCCCTGTTTATAATCGTTTGGATTTGCTTTGCGCTTTAGTAGCTAAAACTAAGTGTTGTTTTAAGGTCTTATTAGACTTATCGAAATTTGAACTTCTAAGCTCCTTCGTAAAGATCACAAATGAGCCCAATTTCCTTACTGTTATTAATTTTAAGTAAAATCTGTTCAGAATATTATAGTTCAGGTATTTCTAAATATAGTCTGAAAGTTTTCCTAAAATCGGAAAACGTTAACCCTTAAATCGTGAAGGTCAAAAGTCAAATTTTTCAATATTTGGAATTTCTAATGGAAAGATAGCGAAATGTTATATATTTTGGGGCCGATTTTGATAAAACTTAAGAAAAATATAACATGAAGTCTAGTATTTACATTAACAGTACAAAAATGGAAATTAACCCTTAATAGCACTAGGGGTCCAAATGACACTGAACTTTTAAAATCACGAAAAACACAGTCATTTTGACACCAAGTGCTCTTAACGGTTAATTTCCATTTTTGTCCCTGAACTATAATATTCTGAACAGATTTTACTTAAAATAACAATAAGGAAATTGGGCTCATTCGCCAAAATATGACCCAAAAATTAGTTTTTCTCGAAAATCGCAAAATTTATATCGCAGGTACGGAAAAACTATTAGTCCCTATTATGTAAATCAACTGCAAATCAACTCGAAAACACCTTAACCGAGTAAAAATACGCAACAACATAGAAGTATGCACTTGATCATACCTCAAAAAATAAAATTTGTAATGTACAACTTCGTTAAATATTGTTTGTGAAAAATTAGGAGTCCCTGAAAGTTACACTAAAGCGGTATATAGCTAAGCGATATCTCCGAGTCTAAATTAGCTGTTGGCCAAAAACTGATGACACCTTTTTTTTGAGAGCTTACTGATTTTCAGAAACTTTGTAGACCCATGAATATAGGGTTTAACTATCATTTTTAGTAGAGTCGAATCTATACTGTCGTTGCCGTGTCATATCAAATAAGTCATTCATCAGTCAAAAAGTTTAAAATTGTTGTGAAGTGCTATTAATATATGGTCTAAATTTGAGTAAATTTTTGTCTTAGCTCATCATTAGCATTTTGTATGAAAAAATATACTTCAGAGTTGGCTTGAATTATCGCGGTTTAAAAAATATAAAAAAATACTTTTTAACTTAATATTTATACCCTACACCACCATAGTGGGGAGGGTATAATGCGTTTGTGCAGATGTTTGTAACGCCCATAAATATTAGTCTAACACCCACCTTAAAGTATACCGATCGACTTAGAATCACTTTCTGAGTCGATTAAACGATGTCCGTCCGCCCGTCTGTCCATGTAAACCTTGTGCAAAGTACAGGTCGCAATTTTGAAGATATTTCGATAAAATTTGGTACATAACATTTTTTCGACCCAAGAAGAATATTGAAACTGACTGAAATCGGTCCATTATTTCACCTAGCCCTCATACACAAATTTCGCACCAAATAAGTTTTATATGCATATGAAGAATTCATGTCGCCAAATTTTATTATGATTAGTTCATAATTAGTCATAGCTCCCATATAAGAAAATACAACAACGAATTTTGTGTACAAAAACATAAAAAAACAGCAAATAAGGTATTTGAGATAATTTTGGTAAACATATCGCCTAATTGCTGCAACAACTACATAACTCAAAATCCGTGTTTTTTGAACTGAGTAATACAAAATATGCGCCGTTCTACAATCTTTCATATATTTTATCAGTTTTCAAAAAAATTTATTTTTTGTGTGAGAGTGTTTTTTTTTGTTGCATGTTTTCTCGTATATTTGATAAGTAAAAATTTGGGTTAAATACAGATTAGAAAGATATTAACATCTACTATTTATATTTATGAAATAGCATGATTTGTTGAAAATTTATTTAAGAAATAGAAAAATGTCATAAAACATTCAAAGACGTTTTTCTCGAAACGACTTTTTTTGACTTTTGCAGCAAATGAGCGATGTGTGAGATTTTTAGGATTTTAGTGAGATCTTCTGAAATAATCTTTTATAAAACGAAAATAATTTAAACGTTTTTTTTCTTTAGATTTAATAAATCTTTTCTTGGAAAAAAACTCTCTCGCTGATTGTATATGTTGGAGAAATCGAAAGCATGATAAAGAATATTCCTTTTTGGATTGTTTGAGATTTTGATTAATTTAATAGTTTCGTTTAGTTCTGGTAAAAGACTCATTTAAAAAAAAGTTTCGTCTATACATGTAAATATAAACAAAGTTTCAAATACATGTAAATTAAATATGTCAGTTGCTATACTCACTAATCATGTTTATTGGATGTTCAAAAAATATCTAATTTTAATTCGAAATTTGTATTTGAATTAAAAGGGAAACTTAAATACAAAAAAAAATTTTAAAGTGCAAAAAAAATTTCGGTTAATCGGTTAATCGACACAAATTAATCGGTTTATTTGTTATTTGAAAATCGGCAATTTTAAATTATTCGAACAGTTAACCGTCCAAAATTAATCGGTTAACCGATTAACGGTTAATCGATTGAATACCCTAATAAATACCGAATATTTCATCAAGGAAGATTTGGAGTATCCAAAACCGAACCCGAAAACCGGATTCCTTAAATTTTGCAGTATTTAGTTTTAGCTACTAATGAACAAAATAAGACCCATCCAAAGCAAATCTATTTTTTAAGGGCATGTCTAGTGTCCACTTATTTTTGGCCTAACTGGTACAATAACAATAATGTGGTATTTGTACCAAGAGAGGAAAATCCTCCAAAATGCCTGGAGCTAAGGCCAGTGAAGAGATACTTGGCTGTTGTTACAAGAGCACAAAAAATGTGTCCAAAAGTGTAATAAATTTTAAACGGAGATGGACTACCCGTTCGAACAAAGTGACTGAAATCGCTACAGAAACCTTAATGGAAGGGTTTGCAGAGAAGGTTCATAAATTCATCACTATTGATTATAACTAGAGTTGTCAAAGTTTTTTCCAATTTTCCGGTTTTTTAAACCGGTTTTTACAAAAGGACGGTTTTGGAGTTATTCGACAAACCGGTTTTTTTGTCTCGAATTATTCGACAAAATCGAATATTTTTTAAAATTTATTTTAAGATTTTATGCGATTATTTTTAATAATTTTAATACAACAAGTAAGAGAGCTATATTCGGCTGCGCCGAATCGTATATACCCTTCACCAAATTATACTTAAAAATAGTTTTTTAATTTTTTTAAAAAGTTTTTTCCAATTTTTTTTTTTTAATTTTTTATTTTTAAAAAATATTTTTTGGGGAAAAACAATTTATGACAAAAAAAATTCAAAAAAATATTTTTCCGATTTTGACCCCTTGTAGGGTCCAACTTACTATGGTCTTATATATGTCGTTGCACAGGTCTTTGAAATACCTATCATTAGTTATCCATATTGTCTTTATTAAAGATTTAGTAATCTAGATATGAGTCAAAAATAGGTCAAAAATCGAGGTTGTCCTGGTTTTTTCCTTATATCTCAGCCAAATATTAAATATCAATCGAGCCGGAAGAATTCCCGATATATTCATATATGAATCACGTATGTAAGTTATTTGGGGGCCACGGAAAGTTGATTTCAACATACAGGCAGACAGACGGACATGGCAATATCGACTTCGCTATCTATAACGATCCAGAATATATATACTTTGTGGGGTCGCAAATGAAAAATGTAGAAATTACAAGCCACTCAATTCTTAAATTGACAAAAAAGGCTAAAAACCGGTTATTCGAACCGGTTTTTGATAGAAGAAACCGAAAACCGGTTTTTAAAAATTATGCTTTTTCGAATTATTCGAAAACCGGTTTTTAGAATATGTCAAATATTTTGACAACTAAAATAACAATTTCAATCAAATAAAAAATAATCAAAACTGTAGGTTTAGTGGATTCGTTTTTATTAACATTTATGTATGCTATGATTTTTTCGATCTCACTCCTTAAACATAAACGTAAGCTAAATTATTTTTAAACCACTTCCTCTCCTAGTAGAGTAATATAAAATATTTTTGTTTGCAACTCACATTTGCCCGCCACTGTACATGCATACACTCAAACATTCTCGACGGTGAAATATGAATTGTTTGGAGTGTTTATTCAAAACACATAGACGACCCTTGATCAAATATTTTGAGGAAAGTGCGTGTGTATGGATGTGTTTGTAAGTAAAAATTAAACGCTCACCTTTCTATGGTTTGACAGCATGTAACCGCAAATTGTACGTGTGACGACAAGCTACCGTCTGCGTGCGTTTGTGTGTGCGTACGTTTTTAGGATTTAGGTTCATATATTTATAGAATGAAAATGAATAACTGAACGAGAGAATGAACGAACGAACAAATTATTGTATCAATGTATAAATGTATCTACAGAAATCAGAACGCATTTTTACGTTATACCTTTAGCTCAACAGAATGTGAGTGTGTTATGAGTATTAAATTAAAATTCATTATGAATAAATTAGAATTTCCAAATACATATAACTACTCACTCGAACACATATCAATGAATGTATGTACGTACATATTATGTTCGCTTACAACAATCGCCAATTAAGTATTTTCTTTAATCTTATCGAAATTACTGAAATATTAATTATGCAGCGGAAAGTTGTTTCTTCCGAACAAATATTTTGACATAAATCATTAAACCATTAAGTATTCCTTTAACGATTCTAAATTAAAAACTAATTATAAAAAATTAATTTGTTCATTTAGTAACAAATAATGAACTAGTGAGTAAGAAAATAATGTACTTAAAGTAATTAAGTATTCAAAATGGTGTTGAGATATTTAGTATGATCATTGACAGAATAAATTAAATTTGACATACATACCTAATTTTTCTTTAACGGATCAATACTGTTATAAATATTAGAATATTCGAATTATTGGATTTTTCTCTTGTTCGAATAAAACGAATAATTCGAATAAGAGATTTTAACTTGTTCGAATAATTGGATCACACGTTGAAATTTAATCGAATTATTCGAATAATTTATTTTTTGTTTAAAAAAAAGTAAAGAATAATATTTTATTGTTAAAGAAAAACAAAAAATAACGTTAAAGTTAACAATTCAAGTATTGATAATGTTAAAAAACATTCGAAAACAAAGTCCATCATTAAATTTTAAACAGAAATATTCTGATAAGATTAACTCCCGAACAATCTACAAAAAAAATTAATAGCAAACCCTATAGTTTCCGTTTTGGAGCTATGCTTTATACAATATATATTCACTATTTCTAAATTATTTATAACAAATTGTATTATACATCAAGCTCTATCAATGTTGCCGAATCTTTAATTAATAATGTGGTCTTGGGGATTACACAACAAAGGGAATCTGTCCAAAGTTTGATATCATTGTCAGTGAACGTGGCTAATTTGAGTGTATGATTGACGCATTTACAAATACGCAAAAAGTTTATTACCATGTTAGACAAAGATGTTCAAAATCATGTATAAGACGAACTCCATGCTCAACAAAACGTTAGTTTGCAATATTTGTGTTTATCATTCGATTTATTATCACATCACTTATATACATAAATATATTTTAAGATCATGGCCTTCATCTTTTTCAATGTAATCATTATAAATGTCATCCTCAATATCACTTTCGACGACCGTTTCAAAATCACATTCAACTCCACTTTAATCTAAGTTAAAATTTTGATTTTTAATTGCGATTCTTCTAATATTTCGCCAGCTAAATAACAAATATTTTATTCCGTACCTTTTATTTTCATTGGTTCAAGTCCTAAGTTAAAAATTTTGAAAGATTTGTTTTTAGAATTGTAACTTCTTGCAGTAATATTTATATATTTATAGAAGGAGCTATCGGAACACTCATCTACAGTGATCGAAAGTCCCTTTGTCTTTAGTTATTTGTCGAATTTCAGAAACAGTACAATTTTTGTGAGTCATTATTACTTATTTAAATTTGAAATTATGAAAACTTTTAAGCAATTTTATAAATTTAAATATAATGAACATTTATTCGTTTTATTAAATTATTCTACATAGAATTGTTCGAATTATTCGTTATTCGAAAATGGCCATTTTTAAATTGTTCGAATAATTATTCGTAAGAAATTATTCGATTAATCGAACGATCATTAGTCGAATGAATACCCTAATAAATATACATATGAGCAATTCCATTATGTCGAACGGTACCGTACACATTTCAAGTGATAGAAAAGTCGAAATAAATCGGATTTTTATTTCGAAAAATGCTTAATTTATAGTTCTTAATTAGCCTTATAAGATGTGCTAGGTTTGATTTTGGGCAAGTTTTAATTTGCATGAAAACCGAGGCATTCGCACGGGACTAATACAGAATTAATTTTCAGAGACATTTGCAACGACATGTATAAGACCATAAAATTTAAAAAACAAACATTTTTTTTTTAAATTTCTTTCCTTTGCTAAAATTTGTGATAAAATTATGAAAAATGTTGCAATAAAAGAAATTGGTTACAAATTGTTGTAATTTGAAGTTGTTGGAATTTGCTAATGTTTTATTGTTGTTGTTAAATATGTTAGCTTAAAATTTAAGAGATAAAGTATAAATTTCATTCTATAATTCGACCCTATTGCATTAAAATTTTTGTTTTTCGAATAGAATAATTCCGAATATTTCTTTATTTATGCGTTTATTTTTACATTGAACAAAAAATTATCTATTTATTGCTCTATAAACTATTCGGTGGCACCAAAAATCTTATTCAGTGGTACATAATGTTGCATTTGTTTGTAGGAAATTATAGAGTAACTTACCCTGTAATACAACCCTATGACCCAAAACACGACATGGTCCGAACTATCGGCCATGACATACTTCCTTTTTAATCTAAACTTCATCAGAATCAGAACAATTTTCGTAATCTTGGAAACTTTTGACCATTAATCATATATCTGAGAAAGTTTAAATTGAGAAAAAATTGCTTAAATTTTTTGAATAACCAAAACGTTCCAAATTTGCTAAATTTCGAAGAAGATAAATTCTATTTGTGAGGTTTTACATAGAGTTAAATTATTTCTTTGGAAAACCATACCTAACCTCGAAATTGGGACACATATTTCTAGAAGTAAGGCAATTCTCCGTGTTTCCGATGCCAAGATTCCACAAATTCAAGAGGTAAGACATTTTGAGCAACGTGGTTCTTCACTTGCTAAGATCAAATACACGTTTTTCATCCATAGATTTTCCAACATCCCTTCAAGATACGTATCATAATCTCCAAACACCTTTTAAAATTTGGAGATCGATTCGTATTGGAACGGGAAAAGCCCATGAACTTAATACCAAGAGTCTAAAAGCTCTAGTACGAATCTCGGCCAGAGACTCCACGAAAACTTCGGCCGGAAAAGTTAATCAAAGAACACAATTATAACACCAATTAGTTAACCGTAGAATCCACAATAATCATCGATCATTAATCATATTGATTGTGCAACTTAACATTGTGCCAACGAAGATTGACCAGCCGAAGATTGTTCAACGTGATATTAAATTGAGCATCTTATATTGTCATAAATAAGATTTTACCACCAAAGATCCAGGACCACGATCCTAAGAAAATTTCACCAACCGATTGATTCTGAACCAACCCATTAATTGAAACCACAACAAAAGCATTAGGAGAAAACCAACATCATCTTACACCACTTTATAATACCACTATCAACCTAGATTTACGCTCAGATATGACTTAATTTTATACAAAATACAACTAAATCCATATATGCAAGAAATAATCTAATTTTTAAACAGCTAAACAAACCTACATCAAAACCAACACCTGTGATCGAGGAGGCCTCATCGTTCATCGAAAGTGTGGTGAGTTAATCTAAATTTTATATTTTGTACCTATAATTATGTTCTTGCATATATAAAGTAGTAATTTCGTCCAAAAACTATCAATGAATAACTTCCACAATGATTATGAAAGAATGAAAATCGTAATATAAATCGTATTGTTTTCTTTGTTACACATTTTATTATTCTTCTTTTATAATTTTTCTGAATTTCATAAATATTGTTCTTGTAATTTGATCCAGTTTAAAGTAGACAGATTTCTTTTATCAATTAAAATAAAATATTAGCCTATAATTCCAACATTTTGTTTATCTTTGAAGTAAAAGTCTTAAAATGTAATTTTGCATTAAGTGATCTAAAACGAAAACCAAACGATTTAATTTGCTTAAAATCAAAATGTTAAAATTATAGGCTTAATGAAATTTTTTTTTGTTAGTTTGCTTTTGTTATTTTTCTTTATTTATATTCTTTATTTTTGCATAATTTAATATAGTTTTGTAGGTAGAAGAACATTATCCACATGCAGTTAATTGATCACTAAACTAAATGAACATAAAACTAAAATATCAATGAATGAAAACAATAGACAATAACAAAACATATGTATAATATTATTCTTCATGTTATTCTTTTGATTTGCTTTAATTTTTTTTTATTCGTTTTATTGATGATTTGTTTATAATTGTAATAATTATTTTCCAATTACTTTCAAACTTTATTTGAAACCGTAACCGTTAACGTAAATGATTTATCCGAGTTTAAAGCATTTTTATAGTTTTGTTATAAGCAGAATTTCAAAATATTTTAATACACTTTTTTCTAAATAAATAATGTTAAATTTTGTAGATGCAAGTTGAATTAATAAATATGAAAAAAATGTTCAATATGAATTGCTAAAATACCCTAGTATGTTTTCGTTATGGGCTGATTAGTTAGAGATTATCGCGTTTATTTGTGGGATCTTAGGCAAAAATATTAATACGCTACTAAGATTATGGATGGGCGGGTTTTGAAGCGTTATTCCCAATACCACCTGGGAAAAGAAAGAATATTGTGGTCAATACCAATTTGTTATTTACATTTAGATAGCGTTGAAGGGGCTTGTTTGTTTATTTTTGTACAAACGCTATTCCGGTCCACTGAAGTAGAGTAATTTATAGATTTTAGTTACTAAATAGGGAGTGTTATTAAAATTGTATGTGCGAACTTGAGTTTAGTGAGAGAAGGTCACGAACCCCCCTCCCGGCTGATAGCTAGCTATCATAGGCTCCCGCAGACCTCTCTTTCCTATTACTATGCGATCCTTAACTTTTGTTAAGTTGATCCTTGAACTTGATGTTTTTCTAGCATCAGTAATTGTGCTTCTGTATTATACATTACAGTTTTTAATTAACTTTAATGACTGTCGCACGGGACATGTTTTTCCATCATGATACTTATGTATTTTCTGTTGCTTTTTTAAGAAATAATATACATATAAACATGATAAGTATATATATTTTCGAATTAACAGAAGTTAATAAGGGTCCTCATGTAAACGCTTATATGTCTCGCAAACTGTGCATTTTTACACTCTCGCAAATGAATTGTCAAAAAATGTATGGAAATTCGTTTGCACAACTCCAATAAGTTTGCGCGTCAATTTAGACTCGCAAACTTGAATTTATTGTGCATTTGATGAATCAGCTGCTTTTGTTTATTTTTATTTATAAGAAATAAAAATCAAAAAATATAAAAATTTTGTGCATGTGAAAATTGTGTAACTTTGGAACAGAATGATTGGATTAAATGGCATTGTGTCTGAAAATAATAAGGGTCCTCATGTAAACGCTTACCGCCTAGCAAACTGTGTATTTTTGCACTCTCGCAGATGTATTGTCACTAACTGGACTAACATTAAATTTCAAAAATGTATCTTTACCCAAAACTAAACATATAGAAAATAATATGTGTTTTTAAAGAAATCTTTAAAGATTAATGAGATATAAACTAAAATATACTGTTAAAACTAATTTATATTGATAAATAATAGATTTAAAATTTGGTCCTATGTTCTAAACAGAGAGTAATTCAAAATCATACAGGAAAATACTCCATCAACATTTCGAAAGAGACAATGCCGTTTCTTTGTACTTCGTTAAGCGAATTCGTAAACCATTTGGAGCTTTTTTCGTTAATCCAAACATACAAATATTTGTGTACGAAAGCTTTTATATTTAACAATTATGTTACTGAATAACAGAACTCAAAGCTTTTGAAACCGTTGTGTGGAATGTTAATAGTTTAATGTACATATAGAGTTTTCTTTTTTTACCAACTAAACGTCACACAGTGTAATTGAAAAAAAGTGGAAATAAATCTGTAACTTCAGTTTTGAATTTGTTTGAACTTCAAACACAAAGGCCACGATGCCCAAAAGTTATTAAAAATCCAGACTAAGGTAGAAAAGAAAAAAGTACATGAGTACTTGCATTTTTCTAAAAGGTAACACTTTGGGAAGTACTACGGATGAAAAATAATTTAAAAATTTGTATTACTACGAGTTCCAGGTGTTCCGAAGTAGACCTATTTTTTGTGTAAATTTTAATTGTATGCCAAATTTTCTCTCTTTTCAAATAATTGAAACCTCTTTTTTAAATATTTTTCAAAGGGAATCTAAGCCATAGCCTCGGTACCTTCAACAGAGACAAAAATCTAAAAAAAAATACAATTTTTGAAAAGTTTTAATGACAATCCCACAATTCCCAAAATTTAAATTTTTAGAGAAAAGGTTGAAATTTACATAAAAAATAGGTTTAATTTGGAAGTCTTACGCAATAATAGGAATTATGTTATTATTTTCAATTTTTTTTTTTTATTTTTTTACAATTTTAATACAAATAACTTTTGACTCAGTAGAGTTTTATAAACAGTTATTTTTTACGATTAATGTAAAAAATATATTTCAAGAAAATCGGAAAAGATTTGGATCCGTTATTAGCAAAAAGGCAGACCAAGGTTGGTAAAAAAATAATTTTTGGTATGCCCGAGGTGCCCCAATTTGGTGCATTATGGCTGGGCTCTCCCTTGTAGTTTCAAGCGCAAATTCAAAACTTAAACTTATCAAAACCTCCTCTATAGCCATGGAAAGTCTTATTAAAATCGGGTTATTCGGTTAGAAGTTACAGATTTATTTCCACTTTTTTTCAGTTCCCCCACTGTGCGTCGTATTCAATTATACAAGTCAACAAATCGAAAAAAGGGTTTTTTAAACCAACACACAATTTTGATGTATTGTGGTTCCAGGATAAATTTGTTCAAACGTTTCTCCACATAACTAATGATAACTCAAAGAGGGATCGCCCGATGTTATTAAAATAAACTTTGAGATTTAAATTTTTTAAAAAAAATCTTTTTTACGTGAAAATAGCATATTTGTTGTTGTTTGAAAAGTCAAAAAACGGCAAAAATTGTTCAGATTTATAACTTTATCGCAAAACCATAGGTAATAGGAACAAAATAAGATATCGATTTTAAATATCGATTATTTTTAAAATCGATTAAATTATTATAATTATTAATAGAAAAGGTTTTGTTTTATTTGTAACTAGCTTACCGGGTACGCTTCCCCAAATGTGATTGTAAATTATTTAATAACTGAAATTTGATGTGATATTTAAGGATACAACATTGCATCGATATTGTAAGGATATTATCCTACGATCAGTTCGTAATAATTCCATTTGTTTTCACACCACTACGGGGGCTACAAGACCCCAATCTTGTGTTTCGTAGTGGTTTTTGTAAAACATTAAACTACTCACACGAAAATTTCTTTTCATTACGATTACGTTTAAATTTTAGTTATTGTGAAATTTAAAAAAGTTTTCGTTTTTTACTTGCAAAGGTTTTACATTCACAAATATATTGCTATCTCACCAGCGCGTTTTTTCTTTTTTTGTTTTTGATTTGAAAAAATAGAAAATCATCTTAAAAACTTCAAATTATAAGACGGAATAATTTTGGACAGAAGAACTCTGCATTAAATTTCATTAAATAAAATTCCTTTTATTAAACTTTCAACATTTGTTAACAGATCATGATCATGCGTATAAGAAAAACAGACATTAAACCTTTTATTTGTATTAATCTTAATTATCGAAATTTTCTTGAAAGTATTGGCCCATAATCATAGTCAAACTCTAAAGTCGGTTCTTTCTGGAAACAACTTTAAAATAAAAAAATGCTTTTAATTATTTTGCAACTATAGTCAAAATTAAAGTGTGTTTTAAATTGAACCGACTTTAACTGGGTGCCACCTCAAATATAGAAAATGTTTTCATACAATATACAAAAAAATATAGACAAGTGGCACCGCTTAACAACTGACATAGAAAATTTAAAAAAAAAACAAAAAAGGTAACAATAAACAAAAAAGGTAAAAAACAGCGAAATCTAAAGAAAAAAAGCAAATTGTGGTGGAAAAATGGAAAAAATAAGATTAATATCATAATTTGGATATTTTGGTTCTAATTTTATTGATAACTGTTCAATAATTGCAAAATCTCTGCCAATATCTTGCATCATAAATATTTTTGACTTTTTGTCGAACTTTTTTACTAGGTGAAGAACAGCTGATGCTGTTTTTAAATTAGTTAAAAACAGCTTCAGCTAGTTTTATATTTACAGTCGACTTTAACGTCAAAAGTATATTTTATCTTGTCTATGGTAGACCTAAAGTCCACTCTTAAGTAAAGACGACTTTATTTCTCTTAAAATATACTTTATTTCTGACTATGATTATGAGCCATTATTTTCAAAATCTGTTTCATAAAAAATTTAATTAAAATTAGTATTTGTACTAAATTTCAACAAAATTTAGCTATAGAAAATAGTAAAGATTTTTAAATATTTCCCTACATCCAGCAGGATTCATCAAAAAGTTGAAAAATTGGGTACCATAGAAATTGAAGCTGAGATACCTTAGAGTGAAGTGGTTGGGAAGTTTTGCTCCACCCGCTTTATAGTCCAATTCATAGCTCGTCCGACTACTATTTGTTTCGTTCAATGCAGAACGCTCTCTCTGGGATACGCTTCACTTTGGCCTCAAAAGATGAGAAGTTCCTTTGGGTCGGAATCCATATGTTACCAGAAAGATGGGAAAGATCATAGCTAACAATGACAAATACTTTTTATAAATTTATATTGCACAAAGGTTGCAAAAAAAAATAAATGCTACAAATTTGAAAAAAAAAATATCGCATTTTTAAGTCATACATCCAATATATGTAAACGTATGTGAAATAATTTAATATACATATTAGAAAAAAGTACCAACTTTCCTTATCCCTCTTGTATTTTGGAAAAATTATTTGTATCAAGAACATGTCTCAAATGACACAAATCTGTGTTCATGTGCTTAAGAAAAAAAGTTTAAAGTTCCAAATGAAACCGTGATAATTTTTGAATGACTATCAGAGTTGGGGGTAGTGCACTAAATGTTGAGTGCAATCAACATTTCACTAGCACTAAATATTATTTTAAAAAATATATTTTTAACTAATTTTCATCAGCTTTAGTGGTAGTGAAGCTTATATTTTTATCACTAATATTTTTTTAGTGATAGTAAGGGTCCTCATGTAAACGCTTAAAAGCCTCGCAAACTGTGCAATCTGTGCATTTTTACACTCTCGCAAATGAACTGTCAAAAAATGTATGGAAATTCGTTTGCACAACTCCGATAAGTTTGCGCGACAATTAAGACTCGCAAACTTGAATTTATTGTGCATTTGATGAATCAGCTGCTTTTGTTTACTTTTATTTATAAGAAATAAAAATCAAAAAATATAAAAATGTTGTGCATGTGAAAATTGTGTAACTTTGGAACAGAATGATTGTATTAAATGACATTGTGTATGAAAACATTAACCAACAGCTAGAACATAAACAAAGTCCTCCAAACTATGTATACCACCGTTTGTTCCAAAGATTTAACTTTCATTCAACATTTTAAAATTAAAATTTATACAATTTGAAAAAAAATTATTAAAGCTTTTGTTGAATTTATGTATTTTTATTTGACAAATATAAATTTTCTGTATAAACTTGCACAAAATTGAAAAGGTGGGTTCATGAAACATGTCGCGCAAATTTGCTCATTTGCACAAATGGGAAACTTAAGCGTTTAAATGAGTACCCTTAGTGATATTTTTTTAACTATAAATCAATTGAGTGGTAGTGTAGAAATAAGCACTAAACTCAAATAGTTAAAAAATTTAACAATAACTAAAAAAAAGCTTCAATAATTTTCTTTGCACTAATATATTCAAAATTAGTGATCATGAAGTTATTCCAGTTTAAACTAGAATATTAAATATACAGATGTTTGTTGAGCAAGCTTCAAAGTGTTTTTCAGCATTGGAAGAAATAATAACACAAAAAAACAATGATAATGTAGGATTCTTAGATTTTGGGGAAATTGACAGTAATTGAAAAAGTTATTGAAGAAATTACTTAGTTTATTAACATCTTCAATATTAGGACCTTCAACCTTTGTGCAGAAAAATGGCATAGAAAGTGAAATACGTGCGTTGCTTTTAAGCTTGGACACTGATATTTGCAGTCTCAAAAAATATCCAATAATAAGGCAAATGTTTTTTAAATTTAACACTCCTTTGGCTTCTTCTGCTCCAGTAGAGCGTTTATTTTCTTTTAGTAGAATGGTGGATTCTCCTCGGAGAAACAAATTAAGTGATTCGAATTTCGAAAAGCTTGTTTTACTTAAAGCCAATAATCGCTAATTATTTTCTGTGTAATTGCTTATTTCTCTTTTTATTGTAATTTGTGTATTTATATACCGCTTTTACGTTTTTTCTTAAATATATCAACTTAAACTATGAATAGAGTAAAACATTTCTTTGTTGAAAAAAATAGCGCAGGAATATTTTTTTAATTAAAAATTTAAGTGTAGAAAAAATTATTTCATTAGGCTGCAAATAAAAATATTTTAACTATTTTCAAAATATTATTAGTTAAACAATTTTAACTACACTATCACTATTATTGAGTGAGGCTTATATTTTTCAACTCATCACTAAACATTAAAAAAATGAGTGAATTATTTTACACTAAACAATTAAACTATTAGTGATAGTTAAAAATTAGTGCACTACCCCCAACTATGATGACTATGTATGACAAATGTTTAACATTTTATGAACATTAGCTTAATAATTTTTAATAAAATTAATTTTCCCGTTTTTAGCCCTGATTGTTTCAATTTTCAAAAAGGTATAATAAAATTTATATTTGGTATTTATAGATAAGTAAATAATAGAATTTAAAATACATACATATATGAATGTATGTATTTATATGTTAAGTGGTTTAAAAGATACGTGGGATGTAAAAAAGGTGCCAATACATATTTTTTACCCGTTTAAGCCCCTAAAAAGTTCGAAATTAAAAAAGTACCAAACACTTTTGTTATTACATGTTTATATACAAGATAAATTAAATAACAGAGATTATTTTTTCGTGTCATAATAAAAAAAAATCTATTGTAAACCATTTATTTATTGTAAATATGTATAATGATTTGCAATGATGGCCTAAAATTAATTCATGTACATCTGTAAGAATTAAGATCACTTTATAATAATGCTAGAATGCATTACTTACTTTTTAATAAATAAAAAAGTAATAAAATTTTACTTACATAAATTATTTGTAAACTGCAAACAGCTGATACTCCGTAGTAATCCAAGATATAATAATATTTTTAACATGTTTTTATATTAACCGTAGTATTCCAAAATATAATATTTTCAAATATATTTTTAACATTTTTTAAATTTTTTTGAAATATTTATTCAAACGCACAATAATTTTAACATGGTTTCTGATTATTTTATATCCAATACAAAACCAATTATGTGTTATTTAACGAACATTTAATCTAAACGTACTATTATATATTTACATAATTTTCTTTTTTCGAATAAACACTGCTAGACAATTTCAGAGTACAGGTCAACTCCGTTCAAAGGATATAACGAAAATATACAACGAGTTTTTCGAACACCACATGACGGCGAATGTTTGTTGTTCTGCTGATTATTTAGACGATTTTATATACATACAAGTTCATTCGTATACATACATTCATGCACATAAGGGTGCAGCGAAAACGTATGATTTTTTTTGGTTTTCAAAGGCATAGCGATATAAAGTTGCCTTTTAATGAGTAAACGTTAAACGTACGAAAGATTACTTACCTGTTTTGATGCGCCCCAACACAATTAAAAATCAGAAAAATTACATATTTTTCATATTGTGATTAAACAATTGTATCTATATATATGTATATACATAAGCGAATGTGGGTTTGTATGTATTTGTGGGTGTGACGGCTATAGACGGCTAAGGGGCTCACCCGATTTGCTTCAAATTTTTTACAGTGTTTTCCTATATGTCTGGAAGGAACTATAGGCTACTTTTGAATTTTCAAGTGGGCGTGGTACCTCACATATAAAGTTAATTTTAAATATATAATATTTCGGAAACTATAACTATAATTGCTCATGGAATTCCACTGTCTGTATAAATATTTGATTCACAAATGGAAGTAGTAATCACAGAGGGCGTGCCACCTCCCATATGATGTTAATTAAAAAAATCGAGTATATAGGATAATAAGATATAGAGTCATAATTTTTTACGGTTATTCTATCGTCAATATTAATATTTTGGGCAAACTAGCAATAGTGGACGTAGCATCTCCAATTGATATGATGAAAAGTTATATATAGGGAAAGCTATAGTAGCTGTCAGTATTAATATTTAGGACGGAAATGCGCGTACTACCAACAATATTAAGTATGTGTTAAAGTTTATATAGGTGTATTTGAAACCCTTATCTATAGATATAAAAGTGAATGTGTGTTTGTTTGTTTGGATGTTTGTTTGCGTATTTGTAATGCACTCGACTTACAGTAAGGAAATTAAAGAACAGTCTAATCGGGGCAACATTTATAACTGGGAAGTATAAAGGAACCGATGTATTGCTACACGTATTCTGATTATAACTTCGGAAATGGCATAAAGCTCAATGTTAGTCTTTGCAAGATTGCGGACTAAATCAAGAAAATCCATATTTTTCATATGAACAATTTTCAGTTGCATGTTCGCGATTGGAAAATCCCATACTAATATGTCTACGAACTAGACGGAAAATCCAATATTGTTTATCCTAAGGCATTAGAACAATAAATAATTAATACAAAATTTTATTTATTTATTTATTTATTTATTTATTTATTTATTTATTTATTTATTTATTTATTTATTTATTTATTTATTTATTTATTTATTTATTTATTTATTTATTTATTTATTTATTTATTTATTTATTTATTTATTTATTTATTTATTTATTTATTTATTTATTTATTTATTTATTTATTTATTTATTTATTTATTTATTTATTTATTTATTTATTTATTTATTTATTTATTTATTTATTTATTTATTTATTTATTTATTTATTTATTTATTTATTTATTTATTTATTTATTTATTTATTTATTTATTTATTTATTTATTTATTTATTTATTTATTTATTTATTTATTTATTTATTTATTTATTTATTTATTTATTTATTTATTTATTTATTTATTTATTTATTTATTTATTTATTTATTTATTTATTTATTTATTTATTTATTTATTTATTTATTTATTTATTTATTTATTTATTTATTTATTTATTTATTTATTTATTTATTTATTTATTTATTTATTTATTTATTTATTTATTTATTTATTTATTTATTTATTTATTTATTTATTTATTTATTTATTTATTTATTTATTTATTTATTTATTTATTTATTTATTTATTTATTTATTTATTTATTTATTTATTTATTTATTTATTTATTTATTTATTTATTTATTTATTTATTTATTTATTTATTTATTTATTTATTTATTTATTTATTTATTTATTTATTTATTTATTTATTTATTTATTTATTTATTTATTTATTTATTTATTTATTTATTTATTTATTTATTTATTTATTTATTTATTTATTTATTTATTTATTTATTTATTTATTTATTTATTTATTTATTTATTTATTTATTTATTTATTTATTTATTTATTTATTTATTTATTTATTTATTTATTTATTTATTTATTTATTTATTTATTTATTTATTTATTTATTTATTTATTTATTTATTTATTTATTTATTTATTTATTTATTTATTTATTTATTTATTTATTTATTTATTTATTTATTTATTTATTTATTTATTTATTTATTTATTTATTTATTTATTTATTTATTTATTTATTTATTTATTTATTTATTTATTTATTTATTTATTTATTTATTTATTTATTTATTTATTTATTTATTTATTTATTTATTTATTTATTTATTTATTTATTTATTTATTTATTTATTTATTTATTTATTTATTTATTTATTTATTTATTTATTTATTTATTTATTTATTTATTTATTTATTTATTTATTTATTTATTTATTTATTTATTTATTTATTTATTTATTTATTTATTTATTTATTTATTTATTTATTTATTTATTTATTTATTTATTTATTTATTTATTTATTTATTTATTTATTTATTTATTTATTTATTTATTTATTTATTTATTTATTTATTTATTTATTTATTTATTTATTTATTTATTTATTTATTTATTTATTTATTTATTTATTTATTTATTTATTTATTTATTTATTTATTTATTTATTTATTTATTTATTTATTTATTTATTTATTTATTTATTTATTTATTTATTTATTTATTTATTTATTTATTTATTTATTTATTTATTTATTTATTTATTTATTTATTTATTTATTTATTTATTTATTTATTTATTTATTTATTTATTTATTTATTTATTTATTTATTTATTTATTTATTTATTTATTTATTTATTTATTTATTTATTTATTTATTTATTTATTTATTTATTTATTTATTTATTTATTTATTTATTTATTTATTTATTTATTTATTTATTTATTTATTTATTTATTTATTTATTTATTTATTTATTTATTTATTTATTTATTTATTTATTTATTTATTTATTTATTTATTTATTTATTTATTTATTTATTTATTTATTTATTTATTTATTTATTTATTTATTTATTTATTTATTTATTTATTTATTTATTTATTTATTTATTTATTTATTTATTTATTTATTTATTTATTTATTTATTTATTTATTTATTTATTTATTTATTTATTTATTTATTTATTTATTTATTTATTTATTTATTTATTTATTTATTTATTTATTTATTTATTTATTTATTTATTTATTTATTTATTTATTTATTTATTTATTTATTTATTTATTTATTTATTTATTTATTTATTTATTTATTTATTTATTTATTTATTTATTTATTTATTTATTTATTTATTTATTTATTTATTTATTTATTTATTTATTTATTTATTTATTTATTTATTTATTTATTTATTTATTTATTTATTTATTTATTTATTTATTTATTTATTTATTTATTTATTTATTTATTTATTTATTTATTTATTTATTTATTTATTTATTTATTTATTTATTTATTTATTTATTTATTTATTTATTTATTTATTTATTTATTTATTTATTTATTTATTTATTTATTTATTTATTTATTTATTTATTTATTTATTTATTTATTTATTTATTTATTTATTTATTTATTTATTTATTTATTTATTTATTTATTTATTTATTTATTTATTTATTTATTTATTTATTTATTTATTTATTTATTTATTTATTTATTTATTTATTTATTTATTTATTTATTTATTTATTTATTTATTTATTTATTTATTTATTTATTTATTTATTTATTTATTTATTTATTTATTTATTTATTTATTTATTTATTTATTTATTTATTTATTTATTTATTTATTTATTTATTTATTTATTTATTTATTTATTTATTTATTTATTTATTTATTTATTTATTTATTTATTTATTTATTTATTTATTTATTTATTTATTTATTTATTTATTTATTTATTTATTTATTTATTTATTTATTTATTTATTTATTTATTTATTTATTTATTTATTTATTTATTTATTTATTTATTTATTTATTTATTTATTTATTTATTTATTTATTTATTTATTTATTTATTTATTTATTTATTTATTTATTTATTTATTTATTTATTTATTTATTTATTTATTTATTTATTTATTTATTTATTTATTTATTTATTTATTTATTTATTTATTTATTTATTTATTTATTTATTTATTTATTTATTTATTTATTTATTTATTTATTTATTTATTTATTTATTTATTTATTTATTTATTTATTTATTTATTTATTTATTTATTTATTTATTTATTTATTTATTTATTTATTTATTTATTTATTTATTTATTTATTTATTTATTTATTTATTTATTTATTTATTTATTTATTTATTTATTTATTTATTTATTTATTTATTTATTTATTTATTTATTTATTTATTTATTTATTTATTTATTTATTTATTTATTTATTTATTTATTTATTTATTTATTTATTTATTTATTTATTTATTTATTTATTTATTTATTTATTTATTTATTTATTTATTTATTTATTTATTTATTTATTTATTTATTTATTTATTTATTTATTTATTTATTTATTTATTTATTTATTTATTTATTTATTTATTTATTTATTTATTTATTTATTTATTTATTTATTTATTTATTTATTTATTTATTTATTTATTTATTTATTTATTTATTTATTTATTTATTTATTTATTTATTTATTTATTTATTTATTTATTTATTTATTTATTTATTTATTTATTTATTTATTTATTTATTTATTTATTTATTTATTTATTTATTTATTTATTTATTTATTTATTTATTTATTTATTTATTTATTTATTTATTTATTTATTTATTTATTTATTTATTTATTTATTTATTTATTTATTTATTTATTTATTTATTTATTTATTTATTTATTTATTTATTTATTTATTTATTTATTTATTTATTTATTTATTTATTTATTTATTTATTTATTTATTTATTTATTTATTTATTTATTTATTTATTTATTTATTTATTTATTTATTTATTTATTTATTTATTTATTTATTTATTTATTTATTTATTTATTTATTTATTTATTTATTTATTTATTTATTTATTTATTTATTTATTTATTTATTTATTTATTTATTTATTTATTTATTTATTTATTTATTTATTTATTTATTTATTTATTTATTTATTTATTTATTTATTTATTTATTTATTTATTTATTTATTTATTTATTTATTTATTTATTTATTTATTTATTTATTTATTTATTTATTTATTTATTTATTTATTTATTTATTTATTTATTTATTTATTTATTTATTTATTTATTTATTTATTTATTTATTTATTTATTTATTTATTTATTTATTTATTTATTTATTTATTTATTTATTTATTTATTTATTTATTTATTTATTTATTTATTTATTTATTTATTTATTTATTTATTTATTTATTTATTTATTTATTTATTTATTTATTTATTTATTTATTTATTTATTTATTTATTTATTTATTTATTTATTTATTTATTTATTTATTTATTTATTTATTTATTTATTTATTTATTTATTTATTTATTTATTTATTTATTTATTTATTTATTTATTTATTTATTTATTTATTTATTTATTTATTTATTTATTTATTTATTTATTTATTTATTTATTTATTTATTTATTTATTTATTTATTTATTTATTTATTTATTTATTTATTTATTTATTTATTTATTTATTTATTTATTTATTTATTTATTTATTTATTTATTTATTTATTTATTTATTTATTTATTTATTTATTTATTTATTTATTTATTTATTTATTTATTTATTTATTTATTTATTTATTTATTTATTTATTTATTTATTTATTTATTTATTTATTTATTTATTTATTTATTTATTTATTTATTTATTTATTTATTTATTTATTTATTTATTTATTTATTTATTTATTTATTTATTTATTTATTTATTTATTTATTTATTTATTTATTTATTTATTTATTTATTTATTTATTTATTTATTTATTTATTTATTTATTTATTTATTTATTTATTTATTTATTTATTTATTTATTTATTTATTTATTTATTTATTTATTTATTTATTTATTTATTTATTTATTTATTTATTTATTTATTTATTTATTTATTTATTTATTTATTTATTTATTTATTTATTTATTTATTTATTTATTTATTTATTTATTTATTTATTTATTTATTTATTTATTTATTTATTTATTTATTTATTTATTTATTTATTTATTTATTTATTTATTTATTTATTTATTTATTTATTTATTTATTTATTTATTTATTTATTTATTTATTTATTTATTTATTTATTTATTTATTTATTTATTTATTTATTTATTTATTTATTTATTTATTTATTTATTTATTTATTTATTTATTTATTTATTTATTTATTTATTTATTTATTTATTTATTTATTTATTTATTTATTTATTTATTTATTTATTTATTTATTTATTTATTTATTTATTTATTTATTTATTTATTTATTTATTTATTTATTTATTTATTTATTTATTTATTTATTTATTTATTTATTTATTTATTTATTTATTTATTTATTTATTTATTTATTTATTTATTTATTTATTTATTTATTTATTTATTTATTTATTTATTTATTTATTTATTTATTTATTTATTTATTTATTTATTTATTTATTTATTTATTTATTTATTTATTTATTTATTTATTTATTTATTTATTTATTTATTTATTTATTTATTTATTTATTTATTTATTTATTTATTTATTTATTTATTTATTTATTTATTTATTTATTTATTTATTTATTTATTTATTTATTTATTTATTTATTTATTTATTTATTTATTTATTTATTTATTTATTTATTTATTTATTTATTTATTTATTTATTTATTTATTTATTTATTTATTTATTTATTTATTTATTTATTTATTTATTTATTTATTTATTTATTTATTTATTTATTTATTTATTTATTTATTTATTTATTTATTTATTTATTTATTTATTTATTTATTTATTTATTTATTTATTTATTTATTTATTTATTTATTTATTTATTTATTTATTTATTTATTTATTTATTTATTTATTTATTTATTTATTTATTTATTTATTTATTTATTTATTTATTTATTTATTTATTTATTTATTTATTTATTTATTTATTTATTTATTTATTTATTTATTTATTTATTTATTTATTTATTTATTTATTTATTTATTTATTTATTTATTTATTTATTTATTTATTTATTTATTTATTTATTTATTTATTTATTTATTTATTTATTTATTTATTTATTTATTTATTTATTTATTTATTTATTTATTTATTTATTTATTTATTTATTTATTTATTTATTTATTTATTTATTTATTTATTTATTTATTTATTTATTTATTTATTTATTTATTTATTTATTTATTTATTTATTTATTTATTTATTTATTTATTTATTTATTTATTTATTTATTTATTTATTTATTTATTTATTTATTTATTTATTTATTTATTTATTTATTTATTTATTTATTTATTTATTTATTTATTTATTTATTTATTTATTTATTTATTTATTTATTTATTTATTTATTTATTTATTTATTTATTTATTTATTTATTTATTTATTTATTTATTTATTTATTTATTTATTTATTTATTTATTTATTTATTTATTTATTTATTTATTTATTTATTTATTTATTTATTTATTTATTTATTTATTTATTTATTTATTTATTTATTTATTTATTTATTTATTTATTTATTTATTTATTTATTTATTTATTTTATTTATTTAAGTTTTGGAAGGCCCCAATACAGTAAGGTTATATAGGCCATTTGTATTATAGTACATTTTTGTGTAATAACATTAATATTACATTCTTAATTACAAAAGATTTTTTTTTAGTTCTATTTAAATGTAGTATTTTTTCATGTTTATGTTTTAAAAGCAAGATTTAAATCAAATTATATAAATTGATTTCTGTAAGAAATTGTTTGACTTTTTCAAAATCATTATCATCTGCGAGAATTTCAAGATTGTTTATTTTATACTTAAGTCGTTTTGTATAATAAACATTACATACAAATTTCTTTTGTTCTAAACTTTTCTATTTTATTACAATTCGCATTAAGGTTAGAAAATATGAAATATATTGGAGCACACCGGGTTTTAGCTAGTACTTTATAAACTTTAGTTTATGTTGAATATGTATAAATTTGTCTGTATCGTTAGGTCAATATACATAATTATCCAAAACATCCAAGACTACTAGACACAAGGAGGGCATTGTGGACTTCCACTCCCCCCGTTTTCTAGAGTCATTTATTTTGTATTATTATAAAGATGTTGAGGCACCTCAATATATTCCATCCACCAACTGAAATTTTTTTGTGTATAATTGGGAGTTAAAAAAGCTACTTTTAGCAAGTATTCCAAAGCGATTGTGGAAAAATTCGCTCCACCCTAATGCACATGTGTATTCATTTTGTAAACAGTGGACAAAGAAAAATTAAAAAAAAATAACAACAGACTCCATTTTTACACCTTGTTTTTCCACAAATTCAATAACACTTAACTCTAGTTGTACAACCAATTTTGACGAAAATTTTGATTTTTAAACCAAAGTTACACTTTAGTATAGTAACTTTTCATAATTAGCTCATATTACACATTCGCTTAAACCGTGGACACGCAACGATCGGTTTAACGGAGAGCGGAAAGTGGCTTACTACTCAGCGGCAGTTGTTTGAATTTCATTGTAAAATTAAGAGATCCACATTCACTCTTAACATGTTTATAATTTGCCGCTCCGAAACCAACTAAAAATTTAAAATTTTTTTTTCCTAATCGAAGCCGGAAAAAAATCATAACTCGCTTTTGAAAAGCCGTACCGACATGAAAATGTATTTTTGTGTATGAATGAATGTGTGTTTTTGTATGTAATTTTTTTCTTTGTGGGTTTATTTGAAGCCTATAGACGAAGCGGCTGGACCGATTTCCTGAAATTTTCACAACGCCTTTATGTATGTTCTGTATTTTTAAATGGGAGAAATGCCAATCTTAAAAATAAAAATACAGCTCCTTCCTTGTAATGGAAATGTTAAACTCTAATTGAAATAAAAATTGTTTAGGCAAAAAGTGGCAGCTAATTTTTTAACAATTATAAAGCTACATATGTATATATAGATGACGACAACATAAAAACTAAAGCTTAATTCCGATAAATTACTACTTTAGAAATTCTAATAGAGTTTGGACATACATGTACATAATTGCATTTTTTTTTTCTAAACAAAAAATATTTTATAAAAAATATAAGCAGTAATTTTTACTCTTACCTTTCTTATATGTATATTTATAACACCAACAAATTTTTATACCCTACACCACCATAGTGGGTGGTGTATATACCTTAAAGTATACCGATCGACTTAGAATCAAACGATTAAACGATGTCCGTCCGTCCGTCTGGTCGGCTGGCTGGCTGTCTATGTAAACCTTGCAGAGTACAGGTCGCAATTTTGAAGATATTTCGATCAAATTTTGTACATATTATTTTTTCGGCCCAAGGACCAAGCCTATTGAAACTGGCTGAAATCGGTCCATTATTTCACCTAGCCCCCATACAAATGCCCTTCCGAAATTGGACTCATAAATTGGACCGAATCGCTCATAAATGTTTAATTTATAAATGTATCTCCACAAATTACGCTCCAAATAAGTTTTATATATACAAAATTCATGTCACCAAATTTTGTTACGAGCGGTCCATAATTAGTCATACCTCTCATATAGACCCGATTCCGAAAATCACTTTAACTTGCATAAATCGCTTAAAAATGTTGGTATACTCACAAAATTCAACATAGTAAACTTTCATATAGACACAAATCACACGACCTAATTTCATGGTGATCGGTCCATAATTGATCATAGCCCCCATATAAGGTCCACTTCCGAAAATCACTCAAAAATATAAATTATTGATATTTTAAATGAAAAATGTTTTTGCTCTTTTACTTAGTGTAGGGTATTATATGGTCGGGCTTGACGGACCATACTTTCTTACTTGTTTTTAATTGTTCTAGAAGTGGTCCTTATATATATAACCTATAACCAATTATCGGCCGATCTTCATAGAAGCGATTAGGTACAGCGATTTTGGTATATATGGGGACTATTTATGACGAATTTAAATTTAATAGCGACATTTATGCTTATTTAAGTGATTTTTGGAAGTGAACTTTATGTGTGGGCTATGGTCAAATATGGGCCGATCTACAAACAATTTGGTGTTGTGATTTTTTTTAAGCACGAAACTTATTTTTCCTGAATTTTGTGTGGTTACTGCAATTTCATAGGCATTTACAGACCATAGAACCATATTTCGGGAAGAAATTTGTATGGGGGCTAGGAGAAATCATGGACCGATTCTAATAATTTTTACCAGAGTTAGTCCTTTTAACATAAAAATAACGTGTGTAAAATTTAATGGTATTATCTGCAATATATTTGCACAAATAACAAAAACTATTTTAAAATTATCAAGTTTTTTGGGTTGTCTCACATTTTGGTTCATAACTCTGGTTCCACTGAACCGATTTTGCTGATTTTCAATGCCAAACTGCCTAATAAAGTCACAGTAGGCACTTTTCTAAAAAACTCAGTTTTTGGAACACATTTTCCCCGTTTTAGGAATTTCGGTATTTGAAAATAAAAAATTTAAAAAATTCTAATGCCATTGATTTAGGAACATTTAAGTCTATATTGGTTCCAAATTTTGTTATGATATCATTAATTGTTAAAATTTTACATTAATTCAAATTTTATATTTTTTATTGTTTTTCTAGAAAAGTGCCTCCTGTGACTTTATTTACCGTGTCATAGTAAAAATACTTAGTACGTATTTAAGAAACATATGGGGTTATACAAATATGGGGCTTTTTCGTGGATCAGTGCTTTGCCTTTTTAGAATTTTTTACTCAAACCGAAATTTTTTTTTTAAAATTGGCCAAGTTTGGATAAGACTGGGGTGTGATATGTCCGCTTCAGTGAGCCAGTGTCTTTACACGCTTTTGCATTAAGTCATCTTTCCGAATCATAAACAAATTCTATATAGTACCAAAACGGGGAAAAAACGTAAAATATACGGCCCTTTTTTCAAGTTTCAACTTTGGAAACGTATAACTTTTTATAGGGAAGAGATAACCGTTATCGAGTTATTTATTTAATTTAGAATTTAATCGCCAATATAGCTGATATTTTAAAAATAAATTTCGACCCTCCGTAGGCCCGCTATATTCAAGAAACCATAAAAAGATCGAGCAAAATTAAGAAAAAAAATATCAATAAACCTGAATATCTCTTCAACTAAAAGAGATAACCATACTTGTAAGCGTATTTTTTGTAGATCTTCTCAAGGACTATTTATATTCAAAATGTCAGCGCATTCGGATCATAAATGGATTTTTGGAGATTTTTTTTAAAAAATTTGAGACCCGAGGTTACCAAGTTTGAAGGGCTACGCACTTGCCCCCATTAGCGCTAGGAAGTTAAACAAGCGTAGATCAATTCGAACACCTCAGCTCAAAGCATGTAAAATTTCCTAACAATATCTCTAATAGTTCACAAGATACCGAATTATTTCCAAAAAAAGTTTTTAAATAACTGTGTAGCGCCTGACCAAAGGTGTAACGATTAAACGCAATTTTAATTTATACTCTGCATCAGTAATGCCCATTAATATGATACTATGTGTGCCCATGTATGATACTATGTGTGCCCTTGCCAGAATTGGCTGGTGCATCCATTACAACATGCTTTCCGTCCACTGCACCTATAAGTTAGGAAATTTCCACAATTCATTAAACTTGTCAGCAATTCATTAAACTTGTCCCAAGCATTTGGTGTCTAGAAATTTACATCCGTTTTATGCTACTATGAATGAAGAAAATCAATTTACCTTCAGACACATATCCAAAACCACTTTGTAAATTGCATCTAACACTTTGGTAATAATTATAGATGGGGTTGCCAGCCTGGCTGGACTTGGCTGGATTCTCCAGATTTTTTGATGTCATTCCAGTTTCAAGCTAAAATAACATTTATCCAGCTAAATAGAAATTTTCGACAATAATATCTATATTATTTATTACTTCAAATTTACTTACTACTAATTAGTACACAGTAATAACTTATGCGAAAAAGTGTATGTATTTTTGAAGAAAGGAAAAAATAAATGCCAAAAAGTTTTATGGAAATACGTGTCATATGGAATTTCTGATAATGATGTCAATGAAGAAGAATGTAAAAGTTAAGGATTATCAGAAGCATATTTATATTTTATGCAAAACATAATGCAGGAATTTCATACAACTATTTTAGCTCTTGAGAATGACCCTTGTACAGTTTTAGAGTTGCTCGATATAATGACCGTACTTATAAATAGTCTCAAAAGTAGAACAAAGTTAACAGCATTTTGAAAAAAATTTCGCCTAATGAACTTTTAAGACTGAAGTAGAAGACTTTTTAAAAACAGCGGTCAAAGTTGTTTTTTTAAAAAATAGCATTTTTAAATTTAAAAAAAATATATATATTTTCTTGGGAAGATTTACAAAAACTTCCGCAAAACCTTCAAATATCTGAAGAAATAGATAACGATAAACAATATATATACACACAGTTACTAAAGTATGTATGTACGATCGACTTTTTGGACCTTTTTTAAAAAATCTATATATATAAAAATACAAAGCCTTACTTATTCATTCACTCACTCTCTCATGACTGATGAGTCAGTGAATGAGTGAGTGAATGAATGAGTTAGGCCTTGTAATTTTAAATATATAGATTTTTAAAAAAAAGCCCAAAAAGTCGATCGTACATATACTTTAGTAACTGTGTGTATCGATTACTGCAGCCTTCGTGAAGTTTATAAACAAATACCAAGAGATTTGTCAAATGGTATGGTCCTATATTTTTACCAAAGCACAGTGGTTTCCCTTATATGAACAAGCGGTCAATAATCAATATCTTCAAAACTAAAAAAGGTAGGGTCTTCAAAATGTATCACCTCATTGCATGCCCAAAAACTTAAAGTCCGCAAATTTTTTAGAAAAAATATTAACAACTTTAGCCACAGTAGCCCTTTGATTTTTCAAGGGTTAATTGGCTTTTAGATTTGTTTTATGAATTTTTGAAATAAAATATTTCAGTATGAAAATTCGTTTGTTTTAAACAATTCTAGTTAATTTTTATTCCATTTTAATTCATTTGAATTATACACTGAAAAAAAAAACTAAATTAAAAAGTTATACAAAGTTATATGCGCGATATTTTTCGGGTATGTTGCAATCTAAACTGTTTTATATGCTTATTTTTCGCTTCAGCATCTTCCTCCGACAATTCACCTATTGACACTACTACATGTTTGCTTACCTCAGCTCCATGGATCAGATTTTTATGTACCGATGCAAAAATAAGACGGCGCACAGAGGGATTTTGGTGTCAAAAAGTCAATTTTTCAAACACTTAATTTCAACAATCAAATGATGCAGTTTTGTAGAGAAATGTTTAAAGATGAAATGTACACTTATAGTTTTAAGAAAAAAATTATTTTATTTTTAAAAAAGTCCATGCTAGTAAAGTCCTTGCAAGGGTGTTAAGCAAAAATTTACTTATATTTTCACGCAATTCAGTGGTTTATATACATTTACCTTTAACATATTTGAAAAATATAACATTTCCACATCAATAAAAAAAAATTATGGGGATACCATAACAGTTAAGAAGATATGCCCAAATCTATAAGTCTAATAATTATTGTATTTTTGATTTTCCTTGGAGAAAAAAAATGTAGCCCCACTTTCCCCCAAGCTCTTTTTTTAATAAAATGAAAGGTGGGAGTGTCTTGTTTCGATTAATAAAAATAATTGTTTTCGGAAGTTTTCGGGACAGAATGAAAACTAAAAATTTTTTGTCGAATAATAAACGAAATATCCAAAAAATTCTAATCTATGAATGAGTTTCGTGGGCGGTGGGCGTGACCGATTTTATTGAAACTCAGCATGTTCCTTTTTGGTTTCAATAAATGTATGTACCAAATTTCTAGACTTTTGCTTGGATATAAACAATTTTATGCGAAAAAATCAATTTGGATTGTATGGGCAGTGGGCGTTGGGCGTGGACGATTTTGATAAAATTTCATTTTTTTCTTAACTTAGTCCATATAATTCTCTGTGCCAAATATCAGCGCTCTACGACCACAGCTTATAATTTTTGCAAAAAAAATGTATGAAGCCATCCCTCTGTGGGGCGAGTTAGGATATTAAAGATTACAAGCCCATCCGCAAATTTCCGCAACTAACTTCAGCACTTTTATTATCTTAAGAATCTGATAAATACAATGAAAAAAAACCCTACGGGGGAATATTGGGGGAACACATCTAAAACTTTAAGTAAACATAATGAAGTTATACAAAAAAGTAACAAATATATAGGTTAACTAAAACATTAATTTCACAAGAATTACAACACAAGTTAGTTTTATTATTTTCTAAAGATAAAATAAATACCTTTAACTTCAAAATTCATTGAAAATAATTTAATTTTGTAGACTACAGCAATTGCAAGACCG
This sequence comes from Calliphora vicina, assembly GCF_958450345.1. Taxonomy (NCBI): domain Eukaryota; kingdom Metazoa; phylum Arthropoda; class Insecta; order Diptera; family Calliphoridae; genus Calliphora; species Calliphora vicina. Next base: position 60,605,625 of record NC_088780.1, on the reverse strand, counting down.
TTTTGAAGTGCACGTTTGCAAATCCAGCGTTCAGCTGCGCTTTGCAAATGAATATTTGCTCATGCTTTTAATTTTATTTTTAAAAAGTCCCGTTAGATTTCCAGCAAAAACCGGTTTGCCATTTAAAAGATTGGATATCTAAGAGACAATTTTTATGCATTTTGTCTAAATATTTTGTCATCGTTTTATTTATTTTTGGCCTATGGGCGGATCCACTGTGCAAAGGTGAAAGGAATGAATTCGAGAATTTAAGAAAAGTTGTATGTTTCGTATTTTCAATACCAGTAAGCAAAGCCTTTTGTGAAATGGTTTTTACTATTTTAAACAATGTTTATACTAAAGAAAGAAACAGAATGTCATTCGACATTCGGTTTAGTTAAATACATTTTAAGGAATGAAATGAAAATATTTAATTGTGATTCTAAATTTTTAAAATTAACATACTGCTAAAAAACACTTTTTGTAAGAACTTGAAAAGCGACCATATGGGGGTTGTTTTCAAAGATTTTGAAACACCCTAAAAATTTTTAATTATTTTGAATAAACTGTTTTACGATAGGTCGTAGTACTTTAGTAAAACAACTTTTGACCGACAAATTTTAAACAGTTATGGAAAGGCAAAATAATTAACTTTCATAAAATGTATGCATAAAATGTATTTTCTATGAAAACCTATTTTTTGCACAACGTTTTAAAGAAAATTTTATATAGAACAAACGAGACATTACTTGTTAAAATCGGTTTAAATTTGCAAAAGTTTATAAACTATTTCGAAAAAGTTCGATAGAATTACTTGTAAATTAAAAACTCTACAAATATTTTACTAAAAAACGTATTGAATAAAACCATGTTTTGTTAAAAACTAAATTTTCTTTATACATTGCTATAAATTTGTATAGCTTTCATAGAAAAAAGGCAATAAAAAGCTACTTAAAATAAAAAGATGATGAATCTAGTTTTTTTAGATATTCTTAAAAAAAACAATACTTATAACTTACAAATATATCAAAAAATACATCACATTTTAAAGTGTAGTAAATTTTCATTCTAAACCCGTTAAAAAATTTAAATCGGACAAAAACTGACTGAGTTACTGGTCGATAAGATAAACTTAGAAGATGATGAAATTGTTCGGAGTCCATTCGCAAAAAATTATGATACCACTCAGGCTCGTCAGTTCGTATGTGGATGAGCAATTTAGCATAAAATCCCTTCTGCTGACGGCGAAGTACCAAAATTTGCGAGGATTTTTTGATATTTAGTCTTCTTTGTTAAAATAGTTGCAATGGCTTTTTTCTGTTCCATAATAATATTTTAAATTTCCGACTTTTTTATAAATACACACAGAAGACAATTAAAATTTTCTGTCAAATGATTTGAATTTTCTTCTGACAATGTCTAACAAGAGATCTGGTTACGTTTGCCATACAACAATCTGACAACCGTGTGAACTGACAACATTTGTTGGCAGATGAATTTATTGTTTGACAATTGTCTGACAATGAAATTGTAAGGTTTTCTTACAATCGTCTAAACTGAAAATTTACCTTTTGCTAATAATATTTCATCGTCAGTGTATTGCGAGCACATTGCCAGATCTGACAACCGTGTGTACGTAGCTTAAGTGTAGTCTTTTAAAAAGGAATTTTCCAAATACGTACATATTTGTCGGACTCTATAATACAACGTTTATTCAAAATTTATTTATTTGTACATATATACGAGGTCGGTTCAATAATTTGACTCCTGACGAAATTAGAACAAGCTACGTCATTAAGATTGTATTTGACAGCCATGTAAAATTTAAAAAAGTGAATTTTGTGTGCTCATTAAGCATTTTTTACTTATAAAAACCATCACTCAAACCAAGGCTAAGCTTGATAGATACTATGGGAACCATTAATATCAATGGTAAATAAGTGGTTTACTAAATTTCGTTGTGGCCGTACTAGCACGATATGGTGATGGTTGATCGGAAATTGAAAGTGCGAAAAATTATGGAAGCCATAGGCATCTCATATGGCTCAGTGGTTTCAGTTTTGAATGATCACTTGGTTATGAGAAAGCTTTCCGTATGTTACGCAAGGTGCCGCGTTTACTCACAATCGACAACAAACGCAATCGTGAGCAACTTATCAGTAGTGTTTGGCGTTGTTCAAGCGAAGATCCACCACAACACATCAGATACCTGTCAAAACTGTGGGTTTCTCGTAATGTGGTGCCAAGGGTTTGTCAGCCAATAAAGTCATGGCGACGGTTTTTTGGGATGCACGCGGTATAATCAACATTGATTACCTTTAAAAGGGTAAAACAATCAATGAAGAATATTACGCCAAATTATTTAGTCGATTTAATTAGGATTTGTAAAAGAACTACAACATTTGGCCAAGAAAAAAAGTTGTTTTTTACCAGGCCAATGCAAGGGTGCACACATGTGCAGTGGGTTATCCATGGGTTATGCTACGAATTGCTATCTCATCCGCCCTATTCTCCGGATTTGCCCGAAGTGACTATTATTGTTTCCAAACCTGAAGAAATTATGAAATCAAATGAAATGATTTTTTATCAAAAAACTGCCTTTCATTCAAAAAGTCACGGACTTATTTCCAGAACTAATAACACAAGTTTCCTTCCTAGCCACATGATTAATTGTAATGTTAAAAATATATTATGTATTTAGGAAGCAGTAAAAATTTATTCTTTATGTTATTTTTGTGGCGTACAAAAAGTATGTTGTGTACATGCAATCATATTTTTTCACAATGTTTTCAGTTTTTTTCTGCTATTTGTACACATAAACATAATGCATCAATATGAAAAGTTTAATGCCACGATATGAATGAATCACTACATTCGCCTCTTTACAATGTTGCCGGTAGATGGGTTACGACTAGGGTATTAAAATTCTTCACCAAAAAAATTACAAGATGCGACCAATAAATTTTGATAGATGAGACAAAAAAAAGACACGTGTATCGGCGTTTTGAAAGTTTACATCTGAATTTCATTTGAGGGGGGTTAAAGTTTCCCAACTCTGGCACATTCTTATTGTTAATCGGCATAAGAAACCATGTGATCCTTACATTTCAGATATAAAATGTGTTCAGCAAATTTATGGAAAATGTTGCTGAGAACATTTTTGTAGAATATGTTACCTCAAGGCATGGGTCTCTTTTGTCCTTCTTTTAAAAAAGAGCAAAAAACACCTTTAAAACACCTTAAAAAGAAGGTGTTAAAATTTTCCGCAAAAATATTATCCGTAAAATTTTACAATAAGTCCCAGAATACACCAAAACGGAAACTTCAACCTGAAAGTCAGAAATAAGACATAGCAAAGTGTCCGAATTTCGCAAAGTTATGTTCAGTAAAGTTGTTAAGCTAAACGCCGGCTACCCTCATAGAATAAGGATTTGCAAAAACAAATTATATTTTTTGTTTATCTGAATTGTTTGCTAAAATTTCCAACAACAAATATAGGAGAAAAAGTTTAGAGTTTTGGCAAAAAATGGGTCTTGGAGACCAATTTGCAATGCATTAGAAAATTAAATAATTACTACAAAATTTTGTATACTAAACACTATATACAAATATTTTTTGTTCTAAACTTTTCTATTTTATTACAATTGTAAATAAATAACGTACATTTTATTACATTAGAAACTAATTTTATATAGATTAAATGTATTGTCATTCTTGAACGAATATTGTTATTTTTTATTAATTTTTGATACACAATTTTAATTGTGGTAGAATTAAATTTATAGAACTGAGTTTAAATTTTTGGTATTGAAAATAGAACAAAATTTAAATAAATTAAAATTTAAACATTTTTATAGAACTCTGTGTGTTTGGTGAAAATTAAAAAGGCACCAACTAGGGATGCCAAACGGGACTGGGTTTACAAATCCAAGGATTCAAGATTTAAGAAATGTAAATGCCGGGATTTTTCAGGACTTCTGGATTTTAGTGATTTTCGGGATCGGGATTGGCACCAACACATGTACATTTTTGTTACTAACACATGTTTAGAGTTAAATACTGCAGTCAAAGGGTCGGACTACTTGTTATACTTTGATTGAAACAAACGTTAGGTAATTGATTTACTCATTATAATAGAAAAAAGAGTACAAAAACAAACAAAACAAATAAAAAAACTTTTTTCTATCTATCTTGTACTCAAATGTACGATTGTAACGGTAAATTAAATAATGCAGATGAGTGAAAAGCTAATTGTTTCGTTTTCTCTCTTTGTCACTTGAAAATTTTTGGTTTTGGTTTTGCTCATGTACAATACAATTTAAAAATTTTGATTTGTTTTGTACATTTTGCAAACGTTTGCGAAATGATAGCAACTTCCTGGTAAGGGCATTTGGATGATCCAATATTTTTGAAAGGTAGTTTAAAATGGATAGTTTGATCTCTTCGCGTATTATGGGGACATTGAGATCTCTATGGATATTACTATTGCGAATGTGCCATGAGGCACTTGTTATTGTCCTTAACAGTGCTGACAGCTTTCTTTGCAATTTTTCAACGTTAGATGAGGAGGCTATTCCCCATAGCTGAATTGCCGTATTGGCATATTGGTTTTATAACTGTTTTGTGCAAAAGCTCTTGGTACTCCAAGTGTAGAGTAGGCCGTTGGTCAATTAGCCAGTACAATTGAAGAAGTTTGATAATATTTATCTGTATGGAAGGACAACTTCCTCGTCTTATAGCAAATGTAACGTGAGTACATTTTCTTGCATTGACTTTTATTTTCCGTTTGTGCAGCCATTTTTTCAAATATTTTTCATGGCTGGTGAGATTCTTTAAGGTGGATTAGTTTTCGGTGTTTATTTTATGTTTGACTCCTTTTATCGGTGAGCATATGTTTTGAAAAATATCTTCACAAGAAGTTAAAAGCTATATTAAATTTTCCTTTTGATTTTTGTTTAAATATTTGGTTTAATTTTCGCATATATTAAAGTCTATTGCATTTAATGCGAACAATTTTGTTAATGGTGAATCTTCTTTACCATTATTTTTCTTTAAAGGGTGAAACAAATCGGTTTCCTTTTCTTTAGACATTTCAAAATTTTGTGGTAGAGAATCTAAAAAAGATTTTAAAATTCCTCTGGGGGTATAATAATTTTTAGATGAATAAATTGATTTCAGTGTTGGAATATTTTCTGAATCGTTTTTGTTATTGGATTCAAACCATTGTTCATATTTGTAATGTCATGCTTTTTGAGCTAAATCCATTACAACGCCAGCTTGCTCCAAAAAATCAGGTTCTATTATCTTTAGCCTGTGGCAGTCAAATAAAAAGAATTCGCTTTAAGCGATTACCAATCATAATATCGACTATGGTTGAGAATACTTTCTCATTACGACATATTTATCACTTCAAAGACAGATTGAAATTTAACTATCTTTTCTATAAGCTTATTAAAAAGAAAATAGCTTCACCTTTTAAGCCATTTACATTTATCTCAACAGTTGAGACATTTCTGCCAATAATGTTTGTATGTATACTATGGAAATCCATTTCTTTGGGGCTTTCTAGAACATTTTTGTAGTTACAAGTAGGACAGTTTGATCTATAGAAGCCAACTGTTTCACAACCGTAGCAATGTAGCTCGGTTGTTTCCTCTTTTCCATCTCTAAACTCTTATAACAAACATCTGCCATGTGATTTTTCTTCCTACAGAAAGAGCATTTTGCAATGGATTTTCCGAAAGATTCTGGCTAGTTTTCATAATTAAGGAATTCTATATTCCGATCCATTGAAAGCAAGTCTTGGAAAGCTTCTATACTTTCCCTAGGAATTTTCTCACGGATTTGTATAGTAATTAATGAAAAAATCATATTAATTTTTGTACTCTCTGGAAGTCTTTCCTTAAGTAGGGCAAATAGGCGTCGTTTTCTGCAAATAAAAGTGTTTACCGATTCAAAAGACTTCTATTTGTCTGGAAATATTTCAGAATATGTTCTCCAATCCGGCTTCGTCAAAATTGTTGGCCTCATACTTAACTCCTTGCCACCACCAGATGCATAACCCAGAGCTGTAGAGATCCAAGTAAATCGGAAAATTGCCGCTATATTAAGTTAATACTTACAGGTCCATTACTGGTGGAATTTGGGGCTGTAGAATTTTGCCCATTGGTACTAGATTGCCTATTTGTGGACGGTATAGACTAGTTCATTTTTGTTGGCAGAACGGGGGTTGGAACTTCTATCTATTTTACATTGAGAATAGAATTTTGGGAATTCATAGTTGTTCTAGGCATTTTCGAAAAACTTTTCTGAAAACCCCACGACCCTTGAAACTTTTTTTCAAGATGATTTTAGTAGAAGAAAATAATAAAATGTTACTATGTGAAATTATTTAGATCATATTACAACATTTTAAAGACAAAAACTGATTATATTTAATTTTTTTAATGTTTAAGGTATGTTTTATTATAAGAGAAAAATCTGTCACGTATGGTATGTCGCGTACGATATTAAATTTTATTTATTATAAAATCATCCAAAAATTGTTTTTATTTAAATATGACGGATTCTAAAGGAAAAATATTTCGTTTAGTGTAAGAAATTAAAAGAAAACATAACGCCTCCCACGATTCGAATATTTTCGCATATTTCTACATGTACCTCAAAATGAGTTCCGTTTTATGTCACGTACGATATACCCTTATTTCACTTAATATTTTGGACAACAATATTTCGAAAGAACTTTTTATTTTTTTAAAATATAGTATCCTCTGAATGGAACATAAAGGCCAAATTATTTTTCAGATACTCTTATTTTTGCAAAATCTATTGCACTCTATAGGCGTAAAAATGTCACGTACGATGATATGGAATTGCCAAATATACTTCTCAAAGTTATATTTTGTGCAAGCAAAGGTAAATTTAATGAAGATAATTATGAAAATACTAGATGATGAATAACCAATATTCGAATTGTAATAAAAATATGATTTTTTATTTACATTGAGGAAGATGATTAAAAATAATCAAATTTGGCCTAATATAAACAAGAATAATAGAGTAACTTCGGGTATTGTGGACTATGCGTCTAATGTGGACCAGTGTCTTTTTTCAGAAACTATTGAAGGTATGATAAAACTGATTTGTCGTACATTTTACAATTTCTTTGAAACGACAATTGCACATTTTGCTTTCATGAGTAATTGATATGTTGGCTTTTTATTCTTGTATTGAAATTAATGCGCGTGCTCAACATTTTATTCGGCTCAAGTAAGAAATAAAATTTGGTACAGTTACTTGGTAGAATTTAATGTTTGGTTGTTTTATATAGTTAAATTGGACACGTAGTTTTGCATATATTTGGTAAGAATTTAAGCATATTTAGATTATTAGGTAAAAATAATTGTTTACCACTGTAACCCAAGTTCGTGTAATGTGGACCACTTAAATTACTTGATTATGTACTACTGGTCCATATTACCCGACAATAACTATATACTTTGTAAGCAATCTATTTAAGCCAAGAACGCGACTTTTTAGTTTGTATTAATAAAAATATATTGAAATTAAATTTTTTAATCATTCATGATTAGCTGGTTCATGAATTTTATGTATTAAATACTAGTCCACATTACCCTCATATAGTGGTCCATATTACCCTCTAATTTTTTTAATGCTGGTTTTTGGGTTCCTTACAATATTTTCACATAAATTTTTTATCCTTTGACGGACAAAATTTTCAACTGCAAAAACAATTAGAGAATACATTAGCTAATTTATTGCTTCACAATTTTTTTAATATCCATATATATTGTGGCCAAAATTTAGAATAAACAAATCGGTAGTCCACATTACCCGAAGTTACTCTAGTTTTCCAATTTACTTGGAACTTCTAATAACGGTAAAACTGTAGGCGAGTGGCCTTGATTACAGCGAAGTCTGAGGTCTGTTGACCAATAAGTAGGTTGGGCACTAGATATGGCATCTAGTCTGTTAGGCTAGATATTGCTTCTAACAGCTGCCTCCCTCTAGGAGTAATACAATGTTTTGAATCACCAGCTGCTATAAATATTGGACCTAGAGTTTTAAAATATTTAGAGAAATTACTCTCGATTAACGTTATACCTAGGAGAACAATATATTGATTTTAACGCTACCAACAGGTATATTTATAGATATGGCCTGGATGTGGTCCTTTTTATATTCTGGCATTGGGAAATACCTAATATTTTTTCTCACTAATATAGCTTTTCCGCCGCATGCTCTACCACTTGGATGTTTTGTATCACAAGTTCAGTATTAGTTAATTATATGTGTTTTTATTGTTGTATGGAGAGCTCACAACAATGTATGCATTTTTGCCATTGGTGCTGAGCCTCCTTTCACTTGTTGGAGAGTAAGAAAAACTCACACCAGTGATGGTATTTGTTGAACAATTGTGCCATTTTTTGGTACTATTACGTCTTGAGTGACACAATGGCACTATCTATCCTATTTTGGCACTTTTTACACTTTATAAAAATAGTTTTGAGCATTAATTTTGGAAAGGGTATTAAAAATTATCATGTTTTCTTTTTTGAGCAATATTTTGAAAATAACGAATCTTTGCCAGATACCATCTCACTCAGCACTTTTTTAATGATTGATTAACTACTACTTCAAAACTGAGCCATTAAATTGAACATACTTACTATATTTCGACTATAATTTTTTTAATTGGCTGAAAATCTAAAATGTATCAGATTTAGTTAGTTTTTCAGTAAAAAACACTGATGATTACAAAATATATCCTAAAGAAAAGTTGTAGTCTCTTTGAATTCATGTTTTTCTTAAAGTTTGCTGTTAAAATTATTTTTTTTAATCTTAAATTATTTTAAGACGATTTGAGGGAAATTCAGTTAAAATGGAACATATTCGTAAATAAACGCAATAATGTAGAAATGATTAAGAATATTTAAAATTTTATTTCGTATAGCTATGTAATGCAAAATTCCATTTTAATGCGATCATAATTTCAAAAGTGTAATTTATTTTTGGTAAAATTTCCTAAAGTTAAATTAATTGAATAAAAGGCTATGAATACAAAAAAAATTTAAAACAGTTTAAATACAAATTTTATTAAATCTAATTTGAGATATTGCTATTCATATTGATGAATTTATGGTGGAGTTTTGACTTGAAGATCAAATGCCAAGTAATAATGAGATTGGTTTATTTACAAATAAAATAAACTAACTTTAATCAACTTTGATGTTTTTGTGTTCTAGCTTAAACTTCGTAATATTGCCATTAGAGTGTCCAAAAAACCGACAAATTTGGAAAACTAGTTTTCGGATTAACCGAAAAAGTGTGTTTTTGAAAAAACCGGTCTTGATTATTGTCTTTAAAAAAACAGTTAAACGACTTCAGTTTTTGTCATCAAAAAACCCGGTCAACCGGTTAATATTTAATTTTTATTTAGCATTTTTGAATTTTCAAAGCTCTATCTTTATGCAATTATTTTATATCTTTTACGAAATATTGTCAAGTGCTCTATAATTTTCTATAAAATAAATCAATATTTTTGATAATGGTATCAAAGTTTTTGATAAATATGTTTGATTGAGCTTTTGAAAATATATTTCTTATATTTCGTCTTACAAAACCCGGTTTGTTAAAAAACCGAAAAGTGGAGTTTACAATGATGAAGAAACCGATTTACCGGTTTCGGTTTTGGATACACTAATTGCCATACATAACGTCGGAAAATGTCACATTTTGTTGTCAAAACAGTCAGAAAAAGATGAGTAAGAAGAAGAATACTGTGTGTGTTGAGAAAATATATAAAAAATAATTTAATGTCCAGGCTTCAAAACCCACCTGGGGCCTCATAAGCACATTACGCCATTTGCAAATAAGTTTAATATCAAATGACGAAGTATATTTCAAAGTAGTGGTACTTTTTACCAAATTGTATAAAAAGTTGTGTTAAAAAGGGATCCAAATTCAGTATATTTTATGAAAAATAGTTTTGGCACTATTTAACCCATTTTGGCACAATTTATATGTATGTACATCAATTTGGCACCAAATATAAATGATCATATCCCATCACTGACTCATACACAAAAACACAAACACTATACTCTTTATTTAAGGTTTTATCTATTTATGTTGTTGTTTTTATACCCTTCAGCTTCGTGAGAAGGGTATATATAAGTTTGTCATTCCGTTTGTAATTTCTACATTTTTCATTTCCGACCCTATAAAGTATATATATTCTGGATCCTTATAGATAGCGGAGTCGATTAAGCCATGTCCGTCTGTCTGTCTGTCTGTCTGTCTGTCTGTCTGTCTGTCTGTCTGTCTGTCTGTCTGTCTGTCTGTCTGTCTGTCTGTCTGTCTGTCTGTCTGTCTGTCTGTCTGTCTGTCTGTCTGTCTGTCTGTCTGTCTGTCTGTCTGTCTGTCTGTCTGTCTGTCTGTCTGTCTGTCTGTCTGTCTGTCTGTCTGTCTGTCTGTCTGTCTGTCTGTCTGTCTGTCTGTCTGTCTGTCTGTCTGTCTGTCTGTCTGTCTGTCTGTCTGTCTGTCTGTCTGTCTGTCTGTCTGTCTGTCTGTCTGTCTGTCTGTCTGTCTGTCTGTCTGTCTGTCTGTCTGTCTGTCTGTCTGTCTGTCTGTCTGTCTGTCTGTCTGTCTGTCTGTTGAAATCAGTTTTCTGAAGACCCCAGATATCTTCGGGATCCAAATCTTCAATAATTCGGTCAGACATGCTTTCGAGAATTTTGCTATTTAAAATCAGCAAAATCGGTCCACAAATGGCTGAGATATGAGGAAAAAACCAAGACAACCTCTATTTTTGACCTATTTTTTACCTATATCTTTATTACTAAGACATTAATATAGACAATATGGATATCTAATGATAGACATTTGCAACGACGTATATAAGAATATAGTAAGTTGGACCTACAATGGGTCAAAATCGGGAAAAAAATTTTGAACCCGAATTTTTTTTTTTTTTTTTAAAAAAATTTTTAAAATTTTAAAAAAAAAAAATTTTTAAATTTAAAAAAAAAAATTTTTTAAAATTTAAAAAAAAAAAATTTAAATTTAAAAAAAAAAATAATTAAATTTAAAATAACAATCGAAAAATTTTTTTTTTCAAATAATTCAAAAAACAACTGAAAAAAAAATTAAATATTGTTTACCTAAAAATATTTAAAATTTTGAAGTATAATTTGGTGAAGGGTATATAAGATTCGGCACAGCCGAATATAGCACTCTTACTTGTTTTTTTTAATATGTAATTTTTGATTTGCTTTTTTTTTGTGATTGTTATTAATATTTGCATTAGCAAAACGACAATTTATTTTTGGATGTAAAAATGAATATGAAATATATTTCTAAGTATTTAATTAGCGTCCATTCCTTGTGGTGGTTCAACGCACCTAAAGACGCGGATTTTGAGCTAATTTTTCTGTCGAGCAAAAACGGTTGAATATATTGCAAGTATGATTTCACCAGTCAATTCTGCAGTAAAAATTAATACAATTTACGTTTTCTCATTTAAAAAAATAGTTTTTTTAACATGCTAGATGAAAAAGCATTTCAGCTTAGGAAAACGGCACCAATATTTCCTTTCTGAATTGACTGGTGAAATCAATATATTGCAATATATTCAATCGTGTGAAAATTTTCCAAAAAAAAGGACGCCATTATTTTTATTTACTTAAAACCCTTAAAAAAATGATACGCGCAAATCAATTTTTTAAAATATACTCTAATATATACATTAGGGTTTTCCGGGATTTTCGGGAACGGGTTTCCCCGTTTGACTACTATATGTGTAATACACATACACACATTGAGCGTGTTTGAAAATAGTTCAGTCAAAATTGTTTCTACGTTGTTTACAAAAAAATTAGTGTGTACTAGAAATAGTTTAATAAGTAAATGGATATTGAAAAATTTTGAAGTTCACTACCAATATATTTTGTTGCATTAAAACTAAATCTTCTATCTAACTTATAAAAGTGACAACGAAGTCACGTTAACGAAAATTACTCTTTCTAATGCCCCCATTTTTCATGTGTATAGATGTCTGCATGTGTTGTTTATTCATGTGCATTTAACAGGATATTATGATGATGGTGTGTGCGAGTAGAGAAGAAGTATATTGACATCGATTTTATTGCTGATACACATCAATAACTGTTTCAATCACATAGGGATGTAAGGACACAAAGGATTTTTACGCCACATCAATACTCGTACATTGATTTTTCAATAAATTCTAACATAATTTTCGTCTGAATGCTAAATCTTTATTGAATATAATTCATAGTCTGATAAATAAGCAATAACTTAATGCCATTATGATGTAATTTTCCATCGAGTATCGAAATCATCTAAATTCAAATGGTAGTTAAAAACCCTTATTGATATTTAGATAAACGTACATGCTTTTTTAAATACACTGATAAAATCATCACTGATTTGAATTACACATATTACTGATAAAAATATAGAAGGTAGTTTCAATAATTTTTTTAAATAAGGTTGCCACATTCTTAAAAATGTTTTTGATTTTCTAGAATTTTTTTACAAAAAATGTGTAATTTGTAATTTAGTATTTAGTCTTTCTAACAATTGTTATATTATTTCACGGCCGAATATAGTACTCTTACTTGTTTAAGTTTATTTTTAATATCAAATTCCGAGTCACGCAAATTTTTTAAAAGTAAGTACTTAAATTGTCATTTCTCTGTGCCAAAATTATGCACAGGGTAATGATGACTAGCAGGGATAACATCACTAGCAAAGATAATACTATTCGTAAATTATTTCAGCCCAGTTTTCAATTATCGTTTAAGGGCAATCAGGCCGTTCATTATTCGCTGCCTTCGATGTATTGCGTTTCACTCGCATTGGTTAATGGTTGACGATGTCTAACTGTACCGCGTTACGGTTTCTCGAAGTTTTTTGCATTAACCACATGCATTCGTGTTGATTATAATTTATAAAATAATAAATATTATTGTATTAAACGATTTATTTTTTAATATAAGGAAATTAAGTTCTCTTAAGTCAATAAAAATTTGACGAATATTCAATGTATATAACTTGATTATTCTCATACATATATTTTAATTTATAGGCTTTTAAGCCAATTAACAAAATAGTAAAATATAGAAGAGAAAATTTACAATGCAAACATTAAAATTACAAAATAAATAAGGGTCTCATGTAAACGCTTAAATGCCTCGCAAACTGCATATTTTGTTAACATTTGACGTTGTATTAAACAAATTAAAAAACTAAATGGTATGAATTCATAACAGATGGAATAGTTGTCTTCGTTGACGCTTCGTTGACAATGTCGCTAAAAAGTCACCAAAATAGTCGACAAAACTGGTGACTTGGAGACACTTGTCCCCAGGTTTCCTTCAGGGTTTGGAACAGAATTATTGGATTAAATGGCATTGTGTATGAAAACATTAACCAACAGCTAGAACATAAACAAAATCTTCCAAACTACATACATATGTATACCATCGTTTGTTCCAAAGATTAAATTTTCATTCAATATTTCTAGAATTTAAAGCTTTTGTTGAATTTATTTTTATTTGACATTTTTATCAAATAGAGAGAAATTTAATGTATAAACTTGCGCAAAATTGAAAAGGTGGGTTCATGAAACACGTCACGCATATTTACACAATTGAACAAATGGCAAACTTAAGCGTTTAAATGAGTTTAAAGTTTTTAATACACTAACCCCCATTAACACGAAGTCTGGTTATGTTTTAACTAAAATTTATACTGCCAGTTTTCATATAAAAGTTATTTTAACCGACAGTATAACTATTAGTTAAGGCATAACCAGACTTCGTGTTAATGGGGGTTAGTGTATTAAAAACTTTAAAAAATATTCAAAATCCAAAAAAATAATTGAAAGAAATACTTCCAATATTTTAGAAGACTGTTTATATTTAGAAAATGTCACAAGTGATCTGGAAAGCCTGAAAACTTACTCAATGCTTTGTTTTCTACAAATACACCAAGTAAAAGATAATTTTCAATGTCTAGTTTTATATAAAAAAAAATAAAAAAAAAAAAAACTCTTTTAGAAAAAATTAAATACTAATTTCAAAATGGGTCAAATTTGAACCCAAGTCCTTGTGAAGGATAAATGAAGTAATCAAAATTGTTTTAATCACTATTATTTTAATAAATTAAACCTTTTTTTCTGCTTATTTCTAGGCGTTTTAATTTTTTTCCAAAAAACCGGATAACCGGTTATTATAAAAAAACCGAAACCGGTTTATATGTCGATCATCCTAAAAAATATGCTATAAAAAGCAAAATATATGAAAATATGCTTTAAAGAAAAAAAATATGCACTAAGAAATCGACACTAAAATTCTTAAAATTGTCTGAAACGGATAAATAACTAACTCATATGTTAACATGACGTACAACAAAAAAATATGATTTTGAACCGTGGAAAACCAAGTCAATCATGAAAAAAAATATTTTTATTAAACATATGAAAAAATAAACAATAAATAAAGTAATTTCAAAAGATCTCTCAAAATATTTTCCTTTAATACTGCATTTTTTCGATGCATTATTTCACCTAGCCCCCATACAAATATCCTCCCGAGATTTTACTTTATCGGTCATAAATTTCACTCAAAATAATTTCTATATATAGGGAATTCATGTCACATAATTTTACGATGATCGGTCCATAATTAGTCATAGCTCTTATATAAGGCCTGTTTCCGATAATCACTTTAACGATCATAAAGATCATAATTTCATGGCGATCGGTCCATAATTAGTCAAAGCTCCCATATAAGGCTCTCTTCCGAAAATCGTTCACGAAAATAAATTACTGAAATTTTAAAAGAAAAATATATTTGCTCATTTACTTAGTGTATTGTATTATATGGTCGGGCTTGATTAAATAACATCCTACACTTGTTTTTTTTTTCTGTAAGTATAAGTCTTCTAATGGTAATTCTATAATTGAACCTAAGAAACAACAAATATCGCATCTACTTTTTGAAACTAGTTTTATATTTTTTTCAAAAATATTTATAATTTGTTCCAAATAAAGTTTTGGCAACACTCATGGGATTGAACTCTCCCATATAAAGTTAATAGTTATAATTGAATATCTGGAAAACTAAGTATAACTGTTAAAGTTTCTAATCTTGAAATGAATTTTTTTCTTAACACTGTAAATAAAATATATAAAAATGGATGGGATCAGAAGAGTGGGTTTAAATTCTTGCCAGCATCCGTTGTTGAACTAAAAATCGGAACATTGGGAGCAACCCCTTCAGTATACGAGGAGTTTTGGATTTCCCGCCACTTAACTGAAAGTGCAACACTGCTGCCTTTAGCAGGCAGTTAAGTCCTGTAAAATTTGAACGTGATGTATCTAGTTTGAGCTTGACAGCTATTGAGGAGAAAATTCAGAATTTTTTGTGGCGAAAAAAAAACATCACTCAAACCAAGGCTAAGGTTGATAGAAACTATGGGAATATTGCACTATTTCAATGGTTAATAAGTGGTTTACTGCTTTCCTCAAGATGGGATACAGATTTTTTCACAAAAATATTTTTTAAAAAAAAGTTTGTTCATCAAAAAAAATTATTTTGTTCTTTATCGTAAAATATATGTTCCTATATACGATTTGGTACAGGCGAATATAGCTTGTATTTTTTCTACCTTGTTTTATTCAACCTGCATAAACATTGTTTTCCATAGTGGCAATGGAAACTTTAGGAAAATAAGAATATTGATGTTGTAACGACTGCCATATGAGCAGCCGCATAACAAAAGGTACTTTTTCGCATCTTATCAAAAATAGGTTTTTTGGTATTTTTATAATATTTGGGTTGAAATCTTCTAGAAACAATAAAGTCAGCAACATTTTTTTAATTTTTTTACTAAGTATATTGGTTCTAAAAAAATGTGTACTTAATAAAATGTACAACACTAGTATAAGACGAAAAAAAAATTTGTTTAATTTCAATGTGTAATTTGTTTATATATTAGATGAGGATTAAAAACATTGATTTAAAATAGTATCGTTAAAAAAAATGCATAAAAAACATAATTTTTAATTTTTTCTTTTTTCTTTATTTTTTAACAAAAGGTTCTTTTTTTGATATTAACATCCTATTGATAAGTAGAAAACGTGTTACCATTTCCAGGTTCATGCAGTTTTTTAAGGGGGCGAAATAAATAAAACTCATTTTCCCAAAAATTTGAAATGTGAGAAAAAGTACCTTTTGTTCTGCGGCTCCTCATATGAGAAATGTTATTGTTTGAGTTTGAAATCCAAAAATTGTATTGTTCTTATTTTTTGTTATATAGAAATAATTCTCTGGCTTTAAAATTTATTTAAATTCCACTTTTTTGTAGACTATTTTTTAAATTTTAAGATAATTTTTGTCGGCTTTTACAGCATAAAGTTATTTTTTAGAGCATATTTTCGGTTTACCTGGTGATCAGAGTTTCAAGAGGAGCCCTTTTTGGCTGCTGAGTAATGTAATTGGTTTAGCTATTAAAATCTTATTGATGGCAGGATTTTTTCAAGTGTAATTAAATAGAATATGGGATTTTGTGTAAAATGTTTCATACCGTGAATCATTAAAATCCCTCTTTAATGCATAAATATCGGCACATTTCTTATACACAGTTAACTGTTATGTCCCTGCCAGCAATTGGAAGTTATATTTTCGATATGTATACTAAAATGTGTCTCTTTTGTGTCGCAAAAATGTTACTCAGCATATAAAAAACTTTTTACAAACACAAATTACATTACTATCGAATTATGCTCATCTTAATGTACATTTTGGTTACAAACAAAGATCCCTAAAAATTAACTTAATAGATAATATTAAAAAGTACATTATGATACAAAAGCGATCAATTTTAGTATACAAAAGAATATTATTTTTGGTCAGTGACAAATTTTACAATAACAAATTACATTAATACCGACTTTTTACTGTTTACATTTTAAAAGAAAGAAGAAGAACATGACAATACTCAGTATATTTATGAATTTTAAAATCCTCGGTTGTGTTAAATAAAAAGTGTGTGTTTTAAATTTAAATTAAATAGTGATAAATAAAGTTTTATTAAATAATTAGTGATTAATTTAAATTATATTTGTAATTGAAGTGTTTGTTAAAAGTGTATCAATAAATAAAGTTTTTTTAAAGGTATAAACATAGTGCAATAACTAGTGATTTTTTTTTTAATATAATTTTTTATTAAAGTCATATTAATTTAAATTATATCATTATTTTCTTTATATTTAATGTAAATAAGTGTATGGAGAGTGTTTTAATAACTGGAATGCAATAAAATATTTCCATTTTAATGGAAGAAGCAGAATTGGAAACATTATCTTCTCTCTGGACACTTTTTAGACATAAATTTAGATATAATAATAATACAATAAATGGATAGAATTGGTAGGTATCATATGCGTGGCACGTTTTTTCCCGCACTGTGACACTATTACGATAATGCTATGTTCACACTTGGGCTTTTAAACGCGTTTAAGCAAAATTTTGATTAAGTTAATCAAAGCCGTTCACATTACATTTGAGATGATTAAGTTGACACTAAAATGATTAAGTTGACAAATAAAAAAACAACAAACAAATTTATATTTCTTTAAGGCATTAAATATGGAAATAAATACTTTATTAAAGATATCAGCAAATTATTTTAAACTTTTTAATAATGAAATTGTGAACATTGATGAATTATTTAAGGTTTTTTAGGGCAAATTTTTTTATCGGTACTACACTAAAAGGTGGCCGATGCTACATCATCATCAGTTTGAGGTATGTTCAGTTGATCCTACGTGATTAATGAAGTGATTAAGATTTAATCATGTCAATTTGAAGTGATTAACAAATCATTTAAATGTATGGATAATCATCTCGATTTTGAAGTGATTAGAGCTTAATCACGTTTGAGATGATTAACTCTGCAAATGTGAACATAGTATAAGAAAGCGATATCATATTCGATGAGTTTCAACTTCAAGATGATACGTTTTGGATAGTAATTGTTGGCAGGGTAAATATGTATAAATGTGTTTGTTAAGTATGTGTGTGAATTCCAATACACTGATATCAGTATATATTAGAAGCATAAATTTTTTTTTTTTAAATATTACTTAAATGTTTTTGGTATTGGTTTAGAGTGGGTGTGTTAAGACATATGTATAAGTATGCACTATACGTTGATTTTAATGGAGTTTGACTAACGACGAAGACAGTGTAGAAATTATTTTAATATACCATTATTTCCTTAATTTAAGTGTACAAGGATTTGATTTCTTTTAACAGCTTAAATGTACAAACACCGCAATAATTCATCCATTCCATTGTCCAGTCAGTTATCTATATACACAAAAATTGGAAGTGTATTTTAGAATGTCAGTATTTTAATGCGAGCTTAATATCTTAAGTGTCGACATTTAGAAATGTAAAAAAAGGACTGCACCCCGTTTTAGTACAATGTTGGTTAAATGAACATAGAGTAATGAACAAGCCATGTTTGTAGTTCATGCGATAAAGATATAAATGGTTATGAACAGACACTAACATGATTAATTCACAACAAAAATTTTGAAGGTGCAGTGTTCTCACAATTCGTTAAATACGAGTATGTAAAGACGTTTGCATTTGTTTTAGACATTTTATAGCAATTGTCAGAAAATTGACCATGGATTACAATCTAACAAACGATGTACAAAATAGTTACATAAACCATGTTGACTTACAGGTGTGTTTAAATAGCGGAAACTATTTTGCATAAAGGATTTTAAACACTAATAGATGTTCAACAGGAAAGACTTTACTAAAAATGTATTTATGTATAAATTACATTTAATATGTGGGTTGATTTGTATGGATGCAAAATAATAATAAAAAATCGTAGGTGGTAAATGATTTTAGAAGATTTCTAAGCAACTTTGCCTTAGAAATAGGTCTGAAATAGATCCGTTTTCGATTTTTCATGATTTTTTTAAAACAAAAAAATTTGCTATTTTCACGTAAAAAATATATTTTTTGCTTCAATTTGTTATTATAACTCCGAAACTACTGAGCCGATTAAAACGCAATATATAAACAGATTAAGGTTATGTAAATTTGAACATTTCCAACTTTATTTCAGACTAACGCTTTTTGAGTTATCATAAATTACCCAGCAAAAACTTATATTGAAAAGTAATGAGTTAAAAAGCTAATATACCTACTATTCACTACTTACACAATAGCTTTTTAACTCATTATTTTAACACGGTGATGTCATTGGAGGCAAGTACTTACCACCCTCGCTTACAAATAGGCAGTTAAATAAGTTGTTTTGTTGTAGAGTGAGTTATTTATAGAATTTTGTATTTGCAAACAAAAAATAAAAAAAAGTAAGTCGCAGCCAAGAGTCGAACCAAGAACTATCCGTTTGCTAGTCTGCTGTTCTACTCACTATACCACTGCTTAGTTATTTTATTGTGCATCAAATAATGGTTTTCACTCAGTAGTACTATATTATTTTTTGTTTTTCTAAATATAAATATGCAATAAAATAAATGGGCAAATTTAGAAAAAGTAACTGATTATTTTTGTTTATTTATTTTGTTTGATTACTTTGTTTTTTTAGACTGTAGCTCATAAACAAGTACTTACTATGTATCAGATTATATTCCAGCCATCACTAAACTACTTATATATAATGCAGGTGGTAATTAGTAGTCATTCAAAAGTAAGCTATTCAGTAATTGCAAGTCATTACCAAGTTTTTGTTGGGTATGTGGAGAAACATCAACAAAAAGTATGATTAAAACTACACCATTTATAATTGTATTTCAATGTTTCTAATTGCATTTCAGAATTTTCTAACTGTATTTCATAATACAAGAATATAAAATACAACAAATACGAATTTTAGTGCAATTCTAATGTTTTGGAATTCCCCCATAATGGCCACATTTGGTCCAGAGACCAAATATGATTTAAATTAAAATATTTAAAAATAAATTGTAGTCCTTTGTTTTTGTTTGATACTCATTTTGGGATCAAATATCTTATATAATTATTTTTTGTGAATTGTTTATTCTTAGAATTTTTAATATCCATTTAAAAGGATAGAAAAACTGAGTACGCAGTGTTAGTATGTGTACTAATAACTGTTGCACGGTATTATTTAACTAATATTTGTCATGTGTCACCCTACCTTAACACCAAGTTTTACGTATTCGAAATTTGAATTTTCGAATACGTAAAACCCCCATTAACACCAAGTCTGGTTATGTGTTAACTAATAGTTATACTGTCGGTTAAAATTATTTTTGTATGAAAACTGTCAGTATAACTATTAATTAACACATAACCAGACTTCGTATTAATGAGGGTAAGAGATAAATAACTAATGCCACTATTTTTTATACACCGAAACATTGGAAATCGCAATGCCAAGCTATATTACTTCCCCTGAATATAGCTGGGCAAAACTTGACAAGTCAGGAGAAGCATTTTAATTCGAGTGTCCAAAAAACCGGAAAATTGAAAAACCGGTTTAACCGAAAAAGTGTGTTTTTGAAAAAACCGGTTTTGATTATTGTCTTTTAAAAAACCCGGTTAAACGGTTTCGGTTTTTGTCTTCAAAAAAACCGGTTAACCGGTTTTATGAAATTTTTATTTAATATCTTTAAATTTATTTTTATTTGTGGAAGCTATTATGAAATGTGTTAAGAATTGCATACTAAATCTTCGGAAATTTAGCATTTTTTGAATTTTTAAAGCTTTATATTAAATTTTTTTTCATATATCGCTGGCTTAACATGCAAAGGCTCTAAGTCCATATTTTAAAATTTTACAGGAGAGACAAAAAACAAATACTTTTGAATTCTGTAAACGCAAATTTTTTTTATTTTTCTTTGTTTTCTATGCCCGTAAAAGCAAAATGATAAAATAAGTATTTGCCGAGATAAAAGGTTTTTTTGGACTTAGATCTTTTTCTATTGCTTAGTTTGTATTTTTTGATGGACTTAGGTCTTTTTCTTAGAACTTGTCTTTCATTTCTTATTTACTAGTTTTTATACCCTTCACCATGAGTGGCAAGGATTTGTCATTCACTTTGTAATTTCTACATTTTTCATTTGCGGCCCCACAAAATATATATTCTGGATCGTTACAGATAGCGAAGTCGATATAGCCATGTCCGTCTGTTCGTCTGTCACTCTATGATGAAATCAACTTTCCGTAGCCCCTAAATAGCTTACATACATGATTCATACATCAATATATCGGGAATTCTTCCGACTCGGTTGCTGTTAAAAATCGACAACATCGGTCCACAAATGGCTGAGATATAAGGAGAATACCAGGATAACCTAGATTTTTGGCCTATTTTTGATCAATATCTGGATTACTAAGTCATTAATATAGACAAAATGGGTATCTAATGATAGATATGTCCATTGCATAAGTCCATTGCAACGATGTATATAAGGCTATACTAAATTGGACCTAAAATGGGTCAAAATCGGGAAAAATATATTTTAATCAGAATTTTTCTTTTCAAACAAAAAAAAAAATTTAAAAAAAAAATCAGAATTTTTTTTTTAAATTTTAAAAAACGGTTTTGAAATTTTTTTAAATTTTGTATACCGAAAAATATGAAGATCGGTCCATAATTAGTCATAGTTATACTAAATTGGACCTAAAATGGGTCAAAATCGGGAAAAATATATTTTAATCAGAATTTTTCTTTTCAAACAAAAAAAAAATTGAAAAAAATTTAAAAAAAAAATCAGAATTTTTTTTTAAATTTTAAAAAACGGTTTTTAAATTTTTTTTAAATTTTGTATACCGAAAAATATGAAGATCGGTCCATAATTAGTCATAGTTCCCATACCCTCTTCCGAAAATAAATTATTGAAATTTTAAAAGAAAAATATTTGACCATTTTTTCTTACTTGTTTGAATACATGTCATTGAACAATTTGACAGAAATGGTTAAACTGTACTTTATATAGGGACTTAGAGCTTTTTCTTGTGATAAATTGGACTAAACGCTTTTGCTCATCACTACAAAACAACAACAAAATGCGAGATAACTCCAATTTTTTTCTTTGTAATCAATGTATTTTTACTTATTGTACATTACTGCATTAAAAGCTCAATTTCTAAAAAAAGTGGACTTGGAGCCTTTGCATGTTAAGCCAGCGATATTATTTTTTATATATCATATTATAATTTTCTATAAAATAAATCAATATTTTTTAAAAATGGCATCAAAATTTTTCATAAATATTTTTGAATGAGCTTTAGAAATGAGCTTTGCATACGATTGATCCGAATGGAACGAACTAGTTACGGCCCTATGCTCCTTATAGGAACAAAAGGAATTAATATATACACAGAAAAAACAGATTCGTGATAGCAACCGAATTTGTCGCCAACCGAATGATTCGGTTGCACATATAGAATTTGTCAGTTCTACCAACAGAAAGTCAGTTGATAAAGATGAATTTCAGGTCTAGCAACCAAACTTTAGTTATCCTTTCCAAAATATTGTAGCCATAACTGTAAAATTCGGTCACTAAGATAGAACCATTCGATTGGCAACAAATTTGGTTGCTAGCACGAATCTGTTTTCTCTGTTTATATATACTATTTTGTATAAACCGAATCGAGTGCTTTAAAAGTATATTAAAACACTTTTCGCAGTTTAACAATTTTGCTTATCTAAGGCGCCGCTCATGAAGGGTCTTTGGGTTCAGTCTTTAAAAAATAAACTCGAATAATTTCAGCTACGTGCAATTTCATTGAATTAGTCAGTTAGAAATGTCAGATTTATTTCCAAAATATTTTGGTGAGTTAAATAAATGAAGTTTACAAGAGATCTTAGACAATGAAGATTGTTGAGAGCGTCCTTGGCAGGGCACACTGTGGTAAATCACAAATCCAGCTAGACAAAATTAAAAAATAAATGTCTGGCAACATTGCTTCTGATCATTTAATGAGCTTCTCAATACAATAGGGAACTGTAATTCATGTTTTGTTTTTTTTTGGTTTTTAGCTCCGATTAGGAAAAACTAAGCTTTAAAGTCAGTTGTTGTCAAAAGGTACATTAAGATTTCAAAGAGAAGTGTATTTTTTGTGTGACTTTGGTTTATGATTAAAAAGGCTACGGTGATTTTATTGTCATAATTTTTTTATATTATTATTAAGCTCTATTTCAAGGAAATATGCAACAATTTTCATTTAATTATTTCCATTGTAACTATTAAAAAAAAAA
Source organism: Calliphora vicina (assembly GCF_958450345.1). NCBI lineage: Eukaryota > Metazoa > Arthropoda > Insecta > Diptera > Calliphoridae > Calliphora > Calliphora vicina. The sequence continues at coordinate 60,582,318 of NC_088780.1, read as the reverse complement.
CTATTTTTTGTGAGATCAGAAATTGGAAAAAATAAAATATTTCCTTTTTTCAAGTAGCGTTAAAGCTGTTTATTCCGCATAGTTCCGCTGTAAAACTATATTTGGGTTAATCTGTCAAGTGTTCACTTTAAGGTAAATCAAAAACATCTTGCGCATTTTTGCGACCGCCATACATTGTTTTTCACTTTTCCAGTATGACCTACACAAAGAAAAAATAAAATATTTCCTTTTTTCAAGTAGAGTTAAAGCTGTTTATTCCGGATAGTTCCGGTGTAAAACTATATTTGAGTTAATCTGTCAAGTGTTCACTTCAAGGTAAATCAAAAACATCTTGAGCATTCTTGCGACCGCCATAAATTTTTTTACTTTTCCAGTATGACTTCTACTTTTTCACGAAAGAAAATTTTTGAAGAATGGGTAAAAACTCCCAAAATAAATTGCGAAAAAAAAGTTGGTTTTTTATAATCGTTTATATATTTGAACTAATTTTTTATATGATTCATAAGTGAGAAGTGAACCCAGCGTGATTTATTAATTTTGTCCAGTTAGATTTGCGATCTACCACACTGTGCAGGGTAGAGAATGCATTGAAAATTACATTGTCAATATATTCTTTGAATTATTACATATGCAATTGAAGTCAATCTTAAATTTAATAAAAAAAAATATCCAATTATATTTCAGAAGTTTCCAGTTGTATTTCAGAAATTTCTAATTGTAATTCAGAATTATTTATTTGTAGTTTAGAAATATACATTTGTATTTCTATTAGAATTTTATGAAATAAAAAGGAAATTTTTTGAAATTCAATTGGAAATTTCTAAAATAATAGGACCATAGAGAATAGACATAGAGCGGAAACTCTCCTATCAAAGACCTAACTCAGTTGTCAAAAACCTAAGTGGTGAGAATGTATTAGTAGAAAAAACTATGTGAAAACAAAAATAACACTCGTATGTGTGATTATTTTGCGTAATTTTTTTGTTTGAGTTTTCTAGTTTCCGCTCTATGTCTCTCTATGAATAGGACGGAAACTAGAAACAAAAAACTCAAACCAAAAATTACTCAAAATAATGACACATACGAGTATAGTTTTTGTTTTCACATAGTTTTTTAATACAGGTACATAGTAGTAGTTTTTTACTTTCATCTAAGTCGTTTATGGGGCGATTTTACCAATTTGAAATAGCAGCCGAACCAGGACTATACCGGATATATTGATGTATCAATCATATTTGTAAGCCATTTGAAGCATTCGCAAAGTTAATTTCAACCTTGAGGTATCCGAAAACATTATAGTGTCTGTGCAATACACACTGATATCTATTTTTAAGATATGTGGATAACAGTTATTGAATGTAGGATTCGTTTTCGACTTATTCTCTCTGTACAACACACACTGTCTCTTTTTAAGATATGTACGTGGACATCCAATTATGTAATGCAGGTGAATGTCCAAGTTTTTCTAATTTATAGGGTAGAAGATCATGATTCACATTATCGGTACACTATAAGGACCATATTTTTGAGGAGAATTTTAATTTCTGTATAGTTCATAACAGTAGATTTGAGTCGCCTCAGAAATTGGATATGGATAATTAATTTTGGATTTTATTTCAGCAATGGGATCTATTTTTGGCTGTCGAATAGTGTAAATTACCAAATAAAAATTATTATTCGTCAATTCTCTTTTGCTTAAAGTTCATCAAAACATTTCGCATTATTTACTAAACGTTTCACTCGACACAATTATTTAAATAAAATGACGCAGAATAAAATAAACAATGATTGTTTTTGTTTGTTTGTGTTATTGTTGGTAAATTATTAACGTTTCAATTAATCTACAAGCGCTGAAGTTGTTAAAAATGTAAAACACAAGGAAAATAACAATTATTCTAGCAAAATAGCAAAAAAAAAACTCTAACACTCAAAAACAAATAGAGAGATGGAGCATAAAGTAAAATACAAAGAACGATGAAAAGAACAAAACGCTCATAAACAATCATTACAATTGGGGATTATTTTGGCGAAATGTGTACTACGATGGGTTACTATGCAAATATTTACGAAATTCAATTGTTTTCAATATTTATAATTTTCCAAAACAACAACTATCAAATACACAACTTAAATGCACACAAACTCTCTTAAAGTACTAAATATTTATACAATTTAAAGTAATTATGACTGGTTTTGAGTTAAAAGGAGTTTAATGCACCATTAGTGGCAGTTGAAATAAATTCATAATTTTTGCTCTAATTAAAAATATAATAATAAGTTATTATTAATAACATTCTATTGAGACTTCAGACAAAAATAGTTCGTATCTTTAACTTTGTTCGATCTACAACTTTAAAGTAAGCTTTTAAAAAACTTCACGTTAAGTTTTTATTATTAATGTGAGTTAGACAAGTAAAAACCAAAGCTTAATGAAATATACATATCTAAGAACTTACATATGTAGAGGAAAAATAATGTGTAGATCAAGGTGAATTTATGTATAAGGTGGTGTCGGCGGCGAATTCAGGCAAATACGAGCGAATTCATTAATTTTTTATATATGGAGTTTGACATTCAAAACCACTCTCTCATTTTTTCTAATGTCAAACTCCATATATAAAAAATTAATGAATTCGCTAGGATTTTCCTGAATTCGCCACCGACACCACCTTGTATATAAATTCGCCTTGGTGTAGATTTTTCCAACTACAATTAAAGTTTAGTTTGTTTGAGAAGCATTTAGGGGAGAAAATAGGTTTCGAAATAACTTAAAATTGACGAACTGTACAGAATTTGATAGAGTGATTAATTTCTAAAAATTTTAAATGACTCGTATATTAATTATTGGCAGTATAATATTTTTCTGATATAGATGTTATATGTGGGGTAGGGTCAATTATGTAGCCGTCCTAGACTTGCCAACCGTCCAGTTTTCGTCGGGACAGACCAGTTTTGGAGTCGAATGTCCCGTGTCCCGGTAATACTCTGAACGGGACGCCATTTGTCCCGTTTTGAAAAAAACATATCTTTTATATCAATTACCACAAAAAATATATGTAAAAAAATCGAGAACTTTACCGTTTTTGTTACGTTTTTACCTTTTGAAAACGGTGGTTAATTTCCCTTAAATATAAACCTTTAAAACAAATTTAACTAATATAATTCCGCAACGAAACAAAATATTGACAAATTTTTAATGAAAGTTTATAGAACATGCTCAAGAATGAAAAAAAGGTCACACTCTTAAAAACTTATACTAAAAACCAAAAAATTGGACAATAGGAATAGACCTAAGCTTTCTTTTGACCAAAAAAAAAATTAAAAATATGCCCCATTTTGAAAAAAAAAGTCAACAAAGCTTTTGGTTTTGAAAAAGAAGCAGATACCGAAAATAACGGGTTCACTTTCATTTAAATGGTAAATTCTAATCCGCAGCCATTTAGAAATAATTTTTTGTGATATATCACTGAGAGAGTGATTTATTCGAGAACATTTTAGGTTTGGAGTTGAGAGAAACAGAAAAGAAACAAACACAAATAATCTGGATGAGTGATTTATAATTTATTTTTTTCGTATAGGTCAGTTTGTGACTTTTATTTGCGAACATGAAAAATAAATCGCAAAAATGCATTTGATGCAAATCAACGCTTAAATATATAAAATTTATCAAACGATTTATAACAAATTAAAAAAACCTCATTTCTGTTACTCAGACTTCATTACTTTATATTAAGAACACGAACAAATGAATTGTTTATCTTACACTAAACCATTAAAAAACAACGAAAACGAATAAAGGTCATACCAAACCATTTAAATAAAAATCATTTTATAACTGTTATTTTCAGTGATTTATTTTTATCACAAAAATATAAATCATGGTATATGGACGAGTTATTATATTAATAAGTTCATGGATGAGAAAAAACACCTGTTTGGCCAAAATGTAAAATTTTTACAGCCTCTAGCTCAGGCAGTCGGAATTACTATCCAATAGGACTAAGCTTTGTGCAAATTTCATACCGATCGGAAGACAAAAGTTTCAAAAATTGGTTCACTTGATATGAAATCCCCCATATATACATTTTATGTTCCCATTAATATTAACTATTCCTATGGGTCTTGCTTTTAAATTAATGTTTTGTTTTAATAAATAAAATAGGATAATAATTATAAACGAATTTGTTTGAATTTGTCTCTGATCTTTTAGTGGTGCCCCGTTTTTTAATATAGGGAGGTAACAAACTTTTTCGAAAAAATTTAAGTTACTTAAAATAATATTTTTTCTTTATTAAAATAATATAGTATTAACAAAACAAAATATTTAAAATTAGAGAAAAATCAAAATTTTTAACAAAACCAATAAATTTATTAAAAAAATATTGATTTTTATTTAACAAATTCAAACATACACGAACCGATATCCAAAATGCTGTTTTTATTTATATTACTCCATCCTTTAGAACTCCAGTTCAATTTAATATTTAACATTTTGTCCATGATCTGTAAACCTAGAAATAATTTTTAAATATTACAATAGTTTTAAAAATTATACGGGTACGCTGAAGATTTATCGGTAGTTTACTATTCTCGGCATTACTTTTATACCAGATACTGTCTGTATTTCTACAATTTTAGTTACAACAAATCAGTGGTTGCATTTAAATTTTAAAGAAATATAATATTCAGTAAAATGTATCAAATTAATTAATTAAATGTTTTCCAAAAATTATTTTTTTAGTAATTGTATTTATTTTGTTTCATTATTTCTAATTGTTTTGATACACAGAGAAAACAGATTCGTGCTAGCAATCGAATTTGTTGCCAATCGAATGGTTATATCTTAGTGACCGAATTTTACAGTTGTGGTTACAATATTTTGGAAGCGGTAACTAAAGTTTGGTTGCTTCAACTGAAATTCTTCTTTATCAACTGACTTTCTGTTCTTAGAAAAATTCTATGTGTGAAACCGAATCATTCGATTGGCAACAAATTCGGTTGCTACCACGAATCTGTTTCCTCTGTGTAGGTTTATAGTCAGAATGAAAAATTGTTTTTGCTTTTTTAAATATTTACAAAAATGTTAAAACCATCGGAACACAAACGAAGAAATAGCATCATTTTCAAAATGTAACATACCCGAGGTGTCCTACTTTGAGGACCCTTGGTCGCATCCCTGGTGGGCTCATGAGGTCCAAGTTCAAAACTTAACCATTTAATGCATATTGTTGCCAATTGTCTACATTCCAGTTTCACTTAATTTTAGACGAATATAGGCTTGATACTAATTCAGAAAAATCAAATGGAGTACGAAAAGTTTCAGCTAAAGAAATTCTAAATCAAACTAAAGCTAAAGGAAATATAATAAATAAAAATCAACTAAATATTTGATACTTTATAGAAAAATAAAAGTAAAAATCATGCAATTAAGGGTTAAACTCGACAACACTTCCTCTTTGTGCATGTGGAATTTCATTGAATTCGGACTTACAGTTTAGAAGTTAATTTCCCTCTATTTTTAACACTGTGTGCCGTACATAATAATCGTGGAATAATTGAAATTAACGCTTAAATGCATTTGAGGCCAAATTACCCCAAACTATTAAAATCACAAACAATCCACTCAATTTGAATAGTTCTAAACAAAATGTGATTATTAATGGAATCAACTTAAAAATTTTGTTTTGTGTATTACAAAATACTAAATTACCCATTTTGAACATTTTGCAGAATTTTATTTAATTTTGATCCAACATTTTTAATTGGCAAAATGTTTTATTTATACTTGATTTTTGCGTAATTACTTTTATTAGGGGTTTTTAAATAATAAACCCATTTGAATTAGTAAATTTAAAAATTCTAAAAAAACATTAAAAATAGCACCATTCAAATTTACAATGTTTTTTTTTGTGTTATTTTGACTCCAAGTGCGTTTAAGGGCTAATTTAGATTTTTGCCTTGGACTTAACGATATATTTTTCTCAAGATTTATAAAAATATATAACATTTCGATATCTTTCCATTAAAAATTCCAAATATTGCAAAATTTAATCTTTGAACTTCACGATGCGACAGTTAGCTGGGCTATAATATTCTTAATAGATTTTATTTAATATTTATAACAGTAAAGAAATTGACATATTCGTAAAAATATGGCAAAATATTTGTTTTCCCGAAATCTGCAAAATTTAAAAATCAGGTACGAAAAACTATACGAGTTATGCAAATAGTTATTTAAATTCTTTTATATTTCATTAGAATGGCAATTACTTATACATTTCAATAATTTTACTTTAAAGTGGTAAAAAAAATTTATTGCCAACATATTTTGCAATAACTGGAAGAAATGCATTTTTCCATAATCAAACTTCAAAGCCGTTGCGCCACCACATAGTGGCTTAGGTTGGAGCTGAGTTATTTTCGAGTTGATTTACAGTTGTTCAGCTCAGTCGTTCAGCATTATATGAAAAAACGTTAACATTTTTGAAAGGGGTAAGGTTTGTGGGGCTTCTGAAGTTAACGTATTTATCATCCCAATATTTTACAGAATATATTTCTACAGTCCATACACAATTTATTTTTTTGGTCCATACAATCTTGGAATACTCTAATGTACATATGCATTGTAATTTTTATTTAAATCTAAATATTTGTAAGTTAAAAAACTGCAAATGCCTTATGTTGCTGTAGGACCGTAGTCATAACCCAACAAACCAAGGCATAATCAAAATGTAACTAAATTTAAGAAATAACTTACACAGTACAACACATGATTTTGGGACTCAATTCTGACAATTGCACGTGAAAGTAACCCCAAAAATAAGAACTTCTGCATCATTAGTTTTGTCAAGTTGGCTGCCGTATTAATTTAATGGCCATACGAATTTTTTTTCCTCAAGGTGGATTTTTATCACTTTTTCTATATTTTAGCACGGTTATATCTCGTATACCGTACGGAATATCTCTTTTGTGGCTGAAGCAAAGTTGTAGATATTGAATAGTAGAAAAAAAGTACGGAACATACCTACCCGAAAAAAATGCATCCAGTGCCTTAAAACTCGCCAAAATGCCCATTTTTTAAATTTTTTAACCAATTTTTCACCTTTTTTGCTCAATAACTGGATTACAAACCCAATTATGGACTGATCACCATGAAATTAGGTCGTGTGATTTGTGTCTATATAAAAGTTATTTATCATGAATTTTGTATGTATACCATAATTTTTAACAGATTTATTCACTTTAAAGTGATTTTCGGAAGCGTGTCTTATATGTGAGCTATGACTAATTATGGACCGATCATAAACAAATTCGGTACATATAATTTGTTCGGCCCAAGGACGAAAACTGTTGAAATTGGCTGAAATCGGTTCATTATTTCACCTAGCCCCCATACAAATGTCCTCCCGAAATTGGACTTTATCGGTCATAAATGTTTAATTTATATATGTATATACACAAATTTCGCTCCAAATAAGTTGTATATATACAAAATTCATGTCAAAAATTTTTATTATGATTGGTCCATAATTATTCATAGCTCCCATATAAGACCAGCTTCCGAAAATCACTTTAAAGTGAATAAATCTGTTAAAAATTATGGTATACATACAAAATTCATGATAAATAACTTTTATATAGACACAAATCACACGACCTAATTTCATGGTGATCAGTCCATAATTGGATTTGTAATCCAGCTATTGAGCAAAAAAGGTGAAAAATTGGTAAAAATTTTAAAAAAAATGGTAATTTTTGCGATTTTTAAGGCACTGGATGCACCTTTTTCGGGTAGGTATGTTCCGTACTTTTTTTCTACTATTCAATATCTACAACTTTGCTTCAGACACAAAAGAGATATTCCGTACGGTATACGAGATATAACCGTGCTAAAATATAGAAAAAGTGATAAAAATCCACCTTGAGGAAAAAAAATTCGTATGGCCATTAAATTAATACGGCAGCCAACTTGACAAAACTAATGATGCAGAAGTTCTTATTTTTGGGGCTACTTTCACGTGCAATTGTCAGAATTGAGTCCCAAAGCAATGAACTGAAAAATGTTGTACTGTGTTATCATTAAGAATTTTCTACAACATTTCATAAGCATGGGTTTATTTTATTGTAAATTATGAACACTTTTAAAATAATCCTTCAAAAACGCTTCGTATAACAATAGTATTTGCAATAATACTACTATATACTAAGTAAGAAAAACAAGATTTACAAATGTGATTATAAAAGACTTATACTCGTAATAGTTTTGTAAGTGTTTTCGGTAAAAAGATCCCGTTATTTTATTTATTGATTTTCTTATTATTGTTCTTCTTTAGTTTGTCAAAATCAGTGTATTAAATTGTTTAAGACTGGTATTTTAATAAATTACAAAATAAAAATAATATAAAATTTGTGTTAAAAAAGGTAATTAAAATTAAATTCTAAAAATGTCATATAAATTAAAACACAGGGTTCGAAAGGAATCAAAAGAAATTGTTGAGTTGCTTTTAAATGTTAAAAAACCTAAAAAAATCGATTCGAGTGAAGTTCCAAGCAAGCTCTAGTCAGATTAGTTTCAATTTTAGTGATGAAAATTTGGATGAAAGTGAAAACGAGGTTTCAAGTTCTGAAGAATATGTGGAATCTGACATAATTGATAATATGGATATTAAGAAAGAAAATGCTGTTTGGGCCGTTAAACATACTATAACAAATAGAGCTGTAAATGATTTGCTGAATATTTTAATAAAACATTTTCCTTTTTTGCCGAAAGATGCAAGAACATTAAAACAAACTCCACGGGATGCACCGATAGTTCCAATTGAAGGTGGAAATTATGTACATTATGGGCTGAAAGATTGCCTAACTGATTTTTTATCATGCACAACATTTCTAAATATTCCATTGATTCAAATATAAACAAAGACGGATTACCTGCACAGAGAAAAGAGAATCGTAGTAGCAACCGAATTTGTTGTTAATCGAATGATTCTGCCAACCAAATTTTACGGTTGTTGCTACGAAATTTTAGAAATCGTAACAAAAGCTTGGTTGCTTCAACTGAGATTCTTCTTTATCCATTGATTTTCTGTTGCTAGAACCGAAAATTCTATGTGTGCAACCGAATCATTCGATTGGCAACAAATTCGGTTACCACTATGAATCTGTATTCTCTGTGTGTTTCCAAAAGTGCTCTTTCACAGACGTGACCAATTTTAATTAATGTTAATGGTACCTATTCAGTACTTACAGCTGGTATATATAGTGGAAATTGTAAGCCGAAAGATGTAAATGAGTTTTTACATCCTTTTGTGAGAGAATTAACCGAAGTTATAACAGAACATTTTACATTCGATAATAAAATATATAAAGTTAATTGTTGCGCTATCATATGTGATGCACCGGCTAGGGCACTAGTTATGAGCGTAAAATCTCATACAGACTATAGTTGTTGCCACACTCAATGCACTCACTCAAAAGGGTGAGTATATAAATAATCGAAAGGTGTTTAAATATGAAGACAAAACAATACGAAATGATGAAAATTTTAGGAATCGTTTGGATAAAAATTATCATAAAATAAACAAAGGGAATTTAAATGAAAAACGATATTTGCATTTTCTGCAACTAAGTTTGGCCTTGAGAATTTTATTGGACTCAGAACAATGCATATCAAACAATAAGTGCGCTGATGCATTGCTTAAGAATTTTCTGAAGACAATTATGATGATTCTATTTCCACTTACAATTTTCATTGTCTTAAGGCTCCATTAGTCTTTGCGTTCTGTAACGTTTCTGTTCTGTGCCGTTCTGAATGCTGTTATATTGTAGTTAGTTTTTCCGTAAGATCGTATCAGCTGTTTTTAAAATAATAACCAAAAAACCATCTTGGTGATTTTGTTACTATTTTTAGTGTTTTTTGTATTTAGACCTTCAACATATTATTGTGAACATTTTTATATATACATACATATATTTTTTGTTAATGATTTAATTTAAACTATTTTTTTTACATACATAGTACATACATTAAAAGATATTTATATTTATTTTATTAAATTTCAATGTTTTTTTGAAAATATTATATTTTTTATTCTTTTGTTAATAATAAATATTTCCCTTTCAAAAATGTTGGCACCACTGCTTTCATATTGTTGGCATTTTTGTGTATATATGATATCAGCTGTTTTTGTCCGCAACGTTAAGTGACAGCTAACTTAACGTTGCGGACAAAATTCTGTTTTCAACAGATTCATCCGCAACAGAACGGCAACGTTACAGAAAAACTAACGACATACACAACTTTCCCTATGCTAAAAACAAAACAGCTGATTCGGAACGGAACGTACAAACTAACTAGGCCTTTACTCGCATTGTTAGTGATTGTTTACATTATGGATCATGTGAAACCTTTAAATTTGAAAATAAACTGGGAATATTGAAAAGACTTCTAAAGAACAAAATAATATATCGGCACAACTACACAGAGAAAACAGATTCGTAATGGCAACCGAATTTGTTGCCAATCGAATGATTCGGTTGCATATATAGAATTTTTCGGTTTTAGCAACTGAAAATCAATTGATAAAGAAGAATTTCAGTTGAAGCAACCAAATTTTTGTTAGAAGTTCTAAAATTTTGTATCCACAACTGTAAAATTCGGTCACCAAGGCAGAATCATTCGATTGGCAGCAAATTCGGTTGCCATTACGAATCTGTTTTCTCTGTGTATATAATCGACTTGTGGAGCACCTCATACAAAAGATAGTATACCAAAAGAAACAAACCTAATTTTGTCAGCAGCTCATCCAAACAATTATTATAAAGTTGGAAATACTATTGTCCAAGTGTCATCAATGATCAATCATGATATTAGTAAAGTCATTGTACATCGAGTTTTGAATTTGAGATCTATGTTTCACAATCCGCTACAATCTTCTCTTCTCAACAACAGAGTTAACAATTTCATTAGAAACCTACGAACATTGTTTGAAAGATGTCACTAAAATATGTGCCTTAAGAAATAAAAATAATGAATTTGGATTTTTTCCAGTTATCCATTATGGCGGAAGACAATAATGTAAATTTCGATAATATGTTCCAAAACGCACGTAATTTCACTACACTCCAAACAGTACACAATAGTTCGCTATCTGAAGATGCGAATGTAATACAGCCTGTAGCTGTTAAAAGTTGATTATATTTTTATTTTTAGAAATGGCGGCAAAAATTTCAGAGACAATTGAACCGATATTACTAAGTCTTACATATGAGGTGACTTCATTGCGAAAAGAGATAAATTACCTTCGTAATGAAATTAAGCAATTAAAGGAAGAGAAATCATCACCAGGGCAAGGATTTCTATGCAAATGCATGTTTGTAGTCAGTAAGTCAAAATCACTTTTGACAATTTATCTTTCCGAATCGAAGAATTTGCAACAAGCTGGCATCGATTTGTTGTTGCATATTTTTGCATATTTTGCATATTTTTCTTTTAAATGCATATATTTAGCATATTTTCCCATTTTATTGTGTATTTAATTTTCTTTTGGGTATATTTTTATATTAGTGTACATTATACATTAGACCGTACTTCAAAAAATCCTTATACACCCCCTAATATAACGTATTTCTGCAAGACAGTTACGAACAATTTTTTTTTTGCCGCCTTTTTACATTTTTCGTTATATCTTTGCAGTCGAATCTTAAAGTATGATATATCAATATTTTTGCTCTAGGGCCATAGACCTCAAGTATCCCGTAGTATTTATCCACCAGATCTTTGTTCCTACCACCCTAATGTCAGGAAATTAATGCTTGCAAGAAATCATTAAACTTTTGCTAACGAAGTAATTCGATAATGCCTGCAGAAAAGTCTGCATTTACCGTCTGATCTATAAATATGATGTAATGAAATCGTGTCTTTTTGTCAAAGATAATTAGACAAAATTTGGTACAGTCTATTCAATTTGGTTGGAATAATTGCCCTATTTCAAATGAAAAACTTATTTTTATGGCATATTTTTGTAATTTTTAATGCATATTTTCTCTCTTTATAGTGCATATTATAAGCGCATATTTTTAATTTTTTAGTGCATGAAAATCCTTGCCTTGATCATCAGTAAAGTTAGTAATACCTAAAACCCAGTATAAAGTAATGGACGATTTTTTAAATTTTGAAAAACAGTTACAAGATGACAAAGACCACAAATTGCGCTCCAAATAAGTTTTATATATACAAAATTCATGTCACCAAATTTTGTTACGATCGGTCCATAATTAGTCATAGCTCCCATATAGACCCGCTTCCGAAAATCACTTTAACGTACATAAATCGCTTGGTATACACACACAATTCAACATAGTTAACTTTCATATAGACATAAATCACACGACCTAATTTTATGGTGATCGGTCCATAATTGGTCATAGCTCCCATATAAGGCCCGCTTCCGAAAATCACTCACGAATATAAATTATTGATATTTTAAAAGAAAAATATTTTTACTCATTTACTTGGTGTAGGATATTATATGGTCGGGCTTGACCGACCATACTTTCTTACTTGTTTTTTATTTGCAAAAGTTTGGCCACAATTACTGACTTTGAAATCATTAGCTGTATAGTGTCATTAGCGGTATAGTGTAAAAATTTGATTTTACCACGCCCCTCCGCCCACAAACCGAAAATCAAAAATCTGAAGATTCACTGAAAATTTGATAAAAATCGGTCCAGCCATATCTCCGGGACCACTGTGCCGATTTCGTGCAAACTTCACAAAAACCATTTACAGACCATCCCCAACGTACCCTGATTTTGGTTGAAATCGGTCGACCCGTTTTCGCAGTTAGTGGTGACATCAAAATGTACACTTCTTTTTATATATAAGATTAAAAAAGAATTCTTTTAATTGAATTTATAAGCTTATAAAAATGTTACAAAAATAAGCTTACTTCAATCATGTTTCAAAAACTATTTTCCAATAAGCTTATTTCATAATTGCGCTTCTAAACTTGTTGTAAGTTTCAACTAGAAATATTATCACAAGGGTTCAATTTTCTTGATAAAATAATTGTTAACAAGCCTTTTACAATAATTATCATAACAGTTTGCAAACGTAACGCTTATTGTAGTAAGTTTGTTACAAACGATTTTTAAAGCCTTTTGGTTTGTTGGGAACTGATAATAATTGTGTTCAACTGTTTATGTTTATGTTTATTTATCATTTATTGTTATTTTGTACACTTTTCCGAATGGGAGGTTCCCATTGAGCAAAATTTTGTTTTGTCCTTCTATTTAAATATTGACATTATTTAGCTTATTTTATTGAATAAAAAGTTAACATACATTTACAATATCTACGTCTTCAAACCAAAATGAACAAAAGAATCAATACATAGTTAACTGTAAATGTGATGAAAGAAAAATACGAATTATATAAAGGTTCAGTTCCTAACAAATCTTTAGAGACGTTATGAGTTATTTTTCTATCTCTATGTATGTTTGACATGCACGCACACACTTATAGATACCCCGCAGTTAAGCAAGTAGCCAATGTATCCCTTATAGACAGTAATTGTCACTAATGTCTGATCACTTCGCTGACTCAAATGTAAGTATTTTTGGTCATTAGGCTCAAATGTGCTTTTTGTGGTGCAGTTAGAAGTCAGTTGGTAACTTTATACATCCCATATAATCTAGTGTGAATACAATTGTCACTTTATTCTCTCTAAGTAATAAACTGCATGAGAATTATATCAAGTGACTAGATATAATTCTCATGCAGTTTATTTTCTTTTTAACTGAACATTTAAGATTAATTAGCACCCGTATATAATAATTTCGAATAATTTCTTACGAATAATTATTCGAACAATTTAAAAATGGCCATTTTCGAATAACGAATAATTCGAACAATTTTATGTAGAATAATCGAATAAAACGAATAAATGGTCATATATATTTAAATTTATTAAATTGCTTAAAATTTTTCATAATTTCAAATTTAAATAAGTAATAATGAATGACTCACAAAAATTGTATTGTTTCTGAAATTCGACAAATAACTAAAGACAAAGGCACTTTCGATCACTGTAGATGAGTGTTCCGATAGCTCCTTCTATAAATATATAAATATTACTGCAAGAAGTTACAATTCTAAAAACAGGAGGACCTGAACCAATGAAAATAAAAGGTACAGAATAAAATATTTGTTATTTAGCTGGCGAAATATTAGAAGAATCACAACTTTTTGCGTATTTGTAAATGCGTCAATCATGCACTGCCTGACTTCAAATTAGCCACGTTCACTGACAATGATATCAAACTTTGGACAGATTCCCTTTATTGTGTAATTGCCCAAGACCACTTTATTAAGCAAAGATTCGGCAACGTTAATAGAGCTTGATGTATAATACAATTTGTTATAAATAATTTAGAAATAGTAAATAATTAATTTACTAAAGAATTAGTTACTCAATTTAAACCTCGAATTAATGAACGACATAAAAAAAATTGTAATACGTTTATATTGTATTTGAATTCAGGATCATGTCCAACTAGCTCAAATTTGTTAAAGCATAACTCCAAAACGGAAACTAAAGGGTTTGCTAGTCAATTGTTTTGTAGATTGTTCGGGAGCAGTGTTGCCAATTCATGGTGAATAAAAAGGGCTAAATACTTAGAAAAAAGGCTAAAAAGGGCTAAAAAAGGGCTAACATTTTTAATTAAAAAAATACATACATTTGACACAAAAAACAACTTAGAATGTTACATTTGGCTATGCCGAATAGACTAACAAAAATGTATGAACATAACACACGTTCAAATGCAAGAAAATAAGAATATTTATTCCTGTATGTTGATCCTTAACTTTAAAATAACGTAATATGGGGCCACACGTATATCATATACCGATGTTTTTAAAGCCTCGTATTTATCACCTGGCCTGCAAAATGCAAATTTTTCTATATGAAAGACAAATTATGTATAAAGTAATCCTTTGTGATAACTTCGATGGAGAATATTTTGATAAGTGAATATCTGGCAAATATGTATGAATCTCATGTAATGCAGAAAAAAAATATTCTATAAATTATACACGTCGCCGGACAGAATTGATTTTCATTGGCAAAAACATAAATTTTGCCATTAGTTAGTAAACATATCAAAACTAAGGTAGTCAAAATATGTAAACATAAATATTTAATTTAAATTTGGAAAAAAGTTAATTTTCTATATTTGATCAGATGAAAATGATCATAGCTAAATTATTATCGATAATGAACTGAATTTTTCTTTCTAAGTTGGTTGGATTGTAGTCTTTGAAAACGGTATACTACATGGCATGTGTTATAAAATATTTGTTAAAGTACTATATTTACGTCAATACATCGCCCAGATAAAGTTAAAAGTATTCTATTTAACCCTATATATGATTTTATAAACGCCCGGACCCGCGCGTAAACATTAACATATTTATTAACAATTTGTATTCAAATAACGTCCATTTTCCCTATATTAGTTATGGCATTTTTTAATGTATGTGCTTAAATTGTTTACTGGTTCAACATTTTTAGTTAATTTTTGTCATAATATCCCTGCCAATTTTTTTGAACTGATTTTACTAATTTTCAACAGCAAAAATTTCAGATCATTAGAGTAAATATATAATTTTCATTAGAGAAAATATATATGGCTAAATGAAAATAAAAAAGGCTAAAAAAATGGGTAAAGACTAAATTAATTTTCTTGTGGCTAAACAAGATTGAAAAGGGCTAAATTTAGCCCAAAAAGGGCTAAATTGGCAACACTGTTCGGGAGTTAATCTGATCAGAATATTTCTTTTGAAAATTTAATGATGGACTTTGTTTTTTAATGTTTTTCAGCATTATCAATACTTGAATTGTTAACTTTAACGTTATTTTTTGTTTGTTCTTTAACAATAAAATATTAAAAAATCAACATCGAAATTTCATTCTTTACTTTTTTAACAAAAATTTAAATTATTCGAATAAGTCGATTAATTTTAAACGTGTGATCGAATTATTCGAACAAGTTAAAATCCCTTATTCGAATTATTCGTTTTATTCGAACAGGAGAAAAATCGAATAATTCGAATACCCTACGAAATACCCAATCTAGCGGCGATTTAGCAAAATTTTAAAATTCAGAATTCGGCAAACTTTTTTTGGAAAACTGAAACCTCAACGGATTTTTTTCTGTTTTCTCTTTTGTTTTGTTCCTAATATTCGCACAGCTGTATATGCTCAAATTTAACAAATGTTTCAGCATGTGCTTTTTTCAAGAGCAATTTTGTTGACAGCAAAAAATTAAATATTTAATTTTTTAATAAGATTTGCGATTTCATTTTAATTAAGAGTTATGTATTAAACAAAAATAATTAGTTTGTGATGTGCGATTGTATGTTTTAGCGCTTAATAGTGCAAAAAGAAAATGTCCTTTGTGAAAGGGTTTTTAGATATGAAATCCAATTTTGTGTGGAATAAAAGTAGGGTGGATTCGACCGGATTCGGTTAACTGTTTACATAGTTTCTTTAAATAGGTTGTTATCTATGTCAAGTTCAAATATAGGCTGCAAGTTTTTGCTAAGTTTTGATTTGTTTCGTTTTTTAATTAAAATGGCCAGATGTAAACGCACGCTTTTTTTAATATGGTTTCATACATTTTTGTGCAAAAATTATAAAGAGTGGCCGTAGAGCATTGAAATTTGGCACCGAAAATTTTTTCTATCAAAGAAAAAGTCTAGAAATTTGGTACATTTTCTGAAACAAAAAAAGAACGCATGCTAAGTTTTATTAAAATCGGCCATGCAATCCAAATCGATTTTTTCGCATAAAATGTTTCCTATCCAAGCAAAAGTCTAGAAATTTGGTACATACATTTTCTGAAATAAACAAAGATCTCATGCCCACGCGGCGTGTAAGATTTTGAAGATTTTTTCACTTTTAATGACCTGGTCTCTGCGGAACCATTTCGTCCAGTAATCCAAAAGTTTGTATTTGTCTTAGGCATGTATAATACAATTTTTATACCGTATTTCGTCAAGATTGGAGAGGGTACCCATATAGGGTACCCATATACTTAAAAAAACAAACAAATTTTTAAAATTTAATGAATTGATTATATTTAAATATATATAAATTAGAAACAACAAAAAAAAATCATTCAAATTTTTTTATGTTTTTGAAGTTATTAACAAAGCGCCGCTAGATTGGGTATTTCGGCCACTGTGCGTTGACTACTTTGGACCACCTATCAGACAGTGCAATCAAAAAGGGTCGGCGGAGTCTCCTAGAACTTATGGGTACTTTTACATATACATAAATGTACAACATACATACATTAACTTCAAGCAAAATCAAGTCAGGACCCTTGATAGTGTCAAGTGTCTTGACAATTTGATTGTTTGTGAAAATGTTTCTGTTTGTTGTTGGTTGACTAAATTGCATAAATCCTAAGGGAACATTTAGTGGCAGTTTATATTTGAATTCAACACATCTAAACATACACACGCTCAAATATTTACCACACACACTATCATACCTAAACTACGTTTATAAAACATGATTGTTGATACAAAACCAAGAACAACATAATCGACGACATCATGAATAACAACAATAACAAAAATACTGTATTTGTCAATAGCACGTCATTTATCAATTTATCCCCGAATTTGTATGTAATATAATTTTAGAGGTTCACGATATATTTTTTTTATAATGCAATGTGTGAACAAACAAATGAGTTAAAGTAAAATGATTGAAATATGACATTTTGGGTAAATAAAGATTTAGACAATTCCACCAAACTTAAATATACATACAGTGAGTGTCACTCAAAATCGTACACCATATATTTTTTTTAAATATTATGAAATTATACAGGCAATAATATATATTTATTCGTTAAAAAAAATATTGATGAAAATTAAAGAACATCACAAAATTCATATTTCACTTAAATTCGTACAATTATATTAAATTATAATTAAAACTTTAAAAATTAAAAAAAATGTTAATATTAAATAATCCTAATACTTTGTAAGGTATCATTTGCTATTTTTTAGTGCCTTTACGATTTTAAATGAAGCGTTGATATTCTGGGCACTGACAGTCATACCCAATGTTTTTATTTGTGGATAAGGGCAATTAAAATTATACCCAATTTTCTGATAGGTAATAGCACACACAATATAAAAATAGCATTTTAAAATATTTCCAAAACATCAACTTCCTAAAACGAATGAATAAAATTTGACTACGATGGTGTACGATTTTAAGTGACATTCACTGTATATTAGAGTGTCCATTAGAATTAAATTTTTTGAAATGTTGGAACGGTATCCGCTGAAAACTTTCGTAATGACCTAAAATACCACCAACAAAATTTTTAGCTTGTTCTAAGAAGGGCAACCCGTGCCGACTTTCGATTTAGTTTTGTGGTGCATTTACAAGGGGAAAAAATGCATTTTTCTCAGTTTTTTTTTTAAATTTTTGCCATTAAATAATTACTTTTGCAATTTAATTTAAAAGAATCGATATGTGTACTTAATTGTCGTTCTAATAATATATAAAAGATAAAAATTGGTTAAAATTTTTTAAAGTTATTAAAAAATCGCCAGACTATTAACATGTCTCAGGTCACTAGAACAAGAAATGTAGGAACAAAATTAACATATTTTGAGAAATATTAAAACAAAAGTTTATTCTTACTTAAAATATATCCATATTTACTTGTATATGAGTTTTTATCTTCATAGGATACAGTTAACCTATTCGCAGGTATAACCAAAAAAAATATTTTTTTTAACAAAACTCCAATTTCAAATTTTGAAAAATTTTGTTAAACAAATTTCAGAATTTTTTGATCATCACATGAGAATTTATATACAACATAATGGGGAATAAAAATGTGAAAAAAGTATGTCAATATCTCCTATAGTTATTCCGTACCTGCGATATAAATTTTGCGATTTTCGAGAAAAACTAATTTTTAGGCCATCGAGAAAAATTAATTTTAAGTAAAATCTGAATATTATAGTCCAGGTAATTTTAAACATAGTCTGAAATTTTTCTAAAATCGGAAAACGTACACCCTTAAATCGTGAAGGTCAAATTTTTCAATATTTGAAATTCTAATGGAAAGATAGCGAAATATTATATATTTTTTGGCCGATTTTTATGAAACTTAAGAAAAATATAAAATGAAGCCTAGTATTTACAATAACATTACATAACTGGAAATTAACCCTAAATATAACTTTTCGCATTTTTATTCCGTATTATGTTGTAAATAAATCCCCATGTGGTGATCAAAAAATTCTGAAATTTGGTTAACAAAACGTTTAAAAATTTTAAATTGGAGTTTTGAAACTGCCGTTAAAAAAATTTTTTTTTTGGTTATACATGCGAATAGGTTAATTGTATCCTATGAAGATAAAAACTCATATACAAGTAAATATGGATATATTTTAAGTAAGAATAAACTTTTGTTTTAATATTTCTTAACACATGTTAACAATTACGTACACATTTCGATTATTTTAAACTAAATTGCAAAAGTAATTATTTAATGGCAAAAATTTAAAAAAAAAACATTTTTTCCCCTTGTAAATGCACCTCAAAACTAAATCGAAAGTCGGCACGGGTTGCCCTTATTAGATCAAGCTAAAAATTAGTTTGGTGGTATTTTAGGTCATTTCGAAAGTTTTCAGCAGGTACCGTTTCAACATTTCAAAAAATTTAATTCTAAGGGAAACTCTAATATACATATATACATATTTGTATGCGCATTTTCAACAATAGATGAAAAAATGTTTACTTTTAGTGGACTGCAAATTTTTGATATACGAGATATTGTAATTATTTACATCAACATAGCACAGTGGTTTAGAACTATTTTGTTTTGGAAATAATTCGACTGCTTGTGAACCATTTGAGATTTATTAATAAAATTTTATATACTCAGAGCTTAGGTGTTTGTGAGTTGATTTGCACGGTTTTGTAGTTTGAATCATAGATATCTATCTATCTATGATTCAAACTACAAAACCTGAGCCTTTACATCATGAACTTCCTGGCATATAATATACACAATATGGTTGTGGCCTGGGGTTCCCTGTGAAGGTCTGGTCAGATTTCAGTATCTCATAATAGATAGAACCCTTTTGCTATCACCAAATACAAAGAATTACCTTAGCACCATAACCCATCAAAAATTTTGTGAATTTTTGTAATGGCAACTAGTTACCACATGCATTATTTTGTAATGAGTGGTGGCTACCCAGAACATTATTTTGTTTACTATAATAGGTACTTATTTTTATACAGGTTGGTAATGAACTTTTACATTTACTGTGTGACATGCTATCAAGTGTGTTTGACTGGAAAACGGGAGGTAGTGGTTCGCCATCAGTCAAAGCCATTCATTTTTTTGTTCATATCATATTCATTTATATGTTGATGTTAACTTACAATAAAATAACTCGTACATGGAGCAATGAGTTAGCAGCTTGACTATCAAACACAAGCAAATAGTGACTGTTCGATTCCCACACAAGACATTATTTTTTCTGTTTTTTTAGCTACATATTCTTGTTTTGATTGTAACTACTTATAACGGTGCTGAATGTAAGTACATTTGTAAGCTTGACCCCAGAATTATTTAAAAATCTCGAACAAAGGTAAGAAGTGTTTCAGTCAAATAATAAGTAGTTATGCCTTGGCTGAAATATTACTTGCTCGCTTACTAAGTAAGTAAAGCTTTTGCTGGTAAGCTTCGGTGTACTTCAGCGACTAAACTTCCCGCATATGACGTAGGTAAAAAATTCGACCTTTTCGAAGCAAAAAAAACTTTGTTGTTTACTCTATAATGTTCAATAACTAAGTGAGAGTAAATTACAGATATGTACTCTAAGGTGGATCTTATTTTCGATTTTTCAAAAACAAAGGCCAGATTTGTATGAGGTTAGAATAAATTTGACAAAAGTTTGAGCTCGTGAGAATGAAATTGGGGGAAAAATGTAAATATTTTCAGTTTTTGTAAAAATGTTACCATTAAATAATTACTTTTGCAATTTAATATAAAATAATCGAAATGTGTACGTAATTGGCGTTGTAATGAGATATAAAAGGCAAAAATTGGTTACAAAATGTTAAAGTTATTAAAAATTCCCCATGCCATTAACGTGTTTCAGGTAATTAGAACAAGAAATGTAGGAACATATTAAAATAAAAGCATTTTTACTTAAAATATATCCATATTTACTTGTATATGAGTTTTTGTCTTCGTAGGGTACGGTTAACCTATTCGCAGGTATGACCAAACAAATTTAATTTTTTAACGGTAGTTGCAAACTCTATTTTCGAATTTTTAAAAATGTTGTTAAACAAATTTTTTTATCATCACATTGGGATTTATTGAGAATATAATAGGGAATAAAAAAATGACAAAAGACAGTCTTTCCGTACCTGAGATTTTCGGGAAAAACTAATTTGTTGGCAATATTTTGGCGAATGATACCAATTTCCTTACTGTTATGAATTTTAAGTAAAACCTGTACAGGATATTATAGGCCAGATAATTCTCAATATACTCTGAATCTCTAAATGAATGATCGTGCTGTGCAGTAGCATCCAACTTTAATTTTTATCTCGTATTAACCCAGCAATTAAGCAATTAGTAAATGTATCCCTTATAAACGGAAATTGTTAATAATATCTGATCAACATTTGTAATGCAGAGAGAAGTCAATTGGTTACTTTATACATCGCATGTAATCTAGCATAAAGACAATTGTCACTTAAGTGTCTCTATGTAATCTATAGTGTAGGCACTTTAAACGTTAATTGTGTAGTGCATTTGGCTCTAAGTTATCCAAAATCACTAGTTTATGACAGTCTCGTAGAACTGCTTGGAAATGACTGTCAGGAGCGGTAACTGTGTATGTGAAGTTTCAAAATCTTTCGATAATGAAATCTCTTATAAATCGAATTTGCAATGAAAACAAATATGAATGTTGTTCGATACATTTAATGAATTTTTGATACTTAAAAAAACTAAACTTTTTTGAAGAAAAATGTTTGAAATGATAATTTTCAATTACTGATAGAGAAATGAAGAACTTAATGACAGTTTCTCGATGTCGAAGAAGTTAGTCGATAACATTTACTGCTATTTCTATAACAAATTCGACAAAAAATGTTTTGCCGAAACAATGTATTGCCCATTAACGACAAAAAATTATATTTTTATTAAAAATTGACATAATATGCATATAAATATGCATTTTGAAGTAAAATATAACAAAATATGCATTATCAATAAAATATGCACTAACAAATCGATGCAATTTTGCTGCAAAATGTGCGATTCGGATAGATAATTAGTCTACATTGTATTTGGACGTTCGAGAAAAAACATGCATTTGCATATAAATCCGTCCCCTAGTCATAAATTTACAATAAGAGTGCAAAAATGGTAATTAACCCTTAAGAGCACTTAGGGTCCAAATGATCCTCAACATTGAAAATCGCGAAAAACACAGTCAAATTGAGGATCATTTTGACCTCAAGTGCTCATTTTTCCCTAATTAATTATAGTCAACATGGTGATAACACTCAACGTTGTCGTACTGCTGTGTTTATTGTCATATTTTTGCTAAACTTTTTCTCGTGGAGTATGCTGTATTATCTATTTGGGGATATCATTGCATGTTTATTGCTTCAATGATCTCAGTAATTCATTCGAGTAATGATCGTTCGATTAATCGAATAATTTCTTACGAATAATTATTCGAACAATTTAAAAATTATCATTTTCGAATAACGAATAATTCGAACAATTCTATGTAGAATAATCGAATAAAACGAATAAATGTTCATTATTTTTAAATTTATAAAATTGCTTAAAAGTTTTATAATTCCAAATTTAAATAAGTATTAATGACTTACAAAAATTGTATTGTTTCTGAAATTCGACAAATAACTAAAGATAAATGGAGTATTTCGATAACTGTAGATGAGTGGCTCCTTCTATAAATATATAAATATTACTGCAAGAAGTTATAATTCTAATAACAAGCCTTTCAAAATGTTTACTTTAGGACTTGAACCAATGTAAATAAAAGGTACGCAATAAACTATTTGTATTTAGTAAAAAAAGGCTAAATGATTTTAGCATTGTGTTCTAAGCAGAAATTTTAGCTTCTAAACATGAACATATGCTGGCGAAATATTAGCAGAATCGCAATTAATAATCAAAATATTAACATAGTTGTGTTGAAAGTGATAGCGAATGTGATTTTGAAACGGTTGTCAAAAGTGACATCGAGGATGACATTTATAATGATTATGTAGAAATAGAAGGCCATGATCTTAAAATATATATAAATTATGCTGTTGTTGCAAAATATTTAATAAATCTAATGATAAACACAAAATATTACAAACTTATGTTTTGTTGCAAGAAAAACATGGAGTTCGTCTTACACATGATGTTAAACATCGTTGGACGTCTTTGTCTAACATGGTAATAAACTTTTTGCGAATTTATAAATGCGCCAATCATGAACTGTGTGACTTCAAATTAGCCACGTTCACTGTCAATGATATCAAACTTTGGACAGAATTCCCTAAGACAATTTCATTAAGCAAAGATTCGGCAACGTTGACAGAGCTTGAGGACTTTGTTTGCGAATGTTTTTTAACATTATCAGTACTTGAATTTTTAACTTTAACGTTATTTTTTGTTTTCCTTTAACAATAAAATATTAAAAAACATTAAAACTTAATTTTTTACTTTTTTAAAAAAAATTTAAATTATTGGAATAGTTCGATTAATTTTAAATGTTTGATCGAATTATTCGAATAAGTATTGTATTTATTCTTTTGATAAAGGTAGTTAGATCCTGGTACTTAGCTTTAGTTAAACCGCGTTCTGCGCTCTGGTTTCGAGCCTTTTGTCAATCAATTTCTATATAACATTACATATCAAGTCCTTTCGTGCGTTTTTTATAGCCATCTAGTGTTCTACTTCATCGACAATAATATTTGTAACTTCGGGCCAAATACGCTCAGAGATATGTATATAATTTTTCTACTATAACTCTTCGTAAAATATAAATAAAAATAACTGACTACATGACACATAAAGTAACCACTGTAATTATAAGTCATTGGAGAACCTTTTTAACAAAATTATTTTTATTTCATTATAACGAGTAAGACAGACGATCGAAAAAGGGACAAAAGCTACAGAAGTAGAAGAATTATACAATAAATTCATACCAAATTATTTCAACCTACTTTGCTAAGCATTATGCAAAAAATACGACAACAGAGCTCCTTTATGTAAATTTGAATATGTATTTGAAACTAAATAGTAAATATTCGTGCCTTAAAGGCTTTGTGAAAAATATCCTGTATTTATTTCTCTCATAATTTTAATTTGCGATATCACATTCCAAAAAAATACAAACAAAAAGCAAAAAAAAACGGTTTCTCCCTTTCAGAGACAATTACGTTTATATGACAAAACAGGATTTTACGTGAAAAAACGCAATAAAAAAGGAAATAATAAAAAATTCTTAACAAATATGTTGGGTTTTATAGAAAAAAAAATATGTCTATAGATAGACTTGTTTGAACACACATATTCTTCAAGGGAGAATTAAATTAAGTAGTAAATATGACAACAACAGTGATGTTAAGAGGGTCGTCTCCTTTTTGTGCGTGTTGTGTGTGGGAACAATTGTCAAGGTGGTTGGTGGGTTTACAAAAGTATTTTTCAATAAAAAAAAAACAATAAAGAAACAAAAATTCAGAATCCATAGAATTCAGAGAATTTAATTTTTTAAATATTAAACACATTAGAGTGCTACATTCGCCAACATTTTATGTAGTATCTTATAAACAGAATTCACCTTAGTATGTATGAAAGTATTAATGAAAAATTCGAATTTTGTAAACAATTATATTTTATTGCAAACTCGGTTTTTGTGAAAACGAGTTCTTTTGGAAATTTTGTTATTCGATTTTTCTTTTGTTGGAATGATTCGAATAAGAGTTTTAACTTGTTTAACGCTCAAAATTAATATACATAATTTTTCAATAAAATAAAATATTAAGGACCTAATTGTCTACATCCCTCTCCATCTTGTTACTTATTTAAATTTAGAATTTGTTTTACCTTTTGTTTATAAAATCAAAATTTGATGAATTGATTTTTAATCACAGAGCTTGTTTTGTTTGTGGCTGCATTTTCCAATTTTTTATGCCGTTTTAAAAAAACAAAAATTTCGAAATTTTGATGAAAATATGTGATTTAAACAGGATAATGATACAAAAGTGAATGCAAAAATATGCAATCTTGGAGTCCCTTGATTATGGAAATACTTATGGATTTATAGATCACTTCATTTAAGTGAAATAACGGTATTATTAAAGTTACAACTTCAAACCATCATAGATATTAGAGTTTCGTGTTCGATTATAATCGAAACCTTTTTTTTCAAAAAAATAATGCAAAATTGTTGTAACAAATACTTAGTTGTTTTCAAATATGTGATAAAAGTATGGAGTACTAGCTGACTCGGTGAGCTTCGCCTACCCAATTGGAAGAAAGAAATATTACTATTAAATCTCCCTTAGTGAATTAATACTAATTTAGGATATAGTTTCATGTCTCTAGTTTCATGTGTATTGATTCATTGTAATGTGATTTCAATCTCATTCGAAATGTATTATTGGAATAAAAAATGTACCTTATAGACCCACATTTTGTATTCCTAATCAACATCTTGGTTCTGGCTCCATTATTATAGAAAATGCTAAAGAAAGGTACCATTAAAATCTCCTTTTGTGAATTCAACTGATTTGGTTTCTATAACACTTAATATTTAACAATTTATCTGAAAAACGGAATAAAACCGAAACCGCGGTTTTGAAATTCTTCGGTTTTTTGGAAACTCTATTAGATATATATTAATTTTAAAATAGTTTTTTTTACAGATATGAGTTTCACATTTTAAACAGAAAAAGATTTGTAAAGATTTTTTTACAATGGTTGAGTTTCGGTAGTTTAACCCTCCGTTACTCGCAACTCATCTGGTTTATACAGTCAAACATTTTTTTATTGTAAATCGTTTTAAACACCCTAAATTTCAAGCTATTTTTTGATAAAATAATATTTTTACTGCATTTTTTTGTATTACTCTTTTAAATTAAATACATTGCATTTAATATTGTTTTTATATTTTCGAAATAAAAAGTGAAGAGATTATTTTCAAACGCGTCTTTTTTTATTGATATCAATTTGATACATTTCGACTAGTCTCGATTGAAAATGATTGCGACTAACGGGGGGTTAAATTCAGGATGCTCCGCAACTAAAGCAAAATATTAATATTATTATCTATTCAATAATTTTTGCATTTAAATTTCAACCAATAACGAAAATTGTATATTCAATTGTCAAAATTATCAAAACTCAAAATTCAATAGAAAATATCAGAAAATTTTGTTTTTGAGCACATGAATACTTGATTCAATTATAAAATAATTGAAACCAGTTCAATACGTGATATATATTTGAATTGAAACGGTTTAAGAAATAGTTTTTTCAGTGTAATTATTATTTATTTTGTTTTATTTTCTGTATAACTAAACATTAATGTAAGTACTTTTTTGGTAAAAAGTTCGGCTCTATAACCATGGGAAATTTTATTAAAATACAGATTTATTTCCCACTGTGTGTCCGTCTGTCTGTGTAAAACACTCGTAAGTACAGTAGTGACTTGTAGCTTTCTGTTATAAATCTCACTGCTACTTACCTGATTTTATGTAATTAAACATTTATTATTTAATTTATTTTAACAAATTTATTGAAATAATTTTTTTTATTATTTTCTTCTTAAATGTCAACAACTTTTTGACAATTTTAAACTCAACAGAAATAAACAATAATCAGCTGTGCTCGTAACTTCACCTTATTCAATACACCTTGAATATATACATTTTGAAAGCCCTTAAAGAGCAATTGCTGAATTAAAGAAACATATTTATTTAGTTCTTTTTTTATCTCATCCATGACCTCACTACAATAATTGTTTTACAAAAAACATTAAAGAAAATACGAATATAGTTATTGGTAATTAAATTTTCTATATACGAGTTAAAGCTAACAACCAGTCAGTCAACCACACATACATATGCGATACATATTAAAAGGACATAACAATTAAGAGAGCATAATAATTAAAATTTGTTGAACCCCTGTTTAAAAACCACAATAGAAAGAATGAAATCCTTATAAAGACCTCACCCACAAAATTGACCCCCTTTAGCAATAACTGTCACTCTTTGTTGACACTGATATGTTCTCTTGTTTGCGATATTAATGTGGGTGGCTCCTTGGGATGTTCATGTGTTGATCAAACGGACACCGTACAAAAAATAAATTACATATTAATTCAAAATCGGTGTGGCAAACATATCAAAGTGAGCAGGGTCATGTTCATGGATGTGTAAACAAAAATAACAAATACATTTGAAATGGACATACATACATACTACATATGTATGTATATTAGGGTGGCTCTTTTGAATGGATGAAATAACTCCCAATGAAAAATGAAATAACAGCCAAAGGGTAAAATGAAATTAATCCCAATAATCGGCGGTTTCATAATTTTAAAAATATTAGTCCCAAAAAAAGCAAAATAACTCCCAATGAAATAAATCCCAATAGAAATGAAATAATTCCCAATCCGAAGCAATTTATTTGTGTAAGCTAACTCGCAATGAAATAAAGAACTACAAAAGTGAAATTATTCTTCGCTTACCAAAAATTTTTTTGCATTGCGGACCTATGGCGTAGGTCCGCCATAGCTGCCGGCCTTTGGCCGAGCGCTAAGGTTTTCTCCTCTGTGGTGTATCAAAAAGTGGCTTCGCTCAGAAAATTTGTTTTGCATTGCCGGCTTTTGGCCGAGCGCTAAGGTTTTCTCCTCTGTGGTGTATCAAAAAATGGCTTCGCTCAGAAAAGTTTTTTGCATTGCCGGCCTTTGGCCGAGCGCAAAGATTTTCTCCTCTGTGATATATCAAAAACTGGCTTCGCTCAGAAAAGTTTTTTGCGCTAAGGTTTTCTCCTTTGAGGTGTATCAAAATCTAGCTTCACTCAGAAAAGATTTCTGTCATTGCAGAAAGGTTTTATAATATTTCAGACAGCCGATTTTCATTTCGCACCAGATTATGATATCGTTACGACCTGACATAGGCCGACAATGTGAAAAGAATCTTTTCTGAGCGAAGCCGGTTTTTGATACACCCCAGAGGAGAAAACCTTTGCGCTCGGCGGCCGGCAATGCAAAACAAATTTTCTGAGCGAAGCCAGTTTTTAATATTTTGATTTTGCAAAGTAGAACCTAACAAAAATGAAATAACTCCCAATACAGTGAAATAACTCCTAATTCTCAAAATAAAATGAAATAAAACCCAAAAAAAATTTCATTGGGAGTTGTTTATTGGCAGTTATTGCATTATGAAATAACTCCCAGTATTTGATGACGCCATGAATAGTCAGATTAAAATTTACTTTTTTATGTTTTCTTTTAGCATTTTTTTTTTCAAATTGTCTTGAACATGAAGCTATCTGATCGGGAAGAATATAGGTTTCCAAAAATTCAGATAAACAGTGAATTTATATGAAATTTATATTGTATTAATTTGAATTAATTAATTTACATATATAATTATAAGCAAACATTTTATGTTCGAATATTTTTGGTCTTACATGATAATTTCATACACATCTATACACAGATATGTTTACATGTTTCAGTTGCAAGAAATATGAACAAATCATAAAACCCTAAAAAAAGACAAATTTTTTCTCGATCCTGCTCACCAAATACTGAACCATCACAACTTTTTTTAGAAACATTTTTTTGGTGCAAACTAATGCACATATATACATATATATAATTATGTATATATATATGTATGTACGTATATATATATGTATTTATGTACGAATATATGTGTAATACACTAGATGTACACATCTTCTAACCAAAAAATAGTTTGATAATAGATATGTGCAAGTGATTGGACTGTGTTTTGTATACAGATTGGTTGGCCAGTCAATGGAATTGGGCAATAAATAGTATACAACTTCTATTGCTGAATACATTATTAATAATATGAATTTTATCATCATTCACAAACAAAAAAGTGCAAATACTATTTTTGTTTATAAATGTATGTAGTTGTAGTATTTATGTATATGTGTTTGTATGTATATGAGTATATTTGCTTATACAATAATAATTCAAATGTAAGCCTTTGTTTAGTAAAGTTAATATATATTTTGGCTGAATACATAGAAATGAAGTAAAAAGTCTAATAAGTTGGTCTTGTTGGTACCTATTGTACATTTAAAGTCCATTTAAACGTACAACAGAAAATTGTTCGAATTTAATGAGTATAAATTACACAATGCTACATCAAAAAAATATACAGGGGTTCTTATAAAGCAATTCTAATTTATTGAAGTTCCTAGAGTTCAGAAATACTTATAGTTTTTCTCTATCACTTCGTTAAGTACTTTTTGTACCCTACACCACCATAGTGGGAAGGGTATATTGGATTTGTACAGATGTCTGTAGCGCCCAAAAATACTAGTCTATCACCGTATCACTTGTGTCACTGCGTTATTTATTTTTATATATATTGGTATATTCGGTATCAATACAAATATTTGTTTATATTTTTAATTAAAAAAAACAGCGTACATTAGGGTGGGACGATTTTTCACGAAAAATCGTATAGCAGAAACGCAATCTACGGAAAATTCTAAGAAATTTTCCCCAAGGAACCATAGGTCTAAAATCAAATCCTATCTTGCGCATTTCGTCTTTTATCCAATGATATTTCAATATAATTTTTTTAATAGTTTTTTTTTATTGGATAAAAGACAGTGCGTAAGATAGGATTTGATTTTAGACCTATGGTTTCTTGAGGAAACTTTCTTAGAATTTTTCATAGATTGCGTTTCTGCTATACGATTTTTTTACTTTTTGATCCTCCATACAAATCGAGCCGGCCAACTGTACATACTTTATTTTTGAATATAACTTAACAATTTTTATATCAGGAACAAGTTCCTTAACTTCAGCAGAATACACTTTCTGTTTTAGTATCGATAGGACAGTGAAACACTACCCATATTGCGATGGTGCTCCATCAAATCAATATAATTTGATACCCTACTGTCGCTTAAGTATAAGCACATTTATCATCATTTTGTTTTGATTATGATGATTTGAAACTAAAGACAGAAATATTCATGAGGCCGGACAATTAATTTTGTTATTAAATTAACCTTTGTTTTTAAAATAAAACTATTACGGCTCCGTTAAAATAACTGAACTTATATTTAATAACAAATATTTTGAAAAAGTTAAAAAATTAAATTTTTTTCTTGTAAACGCATTTTCAAACTTCAGAGTTGATGCTGAACGGGTTAACATTATACTATTTGAATCAATTTCTGGCGTTGAAGTTTTCCTCTACATCTATATAGGAAACAGCAGACCACTTGTCAAGAGTTATTTTTCATCAGTCATCAGTGAGAAATGTAAGGACATCCTGAAAAATCATTCTTCTTTAAAATATATACAAGAATTGCCACTATTTTGGTCTGGTCATGGTTATACCTACAAGAAAAAATTATGGGTTCTGGAGTGGTAAGGCCCAGGTATAGAATTAAGTCTCAGTGAAAAAGTCAGTTGCAGTGAAAAAAACTTAAAAAACCTACACTAAAATATTTTTCTTTTAAAATTTCAATAATTTATATTCGTGAGTGATTTTCGGAAGTGGGCCTTTATGGGAACTATGACCAATTATGGAAAGATCACCATGAAATTAAGTCGTGTGATTTATGTCTATATGAAAGTTTACTATGTTGAATTTTGTGAGTATACCAACATTCTGAAAGAGAGATATGGCTAATTATGGACCGATCATAAAATGTGGTGACATGAATTCCGTATAAATAAAACTTATTTCGGACAAAACTTGTGTAGATACCTATATAAATTAAATATATATATGACCGATAAAGTTCAATTTCGGGAAGACATTTGTATGGGGGCTAGGTGAAATAATATACCGATTTCAGCCGGTCTTGGTCCTTAGACAGAAATAAGTACTAAAAAGCCAATATAATACCAATTCAAAATATATCAATTTAAATAAAATTATATTAATTTATTTAAATTAGTTAATTAAAGATAGCTCATGTCACATTGTACATTCTGCTCGGGCGATTTGAGGTCATGGTATATCACTGACCCCAGTGACTTTATATTGTGGAGTTTTATTAAGTCGCAGGTCTATGCAAATAAGCCAAAATTAGAGCGGCCCTCAAAGCCAACATAACTCATGTCATCGGTCTAAGTCAGCCTGGTTTGTACGACAGAGTCATGGAAAATTGGACGCGCCACCCTACGAAGCAGCGGCGGACATTAGCATGATGTTATATTCTATACTTAATTGCATCGATAGGCCTTTCAAACGAATTCAAAAATTCAATAATACTTCACATACATTTTGTTTTATTAAAATTTAAAGATATGAAGCGCTTAGTAAAATACCTACACTGGTGCATATTCCTATAAACGCACTTAATATTTTTCGGCATTTTTGTTATATCTCTGTTGTTCTCACCCAAAAGCTAAATTAAACTTTTTTAATGAGAGACAAATTAACGGTACTTTTTGAAAGCAAACAGGTTTTTTTTCTTATTCTTGTTGTTTGCCTTAATTATGCGATCAAATGTTCTTGGTGCTACTTTAAGTGGAAGATTCGTATAAACGCAGACGTGAAATTTATTTTTAAAAAAGATTCCAAAAATAAAATATCAAATTTAGTTTTTTTTTTCAACCAAAGGTAAATTGCGTAACATCTCAATTTAGTGCAACTTTTTCTATTTGAATCAATAAATTTCATCATTTTTAAAGATGCCCAAGAGCAGTTTTTTGTCCGATCAAGAAAAGATTCAAATTAAATATTTTCACGACCAAGGATGTTCCAATAGAGAAATTGGACGTAAAATCGATCGTTCGGAAAGTGTGGTGCGAAATTTCTTGAAGAAAGATCAAAATTATGGAGTTCGCAAACCTACAAAGGGAAATACAAAACTAACAAGAAGACAACTTAATCTAATAAAACAAGAAGCAACCCGCAACAAATTGAATTCCACACAAATAAAGAACAAATTGAATCTTCCAGTGACTTTCAAACACGTTGCATACATTTTACGAAACGATGAAAACATAAAATGTAAAAAGCTGAAATGTAAATCAATGCTAAAAAAAAGCACCATAAATTCGCAAGAAAATATATGAAATGGACAGATGAGTGGAAAAAAGTAATTTTCTCTGGCGAAAATAAATTTAATTTAGACGGTCCTGAATCATACTCATGCAATTGGCACTATTTGAGATCAAACGATGTTCGGATGTCAAAACGTTATGTTTAGGTAGTGGCAGTGTTATGGTTTGGGTAGCGTTTTCTGCAGTTGGCAAGTCGAAAATATGTTTTGTTCCAACAAAAATGAAAAGTGCGATTTATAACGAACTGTTGGATGATGCTCTTCTCTCATTTATGGATGAAGATTGCATATTCCAACAAGATGATACAATGCAATCCATGTTTCTAAGCAATCGAAATCTTGGTTTAATGAACATAGCATTCCTCTGTTGGACTGGCCGGCTTGTAGTCCGGACTTAAACCCAATGGAGAACTTGTGGAGATATATAGTAAAGTTTATGCAAATAATGCCCAGAGAGAAAGCATAATGACTGTGACAGAGTTGAAACTAAGAATTAAACAAGTCTGGGAGGAAATTGATTCCAATCTGTTAAAAAAATAAGTGGAATCAATGCCAGACCGTATTTTTGAAACAATCCATAACAAAGGATCATCCACACATTATTAATAATGCTACAGTGGCCCATAAATTAAAGTGCGTTTATAGGAAAATACCCTTAAAAATGGATGTTAATCTCGAAAATTAAGTAAAAAAAATAAATAAAGTACAAATGATTTTTTTTGTAAACAATATTTTAGGTGAAGTCTTAACTAATTTAATAAACAAATTTGTAGTCCCCTAAATATGTTCATGTTTAATTTTTACAATCTTTTTAAAAAAAAGTAGTGTGCGTTTATAGGAATATGCACCAGTGTATATAACATGGAAAGCCAAACCCAATTTTAACCAAAGTACTAAAAAAGTAAGAATAATGAAAAAGAAATGCTACCACTCTGTTACATACACATGAATATTAATATACACCAAAATATGCACAACAATAACTTTGGTTTTGAAAAAAGAACGTGGCATGTTTCACAAATAGATTTACTTTGAGATATTTATGTACATCTCATGATTCATGCTAATGCAAAGACATGCACCGTGACAGTAGACTTCACTGTAAAAAGAAAAACAAATTGTATGAATTTAATATTAAGCATTATTTTGTTAATGTCTAGTTATCGTTACTCGTAATGATAAACTGTCTGTTAAAATAATTTTTGTATGAAAACTACTTACGAAAAAACAAATAATTAATTATACGGTGAGAAAATATTCTTAATGTAGTTTCAAAGGTCATGTATGTTCATGGATCTGCCCTTGATAAATCGATTTGCTTTGAATGTAGGGTTGCTAGTTTTATATTTGCAAAAAGCGGGACAATTTAGAAAATAGGTGAAAAATGGCGGGATTTTCAAAACTTACGAGTGAAAAAGATAATAAATTATACCTAAATTATCTTAACACTGTATTTTTCTCAAATTGTAAATTTATGCAATAAATGTTTAAATCTTATAATATAGTTAAATTAAAGAAAATTTCGCCCTGTATGAAAAATACATAACTGTTTTGTCTTTGTTTGCTACTTTAACTAGATTTGGAAATTTTCCATACGAATTTTTTTTTTTTAAATTTTAAGCTTTTATTTTGAGACATTTCTACGATATAAATTTATTCAAAGTATTTGCCACTGTTAGCTATGACATTCCCATTTTTCTGGCAACATATGGATTCCGAGCCAAAAGAGCTACACATATTTTAAGGACAAGAACGAATCAAGCCATTATCGGATACTCTGTTCCAAAGTGAAGCGTATTCCAGCGTTCTGCTTCGATGGAGCGTTTTTTGGCCAATGCTTGCTTCATACGAATCAGTTGTGTTCGGTACAAGTTCCCTGTGATGGTCTGACCGGATGTCAGCAGCTCATAATAGATAGGACTCTCGTCTTCAATTGAAATGGCAGGGAAATTGCTTTTGGATGAATGATGCTCGCAAAAGTTTTGAAATTGCTGCTTGAGTAGCTCCCAATGATTTTGCAAGCTCTTGTTGAGTTTGA
The DNA here is from genome assembly GCF_958450345.1 of Calliphora vicina. Classification (NCBI taxonomy): domain Eukaryota; kingdom Metazoa; phylum Arthropoda; class Insecta; order Diptera; family Calliphoridae; genus Calliphora; species Calliphora vicina. The sequence continues at coordinate 60,547,868 of NC_088780.1, read as the reverse complement.
CAACAATCTTCATGGAGTAATGCCTACAATTCTTGGGTTTAGACGATCTTTGTCTTCTATAATTTGAAAAAAGTGCCGCTGAACCAAACCTATTGCTCATCAAAGCCTAATGGTCAATAACTAAGTGAGAATAAATGACAGATATTTACCAGTTTTTAATTATTCTGAGTCGATTGATGATTAAGATCCATTATATTTTAGCTATACAAACATATGTAGAAATGCTGTTTTAGAATTTAATATAGATTGAAAAATAACTGGTTAAGTATACGAACTGTTTTCTGAATAAATATTTTCACACATATCAACTGATATGAAGTAAGAATTTATTAAGTAAGTAGGGAATTACGAATCTCGAGCGGGACGCGGGATTTCATGAGTAAATGCGGGACAATCCCGTGAAAATGGGGACATTTGGCAACCCTATTTGAATGGGTCTTATTTTGTTCGGATAACGAGAACTCTTCCCGGAAATCCATTAAAATATGTGAAATCGTTTAAATATTGGAACTAGTTTGTTTATAATTTTTGAAATAGGTGTGTCTTTTAGAGAAAATTATATTTCTAAAAAAATATAAAATATGAATGTCGAATAACTAATAACGAAGTTATACGGATTTTAACAGACCATATAGCCATATTAGAAAAACTGATATGTTAAGTATATTTTAACTGCAAAAATGCGCAGAGGTTCTCATATTGCAATTCTGTTTTATTGGACACCTTAGATAGTTTTTCTCGATCGCTTCGTTTATTGTTTTTTATTAGCAAATGTGGTGAATATTATTAAAGTTACAAATTGAAAAAATCATAAATTTGTTGGTTTGAAATGGATTTTAAAATAGTTTATTTTAATTTAATTTAGTTAGTTAGTTGAGCTTGAAGTCACTTTTTTTATATACATAAATATTTATATTTTTATTTATTTTCGATATTCCCTACTCTTTGTGTAGCATCTTCAGGAAAAATATTTAACTATTTAAATATAACAACAAAATGTTTTTTCAATAAATCAATAAAAATTGTCAAAATGAAAAATTTAAAATATTACACAAACAAAAAATATTAGAACAGTATTTAATTTCTATTTCCGTTTTTATAAACTAAGTGCCTGTAGTTTTGATCAACATTATCTGTATCTGTCTTAAAATTAATTCTTAGATTTGTTGGTACATTTATAATTTGTAACATTTCTAACATATAACGACGTTTATAATTATTTTCTGTATTTAAAACCGATATTATTTCAAAGTCAGGATTCAAATTAGCACAATGTGATGATAATGCTGTTTTTTTGTCTCTGTATTTTTGATCTGATTTGTCAGTTTGTGGTTACATTTTAAGAGAGTTTGAAAATCCGAATAAATCAGTAAGTTGTTTTTCTTTAAAATTTTTTGCAATTATTGCAATATAAATATATTTTTAGAGTTAACCTTTTCAGACATTAAAGTGAAATAGTTCTGATAGTGAACTGAAAATTTCAGTGTAAGCTGCTACTTAAGAATATGAAGTCAAATTACAGGTAAATCGTCGGACCTGCCTGCCCTCAATTCAATTGTTTAATACTGACTAAGAAACTCTACGGAAATCTAAAACAAAGATTTAGTTTGAAACTTAGAAAACGTAAGTAACCACATATTAATTTTTTGCTAAATATAATAAAATTAATTGAATCAAACTATTTTCATGTAGTGCCAAAATCACTGAAATTACTTTTAGGTCATTATCATTGATTTTAGATGTTTGCTTGTTAGTTAAATATTTAACTATTAACACTGTTGCCAACTTTTTTCCAATATTTTTCGTAAAATCATACTATAAAAACAACTAGAAATAAGTTAAGCTGGAAAAAATTAATAAAATAATGCATCCCATAAAATTTCTTCAAAATGCATAATTTTTTCGGCTTTAAAATTATGTCACTCTATCGGTTTTATGACCTTTTAAAAAATTTGATTCTTTATACTGAAAAAATTTACATCCAAATACTGCTAAAAAGCGCTGCCGCATTTATGATCGAATGAGCTATCGTATCGAACATTAATAAAATGCACCACACAGAAGTCGTTAAAAAAATTCGCATAGAATTTACAATTGTGTCCTTCCGAATTTATCCTATTAGCTGAGATTCTAAATGGAGAACAGATTCAGATACTATCATGTATTCCAAATCATTCACGGTAGCTCTTTGCCAGAGGTAGCTCTTTGGGCAAAAATCCAAATAATTTCGATAGGTTAAAGAAAAAATACCAAAAAAGTATCTAAAATCCAGTTAGTCGGTTTCGGAGTTACGCCTCAAGAAATCGCGGTTTTGGTTAATAAATTAAAAATTTTAGAGTTTTTAGTCGAAAACCAATATTAAAATTTTAAACCCTGGAACAAATATTCCCCAAATTTCATTGAAACGGCCGTTAAAAAAATATTTTTTTTGGCCATACCTGCGAATAGGTTAACGATATCCTACGAAGACAAAAACTCATACACAAGTAAATACGGATATATTTTAAATAAAAATTAGCTTTTATTAAAATTTTTCTCGAAATATGTTAATTTTTTTGTTCAAGTGGCCTGAAACACGTTAATGGTCTGGCGAATTTGTAATAACTTTAACATTATAATAATTACGTACACATTTCGATTATATTGTAAGTATTTATTTAGTAGCAAAATTTTTACAAAAACTGAAAAATTTGATTTTTTTCCGAATTTTGGCGATAATACAGTTTTTGCGTCATTTTGACCCAAAGGAGATACAGGGTTAATTTCCAAAATATTTTGTTTAATGTAATATTCATTAATATAAATAAATCTACATATTTCTAGAAAACAATGCAGAAAGTTAACGAGTTTCACCTATTTACATTTATTTATTTAGTAAAATTTTGCATATATGTGAACTTTGACCTCGATGAGCGTCCAGAAATCGTTGTCCGATTTGGCTCAAATTTTTAGCATTTTAGGCCTAGTGTCACAATATTTCACCCGACACTCTTCAAAATTTTAAAAAAACATTTTTTTCCATACAACTGATTGTCACTCTATTATACATACTTCTAACGTTAAACAAACTAATATATAAAACCTTTATCAAATAATTTATGATAATGTAAGCAAGAAATGTATGACATACTTGGACTTTTTCTGCTGTTTAGAATGATTTTATCTACAGTTGTTTACAATACCGATTTTTTTTACAAACTCTATTCTATTTAAAACAAATTCTAAAAACTCTAAAATCGTTTTAATTTAAAAATATGTACTGGGACATGTTTTCACTTTAGAATCGCATGGAGTTTGAAGGTTGTTGAAAAACACAAATATCAACTGGGCGTAACAGTTAGAAAAACTTTGAAAAGTTTGAAAATGAAATTGTTCACTTTCTGTTTACATTTCTTAACATATTATTTAGAATTGATTGACAAATCATATTCCAAAAAAGTCCGATTTTGCAATTTACAAGAGATTGAGAGCCATATAATTTTTTTTGAAAACATTTTATGCACCACTTTCTATAGGTGTGTTCGCGTACTTTCCAGTAAAAAATATCCAGTAACTTTATTTTAGAGAGTAAAAATAAATTACTCTCAATCTGAAAAATTACAAAAAAAAGTACGCGAACAACAATTTGTATTTTATTATATGTAAATCAATTCAAAACACTAGTTTTGTATTATTTTACATCTTTTCTTTGCAAACTTGTAAATTGTATTAGCTTTGTTTATATTTGCAACCATATGTTTTAAAGATATTTTTATGTTGATATTTATTACTGGACAAAAAATGTCCAGTAAAAAATATCATGTTCTCTAGCTACGAACTGTCACTTTTAACTCTCTCTTTCTTGCTCTCTCGTTGCAAGTTTTTAAAAGTAAACGAACGGAATCCCTTAACTTCCAGTGATAATTTGTACAATTTATAACAAATTATCAAGTACGCGAACACTACTTATATCATATCAATAATAGTTGTATTAAATTACAAAAAAATCCACTTATCAGCCTTTCATTTCCACGTAAATTTAAATATGACAAATTGTTCCCGATGCAAATTAAAAAACTATTAGACTAAAGGTCAGATTTTGAAAAAGTTTTTTTAAAGTATCTATTATGATAAAACATATAAGCTCTATTCAAAAACTTTTTTTTCCAAATAAAAATACTGTCATGAGCTACATTATGAAATTCAAAACATATTATGAGATATTTTATTTTTTAATTATTTAAAATAATATTGAATTGTGTTATATTCTTTATAGTTTTAATGCTACCAACCTGAAATTTCAACGTAAATATAAATTCATACTTGGTTAATGAAAAACTTTATGAAACAAACATGAAATTTAAATAATTACTTAATGAATACGTTGTAGCATTAAAAGTTATAAATATTTCATTTAATATTTACGTAATAAAGATATCGTTTAGTGTGGTCCTTCAAAAGTCATTTTAATCTTTGTGTCAAATTGAGGAGAAACTGTCAGAAAGATTTGTGTTTTTTGTACTGTAAAAATCTCTAATGAGGCATGACTTTATCCAATTATAAATATGCGATATTAAATTGCTCCAAATGGCTTTTCTTTGTTTGTTAACAATAAAACACATAGGCACACGCACCAGCATCAGCAAAGCAACCAACCGACCTCTTGGCCATGTCAAAGTCGTCACATGGACAAAGGAAGGGCAACAGGAGAAAGTTTTATCGTTTGGCTTATGGAAAAATATCACAAGACTCTTTAAGGAAATAACTTTTTTGTTTGCAGCCTAAAAGGAAAAAAGTGTAAAGAAAACTAGTCAGTCATTTATTTATTTCACTCATTCTCTAGGCCTCTAACAAAAGATTTTATACTTTTGTACGTGTGAAAATTGTTAAGGGCGTTTGTATATCCCTCATGTTTTGCCAAAGTCAAAGTTTATTGGAATACAAAAGGAGAAGAAAAAGTGGTTTGTGTGTTTTTAAAAAAGTTGTAATTCATCGCAAGTAGAAAAACTTTTACCTAAAGCTAATGACTTAAATCACTTTTAAAAGTCAATCAACATTTCGTTTTTAATGTTTATTTTAGTATGCGACTAAAAAACAAATAAAAACTGTCATTGCAGTATCTGGATTTGCCTTCTTGTCTTGCTAATTTAGCCGCAGTATTTATTTGCGTTGTTGAGAGTTGCTCCAGCATTAAATGGGCATTTTATGGTGGTATACGATTTTTTAAATATGTATTTTTGGAGCAACTTTATCAGTACACTAAATTCTCTATATACTGTATTATTTAAATATTTTATTGTCTCTGTAAAATATTAAAAGACGGATTAAAAGGTAAATGATTAAAAAAATAAGATTTTAGAACAATTATTATAGGTAGGAAACAAAACTTTTCGTCAATTTTCGGACTTCACCTGTTCCAAATTTGTTAAAATTCGATGTAGCTCAAACATTTTAAATTCGCTTTTGTTTCTCTTTTATCGAGGTTCCCAAAATATGGGTCTAGTGATTACCATTTTAAAAACAGCATTTTTTTTTTAATTTTTTCCTTAAAACAACATATACAATTTAATGATAACATGCGAACTAGTTCGAATATTGAAAATAAAATTAACAAACTATTTCTTTAATCAGTTAATTTTTTAAATATTTCAATTTACTTTCAAACTAATAAACATTTTTATAAAAAATCCTTGGAAAATTTTATAAATTATGGATTATATTGTTACGTTTTTACCTTTTAAAAACGGTGATTTTTTCCACTAATTCTTTTGATTACAAATAAAAGCAGTTTATTAGTTTAAAATTTTTAATAATACTTTATTTATTTTAATTTATCCATGAATGATCTTAACGGACGATACTATAATATTCGAATTCTAGAGCTTGATGATAAATGTTGCCAGCAGCCGTTACAGGCCGTTAAACGTGACAATATATATATTAAGCGTTAATTTGAACATGGAAAATATAGCGTTGTATACAGCTGGAAGAGCCCTTTAAAATCATACCTCATATTATATGTGTTGTTTTGGGAGAAAATTAAAATATGTTCAAAAAAACTAAAAACATGATTTTTTAAAAATTGGTCCAGCTCACCGTTATCACTAGACCCAAACGATTTTGGGCGACAGCCTAAAACAAACCAAGGCTTAATTTTAGAGGGGTAACAAAATCACTTTTTTCCTCTCCATACGAAGTGAGTCGCTCTAACATACATATATTGAAGGTATTCACGTCACCGTTTTTTACCCTTGCGAAATTGCGAACTTTCGCTCAATCACAACAAACATACGTATCGTATCGTTGTTGTTTTGATTGTGCTAAGGTTCACAAAAAAATGGTGACCTAAAATACACTATTATAATAAACATGAGGATGGTTTCTTTAAAATTATGTTTTTGTCCCTTAGACCTAATCATAGTTTTAGAACTCAGTTAATTACACCTAAACAGCTAAACGCATACTGGATCCAGCTTATAACCAAGTTTAAATATTAATAAAGGCATACATATTTATATCAAAGATAATTAACATGATCAATAAGACTGTCTTTAGCAAGTACTCAGTGTTTTTATTTATGTTGTAAATATTGACGCTTTTCCGCTTGTGTAATAATTTTAACCTAATTGTTTAGATATTTGTTATTGTTATTTTACTATAACATCGATTTATAATTTAAACATATTCAAATTGACTTAATGTTATCCCAATCCCAATGTGTTTCTTCTGTCTCTTAAAATTATTAAATAAACTAAAGAAATATAAATTTAAAATCTTTTATATTCCAAAAAGTTAGTGTCATAGTAAATAATCTCACACGCCATCATTTGATACGCAAATGTTTTCTTAATTCTTCATAAGTCCACAAAAATGCTACATTAGCTACAGAATTTCAAGAACGAAGAAAAAATTTTAGAAGAACAAAAAAAAAACGTCTTAATAATGTATATAATTAAGAAGAGCAAAGTTAAATAGAGGCTTAACGAGGTATTAAAATGAACATTAAATGTAGACTACCTAAATGCGAATAAATAGTTATGAATAAATTTAAAATTTTATTTGTTGTGCTAAACGTGTTGCCGGTGGTGCATTTTTAACTCAGTGTGTTTTCAGTGATAATAAATTTTGATTTACCATTCCTTCCAATTATTAGCAAGGCAATATTTTTTTATGTTTCGCAATAGAAATTTTTTTTTTGGCATTTGTTGTCTTTATGGTAACATTTTCTTTATGAGTAACATTAATTTTAATATTAATTTGCAACAGATTATAATCGAGCAAGCCACATAAAAATTGGACTCATTCAAGGCAAATCAATCTTAAAATCAGGTATACCAATTACCCAATCTGCGTATACCGTCATTGGTTAATGAAAAATTTAGCACAAAGTTCACGAAACAAATGACTCATATAATTTGGTAAATAGTAGGGGTTGCCATGATGAAACTCAATAGTTTGTAAGCGTGTAAAACATCTGATGATTAAATGTCAATGCTCGCTACATACAGTAGAAGTAGGGTTACCAGATAACAAAAGTCAAATAACTGGACCATAAGAAAAATTTAACTGGATTTTTAAAAAATAACTGGACAATTTAAAAATGCGCTTATAGTTCAAAAATGTTAAACTTTAGTTAAGTTTTTTTACAAAAATAAAGAAACGTTAAATTCAGTCCTACATACATATCGTCACCTAAAATGCAAAACAACATATCGTCAAAAAGTTCGAAGTTGATTTTATTATTGATTGCAATTTACTACATCATATTACATATGTGTAAAAAATTTTAAACTTTAACTTTCTAAAATAACCAAATTATAACCAAAATTCAAACAACGTAACATGATTTTCATAAACAAAATAACGTTAATGCTTTGAGTAATTAATAAATAGTATTTTACCCTATTTTAGGTAGTTTCCTTATATTGTTTAATAAATTTGTTGCAATAGAACGGTTCCAAAGGCCCCTCAAATCAATCATCGGAAACCCTTTCCACTTCAAAAATATCGGGATTTGAAAATTTAAAAATTTGTTAAAATTATATCCAACATAATGTTTGATTCCATTTTAAATGCAAAGATATTGCCCTTAAAATTGTTTACTTTCAAAAGGTTAAAGATTAATTTTCGTAGTAATGTAAAAAATATCAAAGATCGCAGTGCTAAAAATTCAAAAAAAAAACATTATCTTGCGGCAAAAGCAACATGTCGTCAATTATATTTGATATTTCTAAAACTTTGGAAGCTTTGATAAGTTATCCCACGATAAAAGGGATTGTTTTAAATTTAAAAATTAAATTTTGTTGTAAAGCGATTCGTCTCCGAAATCATATCATTGCTCTAATGCCCAGTTTTTGACTTGTTATTTAAATACGTATTTAGTTAATTTTAACTTAAAATTAAGTTGTATTTAAATACAGTTTGAGTTTTTCAGTGCTACATAATTTGTCTTATTTAAATAAGATAAAAGTATGGTAGCACTACTAAATATCAAAAATTTATCGATAGTTTTGCTTAAAACAGCTGTTCAACCAAAACAAAAATTGATACATTTTGCCCAATAAGAAATAAAAGTTTATTAAACAATAAAATTATTGGTAGGAAAATGCACAAAAGAAGCTCCAATTGCCCCGCATCGGAATTGTAGTTTTTGCAAGACGCTTTTTTTAGCAAGACGCTGTTGTTTGTTTTTTTTTACTACAATAGAGTGAAAAAAACCAAACAACAAAAGTCAGCTGCCAAAAACATATGGTAGTTTATGAAACTTAAATAGAATTTAAATGACCAACGTCGGCCATTTAAGTATCACTTAAAAAAGCACTGAGAAAATCATTTTCGCATTTAAATAGAACTTAAATATAATTCATATTTAAATACGAAGTCAAAAACTGGCTCTAAGTACGCAATATAATTTTTAAAAATTGATTTGCTTCTAATTGTAAACGTTTTGTTCCGAAAGATGAAATCTTTTTTAAAATAGTTACAACTTTGCTTCCATATTTTAACCGATTTTTAAGGCAATTCAAAAGATTACTCACTGTACAGTTCTATAATAGTAAAGGAATCACTTTCTAATACAAATACAACTGACTATACATTTGCACTCACAATTGTATAAATTTTCAAATATTTCTGTACAAAATATTAATTAATAAAAAATATTATTAATAAAAAAATATTTTGCAAAATGAAAGAAATTATTTTTTAACTGGACAAATTGTGTTTTAGCTGGAAACTGGACAAGACACAAAAAACTGGACAATCCAGGCCATTCCAGGCCGTCTGGCAACCCTAAGTAGAAGACAAAACTGTTCACTGGTAGTTAAAATTTTAGTTTACACATTATTTCTTACACATGACAAGTGGTCTGATAATATTTTCCTTTTGTTAATTTACTATTATCTGGTAACTCACTCTGTAACTAACTGAACGAAGTTACATGTGCACATTATTGTCCCCCAATACATTTTGTGAAAAATTAAATTAAATTCTGATATACTAAAAGAAAATTAAGTAAATAATAATCCTTTTAATTTCTTTATTAAAAGGAACACAAAATAAAGCTCTTCAATAAATCTCCAGTTACTTTATAATGGATAAAGCTATAAATTCTGTTTTGAAGAAAAATATCCTAAAATATAACAAAATTGAGTTTCGTACCGATTAATTACCAAACAAATACAAAGTTTCTATCGAGACCACGAAATTGTGGGGTTCGTCCACCGAAGCTATCTTCAGCTGATGCTCTAATAGCAAGGCGCTTAATCGTTTCAGGAGCCACAAATAATGCAACGAAAACTAAATAAGTGCTTAGAGAGGCCAATGGAGTCAACGTCAGTGACAAAACAATTCCAAGATGTTTTAAAAAAGGACTAGAAGCAAGAGCGATTATAAAAAAACATTTTTAATTCAAAGGCAAAGGTAAGACTCTATTAAATTTCGCTAAATTGTACGAAAACTTCACAATTGACGCTTGGAAACAAGTTACTTGGTATGGTGAAACTAAAATTAATCGGGTGGTGTGAGATGTACACACATGTACATGGGTTGATAAACGTGTTGTGGTACTAGATCGCAATATATGTCAAACTATGAAATTTGGGGTGGATCACTTATGGTTTGGGGTTGTTTTCGTGGCAATTAACTCGGTGTACTTCGGCGTATCAATGGTATTATCCGTGGCACATACTATATTACCACATTGGAGACCTCTTAACTACCGAGTCTGGATATAATCGGTGTTGAACGTGTTCAATAAGAAATATTTATGCAGGACAATGATCCTAAGAACACCTCGAAAATGACAACAAAAAAATGGTTTATTGATAATTTAATCAAACTGCTCGAATGGCCTTCCCAGTCCACAGATTTAAATCCTATCGAGCACCTTTGGACAATTTTGAAACGGAGAATTTTTACCGAAAATGACTCCCCAAGACCCATAGTTGTATTGTAGCCCTTCTAACATGACAAAATATAAGAACAAAAATATCGGAAAATCTTGTAAATAGTATGCCAGAAAAAATCAAAGCTGTAAAAAAATCATATGGTGGTCATACAAAATATTAATTTTAAAATCAATCTGTTTTTGAAACAATGGACAAAACTGTTCACACCGAATTTTGTTTTAAAAGTAGTATATTGTATTTAATCCAATTTTTAAATTTAGTTTTTATATATTGTTTAAGTTAGAAAATTGATAGTCTTTAAACATTAATTAATATTTTTCATATACTGTGTATATAAAATAATAAAATTCTTCTGTAATACAAAAATTTCGTGACTTTTTTACTGTATGTTTGTTTGATTATTCATATATTTGCTTTGGATGGGTCTTATTTTGTTCTGTAGTAGCCAAAACAAACTGATGTACGATTTGAGGCCAATCCGATAAAGATATCTTGTGCCGGAAGTCGTTGGAGAGTTGTGAGGTCAGTTGGTACTTATTTTGATTTCATTTTAACAAACCGTATATTAAGAAAAACTACTAGTTTATTTGGTCGCTTAGTGGGATACGAGTTCGATATCTATCAAAAAAAATGTTTTGTAACGCAAAACATGCAATTTTTGACCTTTTTTGTAAAATCAAAAACTTTATTGACTTTTTTTCGAAATCAGATATTTTCCTTAGAAGACCTATTTAGTCGCTTAATGGGATGCGAGTGGGATATCTATCAAAATAAATGTTTTGTAACTCAAAATATAAAATTTTTGAGTTTTTTTTGCAAAATCTAACTTGATTTTAAAATGGGCCCTTTTTTAATTTTTTCTCAAAAGAAAGCTTGGGTCTATTCCTTTAAGACCTATTTGGTTGCTTAGTGGGATGGGAGTGTAATATATAGCAATATAAATGTTTTGTAACTCAAGATATACAATTTTTGATATTTTTTTTTGGCAAAATCGAACTTTTTTTTTCCAAAATGGGCCCTCTTTTTACATTTTTTTTACTCAAATGAAAGCTTAGGTCCTTTAAAAGCTTTTTGGTCTCTTAGTGGGATGCGAGTGGGATAGTATCAAAATAAATGTTTTAACACAAAAATTGTATATCTTGAGTTACAAAACATTTATGTTGATATAGATATCTCAAAGAAAAAAAAGAGGGTCTAAAAAAAGTCAACAAAGTTTTTGATTTTGCAAAAAAAGTCTAAAATTGCATGTTTTGAGCTACAAAACATTTTATCTAAGCTTTATTGAGGACCAAATAGGTCCTCAAGGAATATATTTAAGCTTTATTTTAAGAAAAAAGGGCCCATTTTGAAAAAAAGTCAAACAAGTTTTTGATTTCGGAAAAATTTAAAATTTTTTTATTTTTTTTTTAAATATTTTTTTTCGAAAGATTGAAGAAATAGCGATCTAAACTATTTGGGACACATTTGGCTAAGAACAATAGGTAATAAGTTACATGGAGGAGAAAAATCACATGTTAGGCCAAAATGTCAAATTTTGACCCCCTCTAACTCAGAGAGTTCTTGACCGATCTTGTTGAAAAATTGTGTCTGAATTACTATCCAATAGGTCTAACCTTGATGCAAATTTCATTGATTTTAACAGTTGGTTCACTTGACGTGGGAAAGTGTTGAGAACCTTGTTATTTTCCCTTTTATCTTCAATACTTTGTTTGAAAGATAAGATTTATTTTATTTCAAACGCAGAACAAATTGTTATTGGACGATCATTTTCAGGGTTAAGGACTGATATCGAAAAAGCCTTAACACACGTTTTTCATTAAAACTTTTAAACCAAGTATTATTTGATTTTTTTTTTGATCAGTTACCTTTGTTATTATGTTTTATGTCAATTATTTCCATTTGTTAATTTGATTAAAATGAGTGACGAGAAAAAAGTTCGTCCTACAAAAGTGTGGTAGATTTTAAATCTTTTCGAACAAAAAGGTTCATGAATTCATTTCTATTGATTAGAACTATAAAACTTACATTTTTTGTATATTGTAATAATAATTTCAATCAAATAAAATCAATACTGTAAGTTTAGTGGTTTAATTTTAATTAACATATACATATGTATGTTGAGAATTTTTCGATCTCAGTCCTTATTACCCTCTTCCTTTTTAGGAATTGGCGTTAGATTAGCAAGCTTCTAACTACATGAAATACGACGGCACGGTATGAAGTTCTGAAAAGGTTAGCTAATATACGAGCTAACGTCGAAGAGCAATGCTTCAAGACCAGCGCTGGTATGCCGCATTTTTATCGTGATATTTTAGGTCATTACGAAAGTTTGCAACGAAAGTTTCAAAAAATTTAATTCTAAGGGACACTCTAATACACATTATAGTGCTCCAAAAAAATAAAATTGCGAATTTTGACCGTCCCCCCCTCTAGAATTGTTCTATGTATTGTAGAAACACATTGTGTAAAATATTAGGATGATAGGATAACGGTAACTGGTGGCGCAACGACGCTGAAGTTTTGAGGTGCATTTACAAGAAGAAAATATGCAATTTTTTCAGTTTTTGTAAAAATTTTGCCATTCAATAATGACTTTTATAATTTAATTTAAAAGAATCGAAATGTGTACGTAATTGTCATTATAATAAGATATAAAAGACAGAAATTGGTGAAAAAATTTTAAAGTTATTAAAAAATCGCCAGGCCATTAACGTGTCTCAGGCCACTAGAACAAGAAATTTATGAACAAAATTAACATATTTTGAGAAATATTAAAATAAAAGCTTATTTTTACTTAAAATATATCCATATTTACTTGTATATGAGTTTTTGTCCTCGTAGGATACCGTTAACCTATTCGCAGGTATGACCAACAAAATTAAATTTTTTTAACGGCAGTTTCAAAACTCCAATTTCAAATTTTTAAAAATTTTGTTAAACAAATTTCAGAATTTTTTGATCATCACATGGGGATTTATTGACAACATAATAGGGAATAAAAATGTGAAAAAAGTATGTCAATACCTCCTATAGTTTTTCCGTACCTGCGATGTAAATTTTGCGATTTTTGAGAAAAACTAATTTTTTGGCCATATTTTGGGGAATGACCAGAATTTCCTTACTGTAATGATTTTTAAGTAAAAGCTATTCAGAATAATATAGTCCAGGTAATTTTAAATATAGTCTGAAAGTTTTACTAAAATCGGAAAACTTTAACCCTTAAATCGTGAAGGTCAAAGGTCAATTTTTTCAATATTTGGAATTTCTCATGGAAAGCGAAATATTATATATTTTTGGGCCGATTTGGATGAAACTTAAGAAAAATATAAAATGAAGTCTAGTATTCACAATAACAGTACAAAAATTAAATTAAAGAGTACTTGGGGTCAAAATTAATGTGTTTTTCGTGATTTTAAAAGTTGAGGGTCATTTGGACCCCAAGTGCTATTAAGGGTTAATTTCCATGACTAATTATGGATCGATCACCATGAGAGTTATTTATGTTGAATTTTGTGTAGCTACCAAAATTTTTAAGAGATTTATGATCATTAAAGTGATTTTCGGAAGAGGAATTTATATGGGAGTTATGACTAAATTTATATACCGATCGCCATGAAATAGGTCATCTGATTTTCGCCTGTGTTAAATTTATTTTTGTTGAATTTTGTGTAGCTACCAAAATTTTGAAATTATGGACCGATTTCAGCCAGTTTCAATATGCTTTGCCCTTGAGCCGAAAGAATTTTATGAACAAAATTTTATCGAAATATCTTAAAAATTGCAACCTGTATTTTGTTTACAAGAATGCATTTATACTATACAACATTTATGGTGGTATAGAGTATAAGTATCAGACTTGAGTCAGAAAAATTACTCAAGCTCAAAAGGAGCAAAAAAGCGCAAAACGAAATGGGTATGTAAACAAAGGAGAGAGTATGTACTTTAAAATGGTACTAGGATTTTTACGAAATATTAGAATTCCTTAAGGTCCTATTCCATCAAAGCTAAAATTTATGTAAAATTTAATACATTTTTAAAAATAATATGAAAGCGATTTCCAAAGTGGTGGAAACATATTATTCCATTAGAATTAAAACTATGAAACCATTTTAACGAAACCCTATTTATTTCATAAAAATCCCTTTTGAAAGTAAAAAGTTATAAGGGATTAAATTTTCGAAATTTGTTGCAAAATCCTACTTCTCAATCAGATAATAAAATGGTGCATATTGAATCACCATTTTTATAGGGAAAATGTTTACATAGAGACCTGCATTTTTGGCTTATGAGGTTCTCAGGTGTTAACTTTAATATGAGTATTTAAAATTAAAAATTGGCGGCAAAATAAAAAAAGACTTTTGGCCGCTATTTCAATGCGTTGATGGCACCATAATAACACCTTCGACACCATTGGGTTTCTACTAGAAAAAACTCACACCAATGCAACAGCCATACAGCAACGATGCAATGAGCTGCTTGCTATTTACCGGGCCGTTCAGCATTTCCAATACCTATTGGAAGGATGAGTATTTACCATTTTCACCGACCACAAACCGCTCGTGTACGCGATCGGCCAAAAACGGAACAAAACATCCCCCAGAAGAATCCGGAAATTAGATACTTATGTAATCTTAAGTTTTCCACCGACACACGCTACATACAAGGTATAACAATAACACTGCCGACTTTCTCTCCCGAATTAGCAGCATTTAGAAAAGCATTAATTTTGAAACATTAGCAGAGGAGCAGATACGCGATTCAAAACCGAATGCATTTCTGAACTCCAAGAGAGAGTATCGTTATTTTTAAAAAAATCTACCCGTTCCAGATTCTGATCGATCAATTTACTGTCGTACAAGCAGAAACCTGGTCAGACCTTTTGTTCACGTATTACTAAGGCAACAAATACTTAAAAAGCTTGTAAAGTGCTGGTAACAGGAAGTCGTGGCTATTATTACGACTGTATGAAGGCAAATAATAGTTTTGAAATTCTTGAGACAAATGTAACTAAAATTTTGTTACAAAGTTTTAAAATTACTTTTATTAAATTCAAAATTTTCCACCTTTATTTTGGTCAAATAAAACACATTTTTTTAAATTTTTTCTTAATTAGTTTTGATATTTAAAAAAATTGTTTATTTCAAAATTAACGGATTTTCTCTTATGTTGTTTATTTTATTCAATTCATTGGGAACAGATTAACTACCGGTTATTTAGTTCAGTTAACATTATCCATCTTTTTCGGCAAATTCCATTTTTTTGTATATTTGTGGGATATTTGTATTAGTTAGATCACGTTACTTTTATTAAGCTATTTAGTATAGTCTTTTTCTGAACATATAAAAGGGAATTAACAGTACCACGTTCTGATTCGATTCTATTCTTTTCTAACCAACCAATTATTAAAATTATAAATAAAATCCAGAGTTTTTAAACTGATGACATAACATATTTCAATTAAAAAGAAAAGTGAAATAATATTTAAATTAATTAAAGTATATTCACATACAATTGGAACTAAACTAATCAGCCTGTAATCTAAACGTGGATTTTTCTACAACATCAATTTTACCAAATCCCTGATGAAGTGCTTGTCTCCTTGGTGCCATCAAAATCTGCTGAATAAAACATGGGTTTTTCATCCCCAAGACTCCAATTTGAGATAAACTTAATTCATCAGCCAGAGGACAGTCTTTGAATTAAATAGTTTGGCCATCAAAAAATTATAAGAAATTTGGATTTTCCGTCGCCTTGATAAATTCTAAAAATTTTCATACATAAAAATAATTTAAATTTCACCTCAAAGCGAATCTCCATATTAACTATCTTTAAGTAAAAAATATAGATATATTTTTTTTTTAATACCCTAAATATTTAAAACCTAATTTATACTTTTTATAAAAAAAAAATTGGCTCAAAATTTGATGAGTGGAGTTTTAAATAATGAGCAAACACATTTTGCATAAAAAAATTAGTCTCTTATAAGCACAAAGTCGAAAAAAATAATAGTAATAAGAATATTGGACACAACAAATATAAAAAAATTACAACTGTCCCTTTCATTTGCACGAAAAATACATTGCTGAATGGCCATTCATCGGTGGATCACAAAACAAATGTAAGTAAATCTTGATTTAAATAAATTAGTAAACTTCATAACTTCTTTACATGTTAAAGTGTGTGAACTAAAATGAAATTTAAATCCAAGTAAGAATTAAATTTTAAATTGTAGAAAAAATATAAAAATATTGTGAAAAAAAATATATAGAAAACAAAAAAAACTCACTAAAAATTTGTTATATATTTAATATTGTTAATTATTTTTAAATTTGTTGTGACAAAAGTGAGAAAAAGAATTAAAGAAAAGAAATTAAATTTAAAACAAGAAGAAGAAGAAAAAAATACAGAAATAACGAAAACAAACAAAAAAAAAAATAAATCTAAAAATTGTTTAAAATCAACAAAAATAGAAAAAGTTAAAAATAAAAATGAAAATTAAAATAATAATGAATAAGAAAGGTATTTAAAACTCCATTTCTACAATTTTACTATTTAGTTCTTATAAATATTTCTTTCCTAGTTTTACAAATTAAAATCATTGTTTTTTCTAATTCGTGGCCAATAGGCAACACTAGTTATTTTTTTTTGATTTTCTTTTTATATTATTCTTTATGTGGTCACTGACCTACATCAATAAGTAAATAATTTTGAATTTTTTTTATTATTTACTTTAAAATTAAATACCGGGTGTTAAGTAAAACTTAGATCCAATGTTATTTTATAAGAAATCAACTGAATATTTATGTTCAAAATTTATAATTTTCTTTTTCAATAATATAAAATTAAATTTAAATATATTTTTTTTTTGTCAATAAATATTTTATATTCAAAAATGTTAAACTAAATTTATGTTATTGTTTTGATTTGAGTGACTAGTTAGAGTAGCGAAATAGTTTGTTAGGGATTATCAATGATAGCCTTTTCATGGATGTTGATAATCAAGGTGGGGTAGGACTCGTTGTTGTTAAATTTCCACCTCTAAACAACATATAAGACACTGATATTACCTTCAAATTTAACCTAATCACATATTTTTCAATAGCTTTATTTAGTTTTGTTTTTTTTTATTGCTAGTACTTATTTTGACTAAATTATTCCTATAACTTAGAAATAGCCCTTAATTATCGCATGCAATTAAATATATATCTCTATGTGGCTCTTTTATTAAAATCTACATTAAGTTCATGATCCCGCCCAATTGCCGACGAGCCAGAGCCGGAATGTGCATGCGAGAACTATTAAAATGTATTCACAAAGTTTTACCTAGGTTGTATGCTACAAGCTGCACAGCTTATCCCACCCTGGAGTAAGACCAACTTTTAAACTAGCGTCCCGTTGGCCCATTCAAAGTTATTGCAAAAAGTGATAAATATTTCAAAGTACAATTACAACAACGCAAGCCAACATTTCTATTTAGAGACTAAAAGCAGCATACGTTCCAGCTGACTACAATTGCATTCACACAAATAGTGGAAGTCTACCCCATACATTGCCAGACTCAACGGACAACTATATGGTAGAATACCATCTAGTGCCTTTACCGGATAATCTGGAAGAGCAAATCAGTCTTCATAAAGTAGCGAGTATAAAAAATGCAACGCTATGCAATGTGATTTTCAACAGCACTGATTTTGCTAAAAAAGTTATCCAATTGTCCACATCTGCATTCTTATTGATCATAGGCAATTATTGTATGACATTTTGTCCAACATTTTTTTACTTAAGGATAATTATACAATTTTTAGTGAAAACAGTGGTAAAATTGTGCGAGCAAAAAAAATGCAACTCTAAGATAATTGACTTGATTTTTAAAATTTTGAAAAAAATAATTAATAAAAATTGCTAAGGCCAATTTTCGGTTAACCGACAAACCGGTTTTTTAAAAAGTCGGTTTTTTATACACACTATACCAAAAAGTAAAAGTTATAAAGTAGGAGTGTCATTTGTTTTCTATTACTTCTGCTACTTTTAAAATATATTAGTAATAGAAGTAGCAGTTGCGGTAGCAGTTGAGATAGCAGTTGACGTAGTAGAAGGAGTAGTAGTTGATGTAGCAGTTAAGTAGCAGTTGAGGCCAAAAATAAAAATCTTCAGCCAAAAATGTATATTGTTTGTTGTTGTGATTTCATATTTGTGTAAGATATTCGTTTACTCACATATTGTTTCAAAACATTGCCGTATTATTTACTTGATATAAAAACGAATTATATTAAACAGATTTACTACTTTTTCACAAAATTTTGCCCCTAAATCCTAGTACTCTGTTCATATTTGCGAAAAATTATGGTTTTTTCATGAAAAACATTTTATATGCAACAAATGATCAGCTGTTGGTTTTACTTTCGTGCGAAAGAAGTACTGCTTATGTTATTTCGTGTGGAAAAATAAGGTTGCCAAATGTATTTCACATGTTTTCCTCAATAAGAACAGAGTACTGCTTTTGCGAAATTATTTCGCATATATTTCATTCCAAATATTTTATATGTAGTTTGACAGTATTTCACACGAAATTTTGAATAGAGTACTAAGCTTTAAGAGTTAAGAAAACTAAAGTTACCCACAAAAATTAATTCTATCATTTCAGGTATTTCAAAAACTCAAGTATCATAATGCAATTTCATCGTCTAAACAAAATTTGTATTACATTTTCAAAAATACGAATGATTTTTTTGATTTACGGTCGGTATTCAAAATTTGTTTAAAACAATTCAAAAACATTTTAACATTTTTTATTTATAAACATAGAGAATATACATAGAGCGGAAACTCTGCTGTCAAAGACCTAACCCAGTTGTCAGAAACCTAAGTGGTGAGAATGTATTAGTAGAAAAAACTATGTGAAAACAAAAACAATATTCGTATGTCTGATTATTTTGAGTAATTTTTTTGCTTGAGTTTTTTTCTAGTTTCCGCTCTATATTTCTCTATGTTTATAAATACAAATAAAGCAAACAAAAATGTCAACAAAATATATGTATGTAAAATAAAAATAAAGTTTGCTGAAAAATATTAATCAACACAGAAATAAAGTATTTGTAATACTTTCGTGTAAACAATAAATGTTAATACTCAGTATTGTGACCTTTAATTATTTTTTTCATTGTCAAAACAGTTAAATGTACGAAAATTCATTTAATTATGTACACTGAAAGAAAAACCTTCGTAAATACAACGTTTTTCTACGTTATATTAATGATTTTGTTCTTGAAATCAGTCCGATTACCGGTGTCATTGCATTAACGAAAAATGTTTCATTAATCTCAAAATTTTCGTAAATATAATGAAATAATGTCATTAATACAGAATATATAAATAACGTTACCATACGTGTTTACAATGTCAAATATCATTAAACCAATGATACAATTTCGTCAATATAATGAAAGGGTTTCATTACATTAATGAATCTCTTTCAATACTCATATGAAAAAAATCATTAATTTAACGATTTTGCATTAATAGTATAACGACATGTTTCATTGATGTTAAGAAACTTTATCATATATGCAATGAATGTTGACATTGGTTTAATGACATTGCTTCACTAATAAATTATATCCTACATTAATGGAACGATGTTTTTACATTTCAAAAATGAATTTTGTCATTGATTTTCCTACATTGTTTCGTAAATAGAATGTGCTCCTTCATTAATGAAATGAAATATATCATAAATATAATGATTATATGATATTATATTAACAATATTAATCATTATTTTAATAAAAGGTTTCATTCCAAAAACGATTCCTTTCATAATAATAATGAACAAAAATAAGTTATTTATAATTACAATTTATTAGGATTTTAATCTAAATGTACATATGTGTTAATAGTTTTTAAATACTTTTTATATTTAAATTCGATTTCAATATACATACTTCGCATTTGTATAAATAAATACAAAAAATATAAGCGGTATTCACAATGTAGAGTACTTGGCCTAGTAAAAAAGCAGAAAAGCTATTTATTGACAAACATTTCAATTTCTAATGTATTTCGTTTTTATTTTTTTGATATTGTGCCTTTTACTACATTACCAGGCCAAGTACTCTACATTGTGAATACCGCTAAAATGAAAAATAATTGAATATCAGTAAAAAAATTTTCGCTGCAGGAAGACTGAGATAGTGAAAAATGGTGATGAAACGTTTTTGGATTCCTGAGAGTCACTCAAAATTTGTTGAGACATGTTTTTCTCCGCCCTCCACTTTTCTAAATTATACTTAAAAACGATCTTGTCGCCAATTTTCATTTGCTGAGTAATTTCAAATAAGTCATTAGCAGACATTATGGAAATTGTGATGTTTTATTCTAAAAAAAAATATTTTAATAGTTTACTTAAATTTTTATATAATTATTAATAATGTTTACCTTGAAAAAAGAGGTGATTTAGGCCCCAAGAAGTTAGTAGATAATGTAACGTGTTTTTTGAGTTTCTTCATCTAAAAATAAAATTTAAACGTATTCTTTAATGGGTATCATAAATTTTCCTTTTGATGTATTAATAATAGCTTACCTTTCTTATGAGTCATTGATCCACTTGAATCGAAAACCACTTCCTCAATTGATTGAAATAAATCCTCCTCAATCCATTTTTGCACAAAAAACACTTCAAATTATTTATTACCAAATTAGAATTTGATCACAATTTCAACTTTTTATAAACAACAAATAAATCAATTATATTTTTAACACAACAACTCTTCACTTGTTGACTGTTTAAAATAAACTAAACTTAAATAAAAAGAAACTCTCAAAAACAGAAGATGATGCAATTTATGTTGTTGTTGTATTTTTTTTAAACGTGCCACATTATGATCCAACTCTATTTTATTTTTCTTTGTGTCCATCAGCATCAACATTCTCTTGTGTCCCGTTATTTCTTTAAGAAACGTTCAATACAACGCAACTTTACGTTGTATTGATAACCGAATCGTTGTATTTACTATTATTATATTAAATACTTAATTTTTTTTTATTGAATGACACATTACGTTAAATTAATGATAAAAACATTGTATTTACTACAAATTTTCATTAAAAATATGTTTGCCATAAAGTCCCGTTATGATTTGTTTGCAAAGAAATGCAATGACACATTACGTTGCATGGATTACAAGTTCATTAATTTAATAACATGGTTTCATTAAACGTTCGTCATAATTACGTGATTGTTAAAAAACTTGTTTAAAATATTAATGTAAAATGACATTATTTTTGGCGTTTTTCGTCTCATTAATGACAATTTGTTATATTAGCAAAATAACAAGAACTAAGCAATTTAAATATTAAAAACTACATTAATTCGATTCCTTTATATATAATTTATTTTTTTTATTTTTCAATATTTAATCCAAAAAAATGGAAAACAAAAAATTCATTATGGCTACGTAAATATTTCTTTGAATTTTTAAGGGGTGCTGTATTTCATACAAATATTACTATATTTACACAAAAACAATTAGGATTTGCCAATTAAACCTTTTTTATTCCAAAAAATTAATTTGGGACACATTCGTTATTCAATTTATACATTGAATCTCACGTTAAAGTTTCACGTAATATTAACGTAAAAAGTTTCGTAGCATCAATGACTCTACGAAATGCCAAAAAATACTCATTTTGCCTGAATCGTAATATTAACGTAATTTTCGTAAATACAACGTAAAATTTCATATCATTAACGAAACTTTTCATTGCATTAACGTAAACAGGTTAACGTAAAAGTTTCATTGGGGTTACGAAGCGTTTTTCTTTCAGTGTAGAACATAAATATATCCCATGTAAATTATATGGCAACAAATGTAAGTTACAATATAAAATTTTAACCTCAATAAAAAAACAAAAAGCGAATTTAAAGTTTGTATAACCATAGAGAACGTACTTATATATGTACTTAGCTTAACTTAAGTTAGTTACATCCCATATTAAATGAATTATGATTTTAGTTAGATATAAAATTAAATTTTCTTATAATTGAAGTTTGCAAGCCATACAAACTTTTCTATTCTAAGCAGAGATGCAACATATAATTTTTGTTATGCATCAAAACAATGTTCAAACTGTACCTTTTTCATCATAAGAGAAAAAATATTTTTTTTTATTATTTGTGGTACAAATCGTCTATAAAAATACTGTACTTATGAATTTCTGTAGAAAATATAATAAATACATAAGAAATATTTTCAATAGAAAATACTGCTACAGAGAAGATTATGTATAAAAACAAAGAACTGTTATACCGAAGATTATATTATACCCACGATGTTTTATACAAATTACTGTTATAGGCAAGACTTTCTCTTTTCTTACTTTTATAAAGAACTTTCTTTAAAAAATAAATATTTTTAAATATGTTATGAAATTAAAGCAGAAAATAAAAGGAGATAATTCCATCTCATTAATACGTCAAGAAAGTACATGCTTATATCAAACAGCCAATAATTGTGAGTCTATAAGGATGTGTGAATTTGTCATTTTATATAAAATACTGACAACTGTTCAAAAATATAATATAAGTAACGGGAGTATTATGGTACTTTTGAATATGAAATAGTATCAAAAGTAGGTATGATCGTATAATCATTTCCATCCCTGATTAATTTATTATGTATGTATATATATATATATATTCTTATAAGAATGAAAACATTAATTTGTTTGTATGTATGCTTACTAAAAATTCATTTGACATAATGTAAACAAGTGCTTATATGTGTAAGAGACGTCTTGCAAATCTAAGAAACTTTCGAATGCAATTATTCAAATTATAACCGATATCTAGTTTCATCCTTAGCTTGAGGATTCGTGACTAATTCCAATATTCATAAGCTAAACTAGACTAGACAAGTTAATCTACACATTCACATACACAAAATAAATATATTTAGGTACTTTTGAATAAATTCATTCATAATCTACGCACATAAAAATGCGAAATATACAATCTGTGAATGTAGCAGATGTCTTGATATACATATGTATGTAGATACTAGTATATCCAGTAATTTTCTTGCCATGTATCTGCAGGATTCTTTGTGTAAATGTTGGGTGTCGTTTTTGTTAGTATTTCTGTTGTATATTTGACACATATTTTCCAGGTTTATATTATCGGTTCTAATTACTTTACATTATAATGTAAATTGTTTGAAGATGTTTTTGAACTAAAATGTTCACAGACAAGAGCATTTTATGTTTCTATTTAGAGGGTTTCTAAGAAGTAAATTTATAATTTCACATTTTTATTCAAGCAAATATTTTTAAATATTGTGGCAAACATTAACAATTTAACAAATACTTAACAACTTACAAACAAAACAAAAAAAAAAACCATACTAATATTTGGAATTTTATTAAAATAATACTGTGTGTGGTCTGGTGAATGACTGAAATATTTAAATTTTATAATACTCTCAGGATAAGTTTAATGCTCGCTGCGAAAGAGAGAAAAGAAATACAAAAATAATAAAATTAAATAAAATGAATTTGAACAAAAAATAAACAGCAGCAACAAAAATGAAAAAATATAAACATTTATTTGGCCAAAAGGACACACTTGGGTGCATTTATGGTAAAACGATGGCAAATGTAAAATAACATTTAAGTTGGCAGCCAGAATTATAACAACAGACTTACAACATAATTTTATCTCTCATATTGAACAACAACATAATCAAAACACACATCTAGCTGTACTACTCACACACTACGCAGAGTAAAAAGTCCCACTATATGGCAGCTAGAGAGTATGTAAGCATAGAAAAAGCTTTTGCAGTATTTTTATGCTCTTAAGTTTTTTATGTTAAACATGTACTCTTTTGTGTGTTTTGGAATTTGCTACTACTAGCATCCTTGCCGTAAGGATAAGCAAATAATGTGCGTGCGTGTCCTTATTAAAATTGTAACGTTTGTCAGTTCAACGCTAGTCGGTGCAGTAGTAAGTAACGTCCGTTTCCTACGTGCTATTTATTACTGTGCGCTTCATCACATCAAAACAAACCGAAACTTTAACAACTCGTCGTCTTTAATGTCGTAATTATCGTCATCATTCTCGTAACTGTGTCAGTTTAACGTACAATTGGATATAAATCTAAAAAAAGTGAAATGAAATATAACCACATTTTAAACACTACACATTTGGTGTTGACCATGTCCTTTAAATAAATTATCGCAATTTAGTGTGTGTCTTAAATACATCCTCCCCCTCATACTGGTGCTAGTTGTGTGAAACTCTCAAATATGTTTATAAAGTGTCCTATAGTGAGTGTGGTTTCTACCTCATACCCATAAAGACATTTACATGAGCAAGTGAGTGTACCTCTATATATTGCCGCCAATTTAATGCGTCAATATAATATAATAAAAGGAATTTAATTTAAAATATAAAAAAAAGTAATAAAGTATTTAAAGTCATTTATTAAATCCGTTTCCGGTTGTTATGACTCATATTTCCTGCAGCTCTCCGTCACTACAACATTTACAAATATAATGGAGAAAACAGCAAAAACAACATCATTATAACAAACTTAATTAAATTTAAAAAAGTAAAAAAAAATACACAAAAGATAATTCATGTTGATTACAAAAATTTACAGTGTTTGCTTTGGACATAGTTTAGATTTTTTTAATTGTTGGCCATTTACTGGCTGTGTTTGTATTTGTTTGTATGTGAATATGTTTGTGCTATTATGAATGTGTCTAGTTTGTAATCCAAATTAAAAAAAAGAAAACGGCCCCACATTCAAAAAGGAAAATGAGAGAAATAAAAAATATAGAAAAAATAGTTGTTTGAATAATATGCAAAAGATAATGTGTAAATGGTATGATGATGATAAAAAATATTTAAAAAAAAATTGTGTTTTTTTTCCACAGTATAATAAAGTCAATTTATGACACAAACAAAAGCAACAAAAAAATTATTGGCCGGAAAAATTATAAATGCAAAATTATTCAATATATTGTAAAATGCGCCAAATAAAAAACCAAATTAATTATTATAAAATTGGAATACTCTATCATTGTAGCCAAAACCAAAGTGAGAATGTGTAAATTGTGAAAATATAAATTAATAAAACACGTGGATTAACTGAAATGCCATTGGAAATTTATTTTTCATATTAAATGAGATGAATTTTAATATAATTAATTAATTTAAACCCAAGCCCACAAACTAATTGAATAAAATTCTTATAAACATATGAATAATAAAATAATCATACAATGAAAAAAATCATCGGTCAATATGCAATGTTTACTAAATAATAAAATTGTTATAATTTAAAAAAAAAAATCTTATGAAATATACAATTACTTTGCACAAATGGAATTAATTTAAACTTGCAATTAATGTGAATTCATTAACAAATAAATTCTAGCTTTTAATTAAGTAAGTGCTATGGAAGTCTTGCACAAATTGTATCCTGTGAATTAAAAATTAAAATCTATAAATTATTGTGATGTAACGATGGATTTAGTTTTAAAAGTTTGTTTTAAATTATAAAAATTGTGAAGTAATATAAAATTTGATGAAATTATTCTTTTAAAAATAACAAATGTTTTTCAATCCTTAAAACTATATTCTAATATTAAATACGAATTGATAAATTTTAGAAATTTTTTGTATTCCTGGAAGCACATTTATACCCAAATTGGAACTATATTACCTATAATAGTGGCTACAAAATACGACTCTTTGAACTTTGGCTTTTTATAACTATTGAAAAGTCTACTTTTTCGAGCTTTAATGGAAGTCAACTTTAATCGAATAAAAACATTAAATAAAACTGAACAGTTTTTTTTATAATATTCTTTGGATTCTACTTTTAATGATTTTAAAAAATATTGTATATATGATTTTAAAATATATATATATATAAAATCACTAAAAGAAGAATCCAAAGAATATTATAAAAAAAACTGTTCAGTTTTATTTAATTCAAAAATTACACTGTCCAACAAATTGAGACTTTTTGATTGGAACAGAATAGCGACCCAATAATTCTGAAAGGGCATGTTGAGTATATCATTTTGTATAGAATAAATTTATAGTCCAGCTGGTCTAATTTTTTTTACACTGGGTCAAAGTTTTAATTTTTTTATCTAAGGGAGCATTATACTAAATGAAAAAGATGTTGTAAGTTAATGTCTGTGAGAATTCTTATTGTCAGAGTTATATTGTGAAATTTTGTGGGGATCATTTTTATGGTAGATCTTAAGTCCTTTCAAAAAGGACATTTAAGGATTAAAATATTCTACGAAAATTGTTGCCGGAAATTTTCAGTGGGGGTCACCAAAGATACCAATGTTGTAAAACTTCTCTTTACGCTTAATTAGCAAAATTGCACATCACCTCGGGTCTCACATTTTTTAAAAAAAATCCCCAAATTTCCAAGTATGATCCGAATAAGCTAAACTTTAAAATATAAATAGTCCTTAAGAAGCATTTGTACATATGTAGGTTATCAATTGTAGGTCAAGAGTTATTAAGGTTTATTTTTTTATTTTGCTCGATCTTTTTTTAGTTTTTTAGGCAGGGTGCATTTTTTTTTTAAATATTATCTTTATTTGCAATAAAATTCCGAATACAATAAAAACAACTTCCTAGCAGTTATCTCGTCCCTGTAAAAAGTTACAGGCATAGAGAATTATACATAGAGACGAGACACTCCGATTTGTCAAACAAAAATACAACAAATCATATGTTTGATTCAACAACAAAATACATTGACTAGCATGTATTTTGTTGTTGCAAGAGATAGGATTTTGACAACAGACTTAGGTTTTTGACAATTACGTCTCGTCTCTATGTTACCCTATGGTTACAGGCATCCAAAGTTGGAGCATGCAAAAATGGCCATATTTTTTACGTGTTTTTCCAAAACACATTTTTCATTGAATATACATACAAAAAACGTTAAATGTTAGGACCTGAAGATTATAAGCTTAGTGAAATTAAATAATTTTAGGAATTTTTCGAATCTAAAAAATTACAATACATATAGGAATTTTCCATGAACAAAAATATAAAATTTGAATTAATGTATAATCCTTAAATGTCCTCTTTGAAAGGACATTTTGTGATTTTCTCGAAAAATGCGTCAAATTAACCCCTAAAGGAGAGGAGGGTTAACAATATAACTCTGCAATAAGAATTGTCTCAGACATTAACTTACAACATTTTTTTCGAAAAGTATCTGAATATTGTAGCTTTTATTTCCCGCGCGAAATTTTTCCCGCGCAGGAACCCTACTCAAGCCTTATATGATGAGAATATCCAAATTTTATCTTTAGTTAGAAGAATAACTATAATAACAAAAATATGTAATTATATCTTCAACAAAAAATATATGGAAATATAATAGGGTGGGTTAAATTGTAGCGCACCGAAAAAATGTACAAAAGCGCATCTCTCTTCTTATTCTATGGGTCATTCCGAGAAACTAAAAGTCAAATATTCGTCAATTTTCACAACAATTTCGTAAATTTTCCAAAAAAAACGATAATAAAAACGAAAGCGCCAACAATGGCACTCAAAAATAACACCACCACATACACAATTGCCAAGAGGAAATTAAATTTTCTTTTGCCTCGATTCTTGAATATTTTGGAAAAATACCAATTTTGAAAAATCCGGAGGTTTGAAATTAATTTTTTGAGCTGGTGCGGTAACGATCTCGATGACTGATTTGCAGTAAATTTGGCTAATTTGGAAGCGTCGTTCAAGCTTAAATATATTCTTGATGATTTGCCAGAGTATACTGATCAACAATTGAGTGCAGTATGGCAGTTCGTTGTACAGGTAACCCTTTAGTGAGCTCTATCTGGCTTTAAAAACCACCTTTAGCTTTGAATATTCTATCATGTTATTTAGATACAAACTGCTTAAACAGTACACTGCATTTGACAAGTTTTCAACAAAATGAAAATGTTCATCTTTATAGCTGTATATACCGCACAATGTATATTTGTTTCCTCACATAAATCCTACAAAGATGCAGAAAACTTTTTCAATTATGAATAAAAGCAAAACAAACAACAAAAGATCTGCTACAAACTAAAGAATATTTTTCAACTTTACCTTAAGTATTATTGAATACCTTTGGAAGTTTACAATAAATATTAAAATAAGTTACGCCATCTTTTTGTAACAAGTAAGCGCCGCACAGTGGTTGAAATCACTGATCTAGCGGCATTTTAAATCGATAAATATTTTGCATTGCATCGATTACCGATAACTCATTGAGCAAATTGGCATTTTGTGTTTCGTTTTGTTTTGATAGCACAACTGTTAGCTATCAAATATAACAAACGTAGCAGCTAGTACATTTGGCTCCTAATTAATAAATATGTGTTTTTTATCAATATTAAATCAGTTGATTAATAATTTTGTTACTTCAATTTTTTATTGTAACTGGAAGGTTTGTATTTACTAAGAATACATGTTTGTGGGCTGTTTATCTAGTTTAATAGAAATTCACTGTAGAAGTTAACATTTGCGATAACATATTTAAAATCTTATTTACTGTAGTTTCGTGGATTGCAGCTTTTGTTATTCGATCGGATTCGGTTAAATTCTGGTTTTGCTTATTAATTTTGTTTATTGTTGTTGCATGACGTCCACAATGATCTGCCCGGTTTTGCCCGTTTATTTGTTAATGCATTTTTAGGCACAATGGATGTTTCCAAACTCACACTCTCGTTGTTGTAAGACATCCACAATGATTTGCCCGTTTATTTGTAAATTAATTTCTTTGGCACAATGTATCCCGTTGTTGTCCACAATGATCTGCCCGTTTATTTGTCAATGCACACATTAAAACGTACTTACTAAAAAGTTTTAGGCTGACGAGGTACACTTAATTAATAATATTATAGACGAAAAGTGGATGAACTGCAACAAAACGTTTTCGCATTCTGAAGATCGTAATAAAGATTGGTTGGACAGTAAATTTATTTTACATTATGAACCGACAATTAGTAAAAATCTTGGACAACATGCAAAGGAGTTCACTGAATCTTCCTCTAAAACCCAGGCCAACAAAGTTTCTTAGCTTGTAAATAAAACTACTTGCAATGAATTTGTAGTTGCAACGAGCGTTAGTTTGCACAAGATTAAAAAAACGAATGCTTCTGAAGACAAAAATGCGATTGCATACAGTCCAGATGAAGCTTTGGCTCTTTACGTGGACGGGGATTTCACAAAGCATTCATACACATTAATGCAATCGGGTGCAAAAAAAAGAAATGCACTGTTATTAGCAAATAAGACGTGCTAGCCGGTCAGAGTTCAAATTACCGATACGTCTGCTGAAGTGTACCTGCAGAGCTTGGCTGATCATACTAGAGTACGGATCGTTGAATCGCAGAAGGAAGTTTTCATTAACATCAATGAAAATACCATTAATGCAATATACAAATGGGGTTGTGATAGAAGTAGTGGATATTCAATTCAGCGTTATTTTATGGAAGAATTCTCGGCCTTCTTAATCGCGGTTTTGTACACCAATTATATTGGTTTACGAAAAAGAAACTTCTGACTTACATAGATAGTGCAAAATACAGTATTTTCAAATTCATCACCAATTTTACATGACAAGGATCGATGGCAAAATTTTTTGTGTAATTGCTGAATCCTCGTCTGGAACATGTGGTATTTGCGGAGTCACACCAAAAATTATGAATGACTTGAATATTAATAAAAATCGACCAATCAATAAAAATATGTATGAGTATGGATTGTTAACACTACTGGCTTGGTTAAGATGTTTTGAGTGCATTTTACATATTGCGTAGAGATTAGCAATTAAAAAGTGGCAAATTCGTAGCACTGATAAATCTGTTGTACAGGAAAAGAAATTAGATATACATACATATCTAAAAGAAAAGTTAAGAGACGAAATGTGATTATTAGTTAATATTCCAAAACCTGGTCCAGGAAATACTAATAACGGAAATACAGCTGGAAGATTTTGTCTACAACCAAAGCTAGATGCACTTTTAACTGTATTAAGTGAGGAAATAATTATTAGATCTAGTATAATTTTACGAACTATGGCTTGTGGGTATAAAGTTAATACACATGCTTTCAAAATATATTGCTGATAAACAGCGGACATCTCTGTCCCAATTGGCATGCAAAAATTCAAGTAAAACACAATGCATTTACTTATTTTCTCTTCTAATCCTCTCATATCCTCACTCTCCAAACAACCTTCTAGCTACTCTAGAAATTATATCAAATTGGTTTATACTAAATTTACTTTCAGAGTAAATTTTTCTGAGTGTATTTAAAGCACTGAAATAAGCATAGGGCTTTGCAACTATACGTTTATATGTTTAATGAAGCTAGATTGGTTATTTCGACCATATATATTCTGTCTGAAGCATTAAAAAGTCGAGAGGATCATTGTCCATGTTTACTTTTGTTAAAACAAGATTTCGAGAGCCCGCAGATAACATACGAACTCACACAGTTTCAATATATTTTTAGGAGAATTTTGTTATTTTAAATCAAAAAAAGCGCTTAATTGAAGCACTAATAAAAGTTATCAAAGACAAAATATAAATAATTTATTTCCACCGCCTTGACATTTACGTTGAAATTAAAATATCCTTAATCCCTTTTAATAAATTTGTCTATAAAACGTTAACATAACAACAAATACACTACACAAATACACAATTAAAAACATACAAATGACAAATAAATTAATTTCGATCCTTTTTTCTTGGAGTTGAATGACAGTTTGAAAGAACATTAACATGAATATTATGGAAATATAGAATCGATTAATTGTTCAGTGATAAAATATAATAAATAAATATTTATCTCACACTCAGATTTCAAGTAAAATCCCTTTTTTATCTTAAACGATTATTGTTATGTATTTAGTTTATGCGAAAATATCACGTAAAATTATCCTTTTGCTACCGATAGAAAGTGAAGATTTATAAAATTCATAAATAGCTAAAATACATACATATGTATATTAGGGTGGCCCTTAATAAACGAAAGCTGGATTTCGGCCATTCTCACCCTCCAATTTGGTGAACATTAGTAAAAAAATCATCCTGAAAAAATTTTAAGTAAATCGGTTAGGGATAAGACGTGCCGAAAGCCCTCTGAAATTTTGAAATGCAATTACAAGGGAAAAAAAGGCATTTTTCAGTTTTTGTAAAAATTTTGACATTAAAAAATTACTTTTGCAATTTAATTTAAAAGAATAGAAATTAGTACGCAATTGTCGTTCTAATGAGACATAAAAAACTGAAATTGGTCAAAAAATGTTAAAGTTATTAAAAAATCGCCAGGCCATTAACGTGTCTCAGGCAACTAGAACAAGAAAGGTAGGAACAAAATTAACATATTTTGATAAATATTAAAATGAAAGCTCATTTTTACTTAAAATATGTCCATATTTACTTGTATATGAGTTTTTGTCTTCGTAGGATACCGTTAACCTATTCTTAGGTGTGAAAAAAAAATAAATTTTTTTTTAACGGCAGTTTAAAAACTAAAACGTTAACCCTTAAATCGTGAAGGTCAAAAGTCAAATTTTTCAATATTTGGAATTTCTCTTGGAATGAGTAAAAATGAAAAAATGCCTTTTTTTCCCCTTGTAAATGCATCTCAAAACTTCAGAGGGCTTTCGGCACGTCTTTACCCCAACCGATTTACCTACAATTTTTTCAGGATGATTTTTTTACTAATGTTCACCAAACTGGGGGGTGAGAATGGCCAAAATCCAACATTCGTTTATTAAGGGCCACCCTAATGTACATGCTAGATAAATATATAATCGGATATTAAAATCTTTGCATGACTTCAAAAGGTTTTTGACCCAAATATATTTTATTTAAAATAATAGATATCTCCTCCCACACACTGTTACAGAAATAGAGGTCAACACAAATCACTTTCAAATGCGATTAACTTTAATTTTGTTTGAGATTTCCACATCTACTAAATATTAGTTTTTGTTTGGAAAAAATTAGCATAAATAAAAACTAAAACTTTGGAAAAATATAAAAACACATACAAATTCAAACTAACCAACATTAATGTGAGGGATGATCAGGGATTTACTTGTGAAAATTATATAAAAAAAGTTGTGGGAATTATTATTTGGTTCTATAATTCCAAAGGGGATACAAAGCCACTGCTTAAATTAAAAACAATAAAAACTTACCAGGGCAGAAAATATGGTATAACAGAAATTGAGACGAAAGCGTAACGTAAAAAATCGTTTCACAATCACTATAAATAGATTGAGTTTAAGAAAATGTATGGCAATAGATTTGTCTCAACAGAAATACACATAACGATATTCTATTGAAATTGAGATTTACACTAATGTAAGCTGCCACGGCCTTAATTTCAATACAAATGTGTACGTACCTATTTATAAAGAAAAAATTTTTATAAGCATTTGCAAATTAATTTTAAATATTTCCCTTAACACGATTAAAATTAAGGCCATTCACGATGTCGAAAGAAAAATAATTCGAACAAATTTGTATGAAAACTATTCAAAATTATTTTAAAAACTGAGTGTTTTTCATACAAATTTAAAGTGATTCAAAAGCATTTCGAAAAAAAATATTTTTTTTTCTTTGCTAATTGAACTGAGACTTGGCTTTTAGTCGTTGTTTAGAATCTGAATTGCCACCGGGTGACGAACATGATAGGCGATTCACTTGTGCATATAAATCAAATAAGAAATGAAAATCATTATCATTACCTGGTCAGATGGCAGCAGAGAAATGAAGTGCATAAAATGTTATTATAATATATGCCTACCACTGTTCTAATGTATATTGAAAACTTTATGGAAGCAACACACCGTCTATAAAGGAACTGATATGTTTAGTTTTAACAGATTTTGTTTTAGCAAATTCTTTCATTTAAATAAATTAACAGGAATATGTTACAAAATTCGTAACCGAAATGAATTTTAGCTTAAATTTAACAAGTTCATGGATTTTTTAAAACATTTAACAACTTGAATTTAACTTAAACCAACATAGTTTTCTTTTTGATAGATTTATTAATAGAGTGCGACAGAAAACCAAAAGTAAAATACATTTTTTTATTAACATTATATATTGACTGATCTTTTTTTTAAATAAATAAAATATGTAATTGTTGCAATTACAAAAAGTGTTTAAAAATTAACCATGTTTTGAAATTTCACTTAAACTTATTTCAGGAAAATTTATGGGCTTACCAACCAACCCCCTAAAAGAAAAATAAAAACAAAAACATAAATAAATAAAATAGAGTTAATTAAAACATTATAAAGAAATAATAAAAAAAAACTTGATATTTTTACTCATGGAAATTAATGGTGTGATATTTCAAGCGAAGATTATTTTTTGTGTTTTTAATTTTAATTAAAAGGTATTTGAAAAATGTTAGCAAACAAAAAGGATGAAATTACAACAAGAATCCTTAAAAAAGTGTTAAGGCCACATAAAAAATTATTTTTTAACAAAAAATAAGAAAATAAGAAAAAAAGAAAAACAAATAAACGACAAAAATGGAGATGAAATTAAATTAAAACAAAAATAAAAACAAGGCAAAATGTCTTTAAAAATGAAAACAACTGCAAGGATATAAATTTAACAACAATAAGGATACAACAGCATAAAAAGCAACCCAAGCAGCAGTCCCTACAAAAGGACCTCATCAAATATACAGCAGAGTCTACTTGAATTGTGATTTGTGACAGTAGTGAACAATTTTTATATACTATTTCAAATAGAACAACAAAACCGAAACAAATTATCTGATTGAATGAAACAAATATTTAGGAATCTCCAAAAATAAAAGAAATCAAAGAATTGAACAAACTAAAAAAATAAAAACAGAGAAAAACAAGACTAAACAAAAAAAAAAAAATTAAGCACAAAGAATTCGTTACACATTTTCTACTTATTGCCATTCAAAGTCAAAGTCAGTGTTGTGAAAAACATCTAAATAATTTTTTTTTCATCAAAATATTTCTTTCTCGTGTTGTCTTGAAATCCTCTAATATAAAAAGAAATCAAATAAAATACCAACATAAAAAAATAAAAAGAATAAAGTGAAAAAATAACTAAAACGTAACAAGCTAAATCCTTTTATACTTTAAACAACGATATACAACGGAGTTCCTTCACCCGTAAATTCCCTTTCTGTTCACAATGTATTTTCCTCAGCCTCCTAGGTTGAGGCAATTGTCGGTGGTATATGGATGTTTGCTGGTTTTGATTTTCGCGCAATTCTGGGTTGATGTTTTCTGTGGCGAGAAATTGGGTAAGTACGTAAACAAGTAAACGAAAGCTTAACACAAATACACTTACAATGCCTACATCCATCCATCCATCCATCCATATCCTCACAAGCAAAAACAATTTTTAAACACTGACGCACTTACAAATACTGGATAAAAAACTTACTCATATGAGAATGTACTGAAGGTTATTACTGTCTGAAATATCATTTAGTTGTACAACAAATTGTATACATTGCCACATTTATGTACTAGTATATACATACAGATGTGTAAATACATATGTAGTTACACATCCCTACCCAATAAATATGTTTTGCCGCATTCTGTCGGAATTCCTACCGACAGTCTGCATGATTTCGTATCCGATGTCGGTACATCATTGTATGAATTCTGTATGAGTTCTAAGGTAAACTCTTAGGGAAATTCTAACGAAATTTTAAACTTGTCTGATTGACATTGAAAAATCTAATAAAAGACATTAAAGACATTTCTAATATAAATCTGAACAATCATCAGAAAATGGTTCGAATCTTTAAATTTGATTTTTGTAAAAATATAATTCATTAAATTTTTTTCAATTTATTAATACATATGTATCTTAAAAATGCATTTGTATCTTTTACGATAACTTAAGCAGGCTTCAACTTTAAGTCCTACAGAGCAGTGTATTTCATCTGCGAATTAAAATGTTTAAACATTTATATTATAAATAAGATATTAGTTACTTACATATATTTAGATACAAATATTTTAAAACACATTTTGACTTGTTGTCAAAAGTCCTATGTAACTAAAACGAAATAAGAAATAAATTCCATTTTAAAGTACATCCAAAGAAACTGTTAAATGTAGAATTGATTTTTGCATGGTTGCTGATATAATAAACAAAAAATTAGTTTAGACAATATTCAGGATTGCCTGAAATGTCTAGAACAAAAATTGTAGACTATTCTGTAAAGTGTCAGTAGGAAATTTAGACAAGTAGGGTCATTGTCTGATAATTGTTTAGGAAATTCTGACATCAGATACGTCGCCAAACAATGCTTACTGGGTACATTTGTACTTACATGTGTGTCTACAAAATAGTATTTGTATGTCTAAACATTTTTAGAGAATTGGGATGATATCTAATAGATAGAGTTCATAACAATCAGTCTGATTTAAATTTCTTGGTATAAAGATTAATTTTTTATGTTGAATCATCTACACCTGAATTATTATCCAGTGTAGGTGTAAGTAGAGTTTTTATTTTCCCGTACTTTTTCATTTCCCGGGAATTCGGGATTAATTATGAAATTTCCCGGTAATCCCCGCCTAAAACAAATTATTAAATTTTAGGAATTTAGAATTTGGTTTTAAAATGTAATTGAATGAAAATAAAAATATCCAATAAAAATTTAATATAAAGATTTTGACTCGATTTCTATTTTTAGTGAC
Organism: Calliphora vicina; assembly: GCF_958450345.1. Classification (NCBI taxonomy): domain Eukaryota; kingdom Metazoa; phylum Arthropoda; class Insecta; order Diptera; family Calliphoridae; genus Calliphora; species Calliphora vicina. Next base: position 60,511,705 of record NC_088780.1, on the reverse strand, counting down.
AAATCTGTCACCATTTGTCATTCGTATCGGAATGGCTTCAATTTCTATTGGATTTTGTTCTGCCTTCGTTATATTCTAATTAATTCTGTTAATTCGAAAAACTATAATTCCCGGGAATTCTCGCACAATTTCCCGGGATTTCGGAATTGAAAATTTTTAAAACACATGGTATACCTGTAAATTATTGATAGACCTACACCTATTAGTAATATGAATACTGAGCCACATTTTTCGGATTTAAAATGTGATCGAAAAAATAATTAATAAAAGGATTTTCTAACTTCTTTAGTATGATTCTTGAACGTTAATCAATAATTTTAGCCTTCTAAATTATGATCAGATATACAATATGTATCAAAATTGTTATAAATTGCAAAACACCAAAAAATATATGTATAAACATCACAAAGTTTTTTACAATTATTAACGCTAATTAGAGACTAATAAGTGAAAACGACTGAAAATGTTATAACTAGACACATAGATTTGCATTTTAATTTAATTCTTAAAATGTTAAAACAGTCTTAGATGATCTGGCGGACTTCTATCTTCTAATCAAAAAAATTATTTGAATTTTATTTTGTTTTATTTTTATTTTCTGATTATTCTATTATTGGTTTTGCAATGAAAATCGAAAAAGAAAATGATAATGGTATGCGGAATCACCTGTAATCCATTCTTCATCACTAAGTAAATACTTTGGAATCGTGAAAGCTTCCCACATCTGCATGTAATAAGTTGGCGGTATTTTGCTAAATATCTGAACACAATTTCCGAAACACTGACGTTTTTTGCCAATGAATGTACTCCATAAATTTCTTTAAAAATATTCTTTCGGTAATTTTATTCGGAGTACCACCATATCCCACTCCAAATATTGTTGCATTCTTCAAAGATGTACTGAGATGGTACAATATGATTGCGAGTTGCAAATCCACGGCAATAATAAATTCAAACTTGTACTTTTAAAAATTATATCGTTTGAAAATATATTTTCAGATGATGATGGAATTAACTTTTTGTTGGAACATGGCAATACAGCAATGTACATTATCTTACCAAATAATGGATTTCAGCACATGCAGTTCTTCAAGAGATTGCGATTTAAAAATCCCTTATTTTTCATACAATTTTTCATTTCCATAAAATTTTCTTCAAAATCCTGTTTTTTATCATTTAAATCCCACTATTTGGTTAATCCATCTGGTTACGTATACATACTGCACTAATATGTTCCACATACGTTCTGTAGACCGTCTTAATTGGTATGGAATGTAAGATACCAATTTCTACTTTATTTGATGTAATAGCACCGTGGACCGAATAAAAAAATTATAATACCACTGTTAATACATGAAATTGACACATAAAAACTCTGATTCACGTAAACTTTATTTTTGGTCGTAGAATCTAGTGGTATACTCGGTTTTAAAAGAATAGGACACTGAACTAACAGTCAGATAAATAACATAATTTCAAAATTTTTGCTGCAGTTTGTTTTAAATCAATATATTTAAGATATAGTTACGTGAGTCCTAGTGTCCTTTGCGACAAGGAAAATATTGATATATGTTTTTTGTTAGAAATTAGGGATAATATTTATCTCATACAAATTTAAAATATTACACATAATGCTTAGGAGACCTTCCGTTGGGTTTCCCTCTGTTGCATATATGTACATTAGGATCGCTCTTATTTTGGACTGTGTAAATTTTTGATGTTCCCAAAATTGTTCTCCGTAATGCTGAAAATTTGAGCTAAATGGAATAACATTTATAATTTCAAGTTTGACCCAACATAGCAAAATTAAATAAAAAAATAATTTTTGAACTTTGCTCTCTTAGGAATAGCCCAGAAAGGGTTATAATGTCCTGGATATTTAAAATGACAAAATTGTAAATTAGCAACACAATGAAAAATAGCCAACTAAGTTTTTATTGAACATATAATTTTATCAGACCAAAAACAAAATTTCCTCGTAATAAGACAATTTCAAAGTGTACCGCACACTAACCATAATAGGTAATACTGGTAAAATAAATGGGATTTGAGATGTGCATGAAGTTTTATATTTAAACCGCTGGTATTAAATGAAATACAAAACCAAAATTTAATTGGACTTTTTTAAATATTTAATTTTAATTCAGCATTTAGTTTTTCGAATGGAGAACACTTTTAGCCTTAGAATCATCGAAAATCGACAACGTCCAAAATAAGGGACACCCTAATGTACATTTTGGTTTCTTGATATTAGGTTCGGTTCAATGTTTTTTAAGTTGCCGAAATCGGTCGGAAGTATGGTTTATAATCGTAAATAACTAGCATTTACAAATAGACAATCATATACATGTATATGATTGTCTATTTACTTTTAATTTATTTAATAGTCCTGTCAATACCCAATATTGGCAATGTTATTATTGTATGTACATATGTATGTTCGTTCAAAATTACCAAATATTATTTTTTGTTATTGTTCTATTTAATAAAATAACAAAGTCATTCATTTTATTTATCAGTACAGTTGTGGGCCATAAAATAGCTCAGGATCATTTCAACGAACTTTGTACACAAAATAAAAATTGTAGTACAATTAAGGTTAAAACAAAAAATTTCGTAACGAAAAAAAAGTCAGTATTGTGAAAAAGATATCACAACATATATTTCATTCCATGAAATATTCTGTTATGTTTTTTTTTTTTTTGTTAAAGAAACTAAGCTGTTTTTCTTTTTTGTTTGTTATTTTACAAATAAATGCTAAATTCTATAGTAGTGGTAGGCTTTTAAATACTGGTAAAAATTACCATTATAGGCTTAAAGAGCAAAAACTTTATTTTCTATATAAAAAAAACTTATTCAGTTCTATTTTTGTGTTCATCACTAACAACTAAAACCTAAGATATTTTTTTTGGTACAAAATCCTTTTCATTTTCAACATAACCTTCGAAGTGTATTTGTATGTAACACATTAATGGCTTTGTTTGATACTTAAACTCCATTATTTTTTATTTTCTTGTTATTTTTTATACAAACAAATAACCATTATATACCGAAAATGAAGATGCAGGAGCGTATCCTTGAAATAGCTGTGAGAAAAAAGCTATACTATGCATTAATCTACTTAAATCTTATTTTCTAAACAGGATTAATTATATTGTAAGGATACATTTACTTAGCTATCTTTTTTTGTGATTTGATTGTATGTATGTATATACAGTTGTTTTTATAAATATTAGAACATTTTTACACACATAAAGTTCATATTCTATCTCATAATGTAGTTAAAGTTTCAGATCCATTTTTTTTTAAATGAAATTGTTAATTTACAAATAATAAAAAAAATCATTAACCCATTAAAAACCAAGACCATTTAAAATTAAAAATTTTAAATTCATTTATCTATTTAAACTAAAATACGGTCAAAGAACATAGAAAATTAAAAAAAAAATGAGGAAACGTGTTTTTGGGGTTGTACCTGAATGGGTACAATGGCGTAAAGTGTATGCTATTTTTATAATGTGTGAAAATTTTTAAAACATTACTTTTTCAACACAACGCAATATCGCATTGTTCAGACAACCATCTTATTCTGTTATGACATTCACCCCATCGTAGGGGATTTTTTATCCTTTAAGGAAATTGGTTTCCAGGAGTAGGTGCGACACCAGAAGCCAGTGTAATTTGTATATGTGTCTCACCTTGTCAGTAGCATCTAAATTAGTGTTATCAGCCAAATTAACAAAACGTTTTATTTCATTGAATCTGTTCCGTGATATAATTCCGGAAATTTTGAAGTGCGAGTATCCTCGCAGAACATCCAATACATAGAGAAAAATCCACTGTAAAGCAAAATACTCAAGAATATTTTCAAATCGTCTGCGTTGAAGGATAAATTGTGCTTATTAGCTTGCGATGCATCATGCAAGTCTGCTAAATGGTTAAACTAACAACCTTTTCCCATTCAAGTATGAAATAATATTGAACTCATTGTCCAAAAAAATAATTTGACACATTTGAACATCGCATGGTCTTATTATCCAAATAGAATTTGTATTGCTTGATCTTGAGGGCATTATTTTCTGTCAGAACATCTCAAGTAGAACATCATCGTCGCTACCACTGTCACAAAATACCTATATTTCACCTAATATATGCGATCTCTAACAATATCCTCAGCAACACCTTCATCTTCATCCTTATTACAATCCGGATCTGATAAAATAATAGCTATCAAAATTGAGGTGCTCATATTTTTCCAAAAATCTAGTTTTTAAAACATTTGCATTAAAAACTTCACGCTTTAATGGTCTGAAATTATATTTTAGCGTAAGAAAAATCTTAAAAAAAATAATACATATCATGCCATTGTACACAATTGGGTACACCGATTTTCCTAATCACACAACTTTGTCCAAAAAAATTTTTCTTCTTATACATTTTTATAAAATGTACACATAATCACTCTACTTCATAAAATTATAAAAAACTCTTGCTTTCGTAAAGCTGGGTTTGCTCTCCGCAGCTCAATTGTTACTAACCTCGCTAATATTCCAAAAAATGATATAGCATTATAAAAACAGGACAAAATATAAATAAATTAAATGGAGAAAAACTGCGTTTTCAGTTTTCCATTTCGTGATCCTGTTTCCTTTTAAAAGGACTTCAAATTTTCAGAGGAGTACATTTTTAAAAAAAATGTTTTAAAATACTTCTGATCATCGTACTATCTCAAATTTGGTGTCAAATGATCGGGAAGAGTTGTAAAATATTTCGTATTATTTTTATTTTATCCTTGAATATCCTTTTAGATTTCCAATAATTTAAAAAAAAAATAGTGAGTTAAAGACCCAAATATTGAATACCACATGTCAAAATTTCATCCTTCTATCTTAACTACTTAAGTGTTAAAAAATATTTTAAATTTGAATTATTTGATTTTTTATATTTTATTTTAAATCTCATTTATGTTTAATAATAACTTTACACATTTATCAAAAATTACATTTTTTAACCAATTTCTCATTAAAAATTTTAATTAAATATTTACATTGAACCAGATCTGAGTGATACTTATTGTATTCAATTCATTCGCAAATTTATTTGCATTGAATACACATTATAAAGAATCTGTTGTGCACATACATATAATAACAATGGTCTTAACAATGTATTTCCACGCACCTGATATAATCTTTTACTCATGTAATACGTACGTACGTAAGCAAGTCTGTACGCACAATCATGTACATAAATATTAACTCTTACCTTGTAAATTCCCACTCACTCATCCATCCATCCGGTCGTTTTTTGGTTCGTTTGTTTGTTTTCTGGTCTTGTTCATTTATTATTGTTAAACACAGTGTAAATAAACTGCAGATAATTAGCATCTGTTTAAGTTTTATCTCATTCACATCTCGATGATGTATATGTAAGTGAGAACCTTCCCAGTTGGCCATATATTCAAGAAATCATCATTGATAGGTACACGACCTGTCATCATTTCCTAGTTGACATATGTCAGATAGCCGGAACAAATCAATGTCGCTCAGTTTGTCGTTCACACAATAACAATGAAAAGTTCGCCTAAAAGTTGAGAGAAGACCAACAATTTCTATCGAAAAAGTCTCCCAAATATATCATCTTGAAGTTGAAACTCTTCGAATAAGAATTCGCTTTCTTACCTTTATAGTGTCACCGTGAGGGATAAGCACATGTTTCATCCCAACAGACCATTTCATAAGCAATGTGTAACTAAATTGTAGAATAAGCTTATCATAAGAGAAAAAGTTAACAATTTAACAAATATGATTGTAAATGACTTAAGCACGCAATAGTTTTTTAAGTGCTGTCCCGTTATATGACGCGTGCGTGCATTTAGTATTAATTGTTAATGTTTTTAGTCTTAGTGTTTTGTTCAAAGAGTGAAGTTTTTTAAAAAGTTTAAAACTTTTAAAAAAGTAATTATTAAAATAATAAATTAATAAAGAATTTATAAATAAATATCTGAAAAATTAAGTACAAATGAAAAACGAGTACAAATATTATTTGGTTATATTCCCAAGTTTACAAAAATATTGCGAATGTAAGCTTATTATATACTTCAGACAAATAATATTATCGCAAGGGTTCAGTTTTCATTATTATATAATTTTTAATAAGACTTTTACAATAGTATTCACAACACTTTTCTAAGCTTAAGGCTTATGTTGGTAAGCTTGTTACAAGTTATTTCTAAATAGTTTTGTTGGGATATTTGGATACATCTTAGTGTCAAATTATTACATGTATGAAGCATTGCATTGTTATCTATAAACTTAATTTAACTTTAATTAAAAACAAGTAAGAGAGCTATATTCGGCTGTGCCGAATCTTATATACCCTTCAACAAATTATACTTGAAAATAAAAATTTTAAATATTTTTAGGTAAACAAAATTTAGTTTTTTTTCCAAACTTGTTTTTTTAATTTTTTGAAAAAAATTATTTTCGAATTGCTATTTTAAATTTTTAAAATTTTATTTTTGTTTTTAAATTTAAAATTTTTTTTGTTAAAAAAAAATATTTTTTCCGTTTTTTTTTCCGATTTTGACCCATTGTAGGTCGAACTTACTATGGTCTTATATACGTCGTTGCAAAGGTCTTTAAAATATCTACCATTAGATATCCATATAGTCTATATTAGTGACTCAAAAATAGATAAAAGATCGAGGTTGTCCTGGTTTTTTCCCCATATCTCCGTTATTTATGGGACGGATTTTGCTGATTGTAAATAGCAAACTTCTCAAAAGCATGTCTGACATAATTAGAAGATTTGGATCCCGAAAATATCTGTGGTCTTCAGAAAATTGATTTCAACAAACAGACGGACAGACAGGCAGACGGACATGGCTTAATCGACTCCGCTATCTATAAGGATCCAGAATATATATAATTTATAGGGTCGGAAAATTATATTGTGGAAATTACAAACGGAATGACAAACTTATATATACCCTTCTCACGAAGGTGAAGGGTATAATGAGAATATAAACGATTCTATAAAATAAGTTTCACTAATTAAATAGAATACGAATTTACCTTTTTAAAAAAATTACTAATTACTAACATGTTTTGGTGTTAAAAATTCGATACTAATTTGATTTATTTTTGTAAAATTCTTTTCATATGCTGAATAACATTTTTGCGACATGAAGTAGACACATTTTAGTACAAACATCGAATGATGATATTGTCATCTATTGTATTTGATATATGTACGACATGTCTTACATAAATCGTCAAAGACAATGTCGACTATGACGATTTGGTCAACTGGGTTCTGATGTTTGTGTGTGTGTACGTTTAAAATTTTTTACTCGCTCAAGTTACTCTTGGCACTTAGAATTTGCCATAAAATTTAACGTTCGTTATTTTATTTTTTTTTTTGGGGCAATTCTAACAAGTGTATGGAAATTAACAACGTCTGCCACATCCTAAAACAATGCACGGAATTTTAATTATAGTTAATTTAATCGCCTTAAGAGAAGATTTGTATTTAATCACGTATGCGTATAATTCATTTAGAATTATTTATTTACCTCTAAACACACATACATACTAGTACATATGTACATATATATTTACTTTCTAACTGAACCATTGTTACATCGTTGAAATACGATAATATGGAGCAAATAAATTAAATCGCTTTTTTATCGTGAAAAAACTAATTAAAATTAAATAGAAAAATAAAGCTAATAAACAACTGGAAGCAGAATACATTTTTAACATGAAATGTTACTTAATTCTATTGTAAAGAATTTGATACAGATTAATCTAATTCGTAATGTTTAAAAAGTTATTAATTGTTAAAAAACATATCGTTAGATTAGTGTGCAAACGTGAAAAGTCCCTTTTCTCTCATTTTACACGAGACATTAACAACGTTCTGAAATCCTTTGTTTAAAATATTTTTGAAACCTGGTAATGTCGTTTTTTACTTATTTGGTATTATTTATAATGATCATAACTTAGTAGAACTTTTTGGGCACATTTTCTATTACTTATTTTGTATTTTTTTTATTTTGTTTTGTATTCTATTGCAATTAAAGTTGCTCTCAAAACGCAATGGGGAAAATCTGTTTCTTCGAAAATACTGGTCGGATTTCAAAGTGATGTATAAACGAATCGTTGCACAGAGGGGCCAAATATACTAATTTTGCGGATTAATTGAAAAAAACAAATTTCAATTATCGTGAAAACTGAAAGTACCAGCTTAAAGAGCACAAAATTCTACATCAGCAGGCAAAAAATTAATGTGAAATATGAAACGGTATTTTTATAGTCACGTGTTGAAATTACATATTTTGCGAAAAAAAACCTAAAAAAGTGATAAAAAAATAATAAAAAATTGCGCATATAAACTAACAAATCTAATTACGCAACAATCAAGTTCAGGTATTTATTGAAATGTTTTGGTTATGTTTAAATTTGAATTATTTGTGGAAGTGGCTTTGTTACTAGTTTTTATATTGGAAGTGCAAAAAAAAAATGGATTTTATCAGTTCAAAGGGACATAAAGTTATTAGCTGGGCTGAGAATTTAATATAATTTAAAAGACTGGACAGTTAAGCGTTGTTTTAGGAAAAATTAGGTTGCGCATCGCTGCGCCTCATAAGTTATATGTAAATTAGTAACAGCTTCACCCGTTAAGTCTACCAACAAAAAGCACTATGCGATTCTGATAAACGTTTTATCGCTGTCGCTGTCGTTGTTGTTGTTATTGTTATTGTCATTGTTTTTTTTTTATAAGAGATGTGCAAGTGTTGTGATTAATAATACGAGAGTCAGGCCTGGACGTGGCTATATGAGATAAACAATAATAAACTTTTACCAATTATTTTCTTTATTTCAGTTTAGTTTTCCATCCGTTGAGTTTCTAATCGTGAATAAAAAGCATGCGGGATTTTAACAATTTAACTCTCACACTTGTATATGCTTGTTTAAAAGTTTTTTTTTTGTGATAAGTTCGACGTTTTTTCTTGTGGTTAATACGAAGACATCCGATAGCAGGCAATTTAGCTTATAAAAAAATCATGTTAGTGAGCGCGTTATATAACGAGGATTTTAAAGTTTTATATCGGGAGCCAGTTATTACTCACGTCCAAATTTGTAGTTTTTATATTTTCTCATTTTAAATATTGTGTTATATATATTTCAATGCAATGCAGTTAAACTTTACTTATTCAACCTCCTATTACTAGTTAATATAATGATATCATCTTAAAACAATATGGTAGTTTTATATCAATAACATGCATAAATTTCGTGTGTCTCACTGATGTAGTTCTATAGATATAGGAGAATTAATAATTAATTTGTATGGGGGAACCGGATTCCACCCTCGTATACCCTTCCAATTTTGGTGAAACTTGCAGTTTGTTTTTAGAGTTACCAATAGCAAATTTAATGTGAATAACTGTTGTAGTTCTATAGATATCCCTAAAATTTTGTTACAATATGCGGATTGGTCTAAGAGCTACAAACTTAAAATTTTGCGAGCGTCGCTATTATTGTTGTTGAGATATTAATAAATCCGTAAAAATTGGTCATTTGACCCCATTGTGCGTTGGTTAGGACATATGCTTAAAAAAATAAAAATGGGATCGATGAGTGAAACTGTGTAATAAAACAAGTGAGTGGTAAGGTAAACAAATCCTAATTGATTCACTAAAGGTAAGGTCAGGCTACGCAAATTTTTTGAGACATAGATGTTTTATTTGTTTGCCCAAATTTACATCAAATAATACATGGGTTCATTTTGTGGTCACACTTAGGGTTTGGGTTTGGGTTGTTTTCCCGGGAAAACGGGAAATTTCAAACTAGTTAAAAATACTTTAATATATTTAAGTATGACATCTCTGTTTGATGAATAGCTTGTTCCAAATATTAGTGGAGGTTTTAAACACCATTAAGGATTAAGACGAAATGAAACCATTTTTCTGATATGTGATGCTATAATGAACACTCTTTATGAAAAGCAGTTATCTAAAAATTCAAAAAACGGTTTAATTTAATTGAATGAATTTTAAAAACTAATTAGAATATTCAATCAATATTTAAAAGGAAAGCCCTAAACATTTAAAATCAAATGCTGAAAGTTTTAAACGGGAATTCGATTTATTTGAAGCAAGTAGCAATCGGAGAATACATTTTGATTGTCTTTATAAAGCTTTAATAATGATAAAGCCAACATATGTTTAAAGCGAAAGGTTTTCTCGTCGAATGACTTATTGAATGCATTAGTAATTTTGTCAAATCAATTTTTTAAAAAAATAGTTCTATGATAGACATATAACATTATTTCTATAATATAATATCGGTATTCACAATGTAGAGTATTTTCTATAACAAAGTAGCAGTTTAGCAGAAAACAAAATACATTAGAACTACTTTTTTACTGCTTTACTCTTTTTAAACTATATGAGGTAATTTTGAATTTCATACTTTTGTTTTGAAATGAATTTAATTTTATTTTAAATTATGTATATATTTTATATAAAAAAATATAACAGAAAAATCAAAAGAAAGAATCTAAAAAGTGTATTAAAAATCCCATTAACATAATAATCAACATCGAATTGTAAAGATATGTTCACAATTTATAAAATTGTGTGACACTTAATTGCTCTTTTACTCTACTATATCATGAATACCGCTAATATTTAATTTTATAGTAACAAGTGATCTCCAAATATTTTAACAAACTTTTGTTTGGTTTTATGTGGGTACAATTGAATTGTAATGTATTGTTTTTCTTTTTTTTTGAATAAAATGTCACAATTTTATAAAATAATTTTCTTTTTTACTTATTTTTCTAGCTGAAAAAACATTCCAACAAATGAAATTTTTCATTCCCGTTTCCCGGGAAATTAAATTATCCGGGAAACCCCAAACCCTAGTCACACTGTACACATTTATTTGCCATATTTGTTTAATCAAACTACACTGAAATATGTACTATCAAACATACGAAGGGGAAAATATATTTGTGTCACATTTATGGTAATATTTTTTCTAAATAACTATTAAATAAAGCTGCAAAAAAACTTTAATTTCTTTCTTCAATAAAAAAGACATTTCTAGAAAGTCTTTAGAAAGATATTACTCTATATTTGAAAGAATTGTGAAATTTCAGAACCTTTACTTAAACGTCAAATATTTTAGGTTTCTAGTTGGAACACAAAATATTTTTGCACAGCAAACAAGAAAAAAGCAGAATTTCGTCAAACAAATTTATTTTCCCATACATAAACATTATTGTAATGTGACCAATGTGTGCCCATTAAACTGCAAATATTTTCCTCCATTTGGGGTAATTTTTTTTATTTGATCTTGCAATTCATTTGCAAAATTTGTAGGTATAATTATACTTAAAGTCATCAAAATATAACTAATTTTATTTATTTGGTTTGGATGGTCACATTAAGAAAATATTTTGTTTGCCGACAAATAATTTTGTTTGACTAAAATCATTTATTTCGTTGTTTGCTCTAAATTGTAGTTGTGGTCAGATTCAGGCAATAAAATATTTGACTAAAAACGTCAAATATTAGCTGTGTCTAACCGTGCCTTTAGTATATTATCACGTAGACTTCGGGTATCTAGAGGAAAGGGTCTTGAAAATAAGCAAGAAAACAAAATTTGACATAAATAGTTATTGTTAATAACTAAAATAAATATTTTTATACAAAATGTACAAAAATCGATGCGTGTAATACATTGGTGCTTGGTTTATAAGATTCGAAACAGTTGAATATAACACTGTTACTTGCAAATATTTATATACATATGTATGTTCATTTTTATGATTTTTGTTGTAAATTTTACTTAATATTTTTTTCATTTATTTTTAACGATTAATTAAGAATTACAAATCTTTTGAATTATAATACGCATGAATGGTTTGGGGTAGCATTAGCAAATTAGATATTTTGTCAAGTGACATTTAAGGAGTTACTGACTTCAAATCAAATGTACATAAGAACATATCTATACTTATAGATACACTTGAATTTACTCGTATGATTTGTTTTTTATGTGTTTTTCAAGTGTTTATTGCAGCAAAAGAATACAATAAATATTTTTTATGTTCAAACATCAAAATCCGCAAATCAATTGCGTCTTGAGGAATGTAAAAAAAGCAGGAAACATCTCAAACAGCATGTAGAAAATCAAGTAAAGAAAAAGTGAAGCCAGATGTCGGCTGTAATCGTGATTGATGCTGTCAGCAATGTTTTATAACATATGCACGCCGAACGTGTTTTTCATATAAAATACTACTAACATACCTCCTTCGCTCTTCAATATAGATAAAAACAACAAAACAAAAACAATGTTTGCATGCAATAAAAAAATATTTATATGAAAGAAAAAATCTAAATCCACAATAGTCTAACGACATCAAGCAAGATATTTTTCTGTAGAGCAATTTCCAAAAAAAAAAAATCAAGTTAGAACTTTCTATTCGGCTGAGCCGAACTTTATATACTCACCACTATAATATTTGCTTCAATTCCATAAATATTTATATTATTTATTACTAGGTTTTGCGTGTATAGTAAACTTTTTTGCATTAAAACTGGTCTAGTTCTAAAAGTATATTCGGTTACTTCGAGACTACTATACAATTTTTCTCACAAAAATATTCCTAGAATTCAAGAGTGGATGAATAACTTTTTCTACAAATAATAATTTGATAATAACAGTGTGCTGACAAGAATTTTTATATAAAATATCCAAATCCACCCATTAAATTCAATGTTTATATATTGAAGCGATTCAAACAATATGACATCACCAGCCTCTCATTTTAGGAGGTGGTAAAAAACAATCAATGATGATTGATCATTGTTGTACACGTAAAGAGTCCGCATAAAATAAAGAATTTGCATTTTCAATCCTTATTTATCTTTTATTAGAATCGAAAGCATTTTTTTAAATTTCGTTTAAAAAAAAAATTTGAAAATATTCAATTTGAGGTATGCATGAAATTTTATAATCTTTGTTATTATTATAATAACTAGTCTTTGCCAGGTAGCATTTACTAATTTTTTTTTGTCCTTACAAACCAACTCCTGGAAATTTTGAATCGAATAAAAAAAAAAAACTGCCAAATCGCTCCACCCGTTCTCACGTGATGCCATTACATACATTTCATTTCATTTTTATATATATAGTTTATAATAGGTTATCGATAACAACATTTTTTTATATTTTAGATTTGACCTTAATAGGGTCTTCGGGTCAATTTGAAATTAAAATTTAATGTTTTCTAAAAGGTTTAAAAAAAATTGTCAAGAAGATCTTTAATGTCACTTGAAGAACTTATGAAGGTTAAACATGTATGTTTAAATTAAATACAGAAACAATTTTTAGTTGAATTACTTTTTAAACTTATAATTTTTGTTTTTATTTGATTTGGTATTTACATAAAGCAGAAAACTGAAGACCTTGGGAGCATCGATAATCTTAAATTTGCAAAATAGGGGCCACCCTAATGTACATGTATGGTTGAATTCCAGCGTTAAATTAATTTTTTGATAAAATGTGTTAATATCATGCTGCGTTGCATCACTTTAATACAATACACTTTCTTACGTTGTACATTACAACACGCACAAAAACATAACATTCTTACATTCATCTGTAGTAAAATTCGTCCTTTTAGTCTAGTATGTTTTGTACATTCATATGTTTATGGTTTGGTTTAATTTATGAATGAGTATGTCAAAAATATATACATATCTTTATTCACATTTTTACGAAAATTCTGATATTAAAGTGAAAAACTCATGTCGTATTTAAGTATATTTTATGTATTTGCTCCTTAACCTTTAACTTAACTTATTTTTTGCAAAAATTATAAGGTGAAAAATTTACACCACATCTGTGACTATGTCAAAAATTTTCACGTCATAAGTTAAAGGTTAAGTATGAGTGTATAGACAAATTCCAATATTTACATTAGAGCAGTGATATCGATTAAAGTTAAACAATTCTGTTAAAATACTATTTTTCCATTTTTCGCAATTTAAACATATGCGCTTTCGTTTGCAAATCAATATGTAAGATACTAATATCGAATAAAAATTAATAAATCATATACATTAAGTAGATTCAATCCACATACAATACCACAGTTAATATGTATTCCAAGTGTTTATCAGATCATACTCCATTTGAATCGAGACCTTTTTCTGACCAAAAATATGAAAAATCAAAAAATATTTCTCGACAAACTAGCCTCACCAAATTTGGTATGCAGTCTTCTACTGTCAAAATATTCGATTTGAGTTAAAATGGGCGGTCCACGCCCTGTTTTATGTAGCCCATAAGGAAAATTTTCGAAAAAAATTAATACTTACAAAACTATATTTATTAAATCTCTCCCTTTTTAATATATGTAATATGTATTTGAATAAACCTTAGAAAAATTATGAAAGTCTTGTCAGTTTTTTTTTTTGTGGGGCTCCCATATAAATTTAACATAAAAGTTAACTATAACTTACTTACCATTAAAAAAAAATTGTTTAAAAAAATATGTAATGAGACCAATAAATTTATTTTTACTAGGATCTTAATAGGTGGTCAAAATTCGACCACTAATAACGAAATTATACAGTTACTTTTGAGTATACCCAAAAATATTTTTCACGTTTGTGTACAAATACACGTGTATTTAGGGGCATAAACATGTTGTTGTTGTTTTTCAAGCAAATTTAAAACGCTTTTTACCACTTTAATGGAAAGAATTTTTAAAACAAATTTATATTGTGTACATTTAGAGAAAATAACCTTTTAAACTATATATGTTTCATCAATATTAGTGGACAATAACATACTTAAAAGTGTACCACAAAAAATCGTGTGGCCTATTTATATATAAGAAGATACCCTCCACCACCATAAGTGATGAATGAGGGTATATATAAGTTTGGCATTCCATCGATTAAGCTCTGTCCGTCTGTGTAAAACACTCTCACATCCAAAATACACAAGCACAGCTGCATAAAAATGTTTATTATTGTCCTAAGCAGTTAGGTATTGAAAAAATATAATTTACACATATTTTTTGTTATTTGTGTAAATATATTTCAGATAATGCCATCAAATTATACAAATTATTGTGAAGATCAGCCCAAAATTGGTTATAGCACCCATATTAATTTTCATAAATATCTGAATAAATATTCGTAGTATTTATTCACAAATGATAATACTACATTGCCTGAATATCGGTCCATATTTTACCATAAGGTTCATTTCCGAAAATCACTTAAATACCCATAAACCGCTTATATCAGTTTAAAATTCCTATATACTATGTACATTAGAGTTAATTTCAAAAATTTGAGTTGCGGCTATCATCATTTTTCTGAAGGTTTTTGCGTAAATAAAAATAATGGCGTCATTTATTGAAAATTTTCACTCCTTGTGGTGGTTCAACGCACCTAAAGACGAGCATTTTGAGCACATTTTTCTGTAGAGCAAAAACGGTTGAATATATTACAAATATGATTTCATCAGTCAATTCTGCATCAAAAATTAATACAATTGATGTTTTTTGAATCCTTAAAAATAGTTCCAAAAACTCCTATATAAGGCTCACATCCGGAAAATATTTGTGATAAACTCAATCCCATATTCAAAATTGAGTCAAAACAAAAACATACCTTTAAAGTTTGACAAAATATATTTGTTTACCCTTTTTTATACATTTTTTAAGTACATATATAAATTGTTAAATAGCTCATTTATTCCTATTATGAAATTATAAACTCTGTTGGAAATAGTTAGAATATGTAGTTATTTAAATTATAAATTGATGAATTAGACAACATTTTTATACATTTGAAATAAAATATCTTCTGTGTAAACTAGGTTTTCTAATAATATATATGGGGCATTTCATGTCAAGTGAACCAACTTTTGAAATCGATGTCTTCCGATCGTTATTTTGTAACTCAAAACATAAAATTTTTGACTTTTTTTGCAAAATCAAAAACTTTGTTGACTTTGTTTTTTCAAAATGGACCCTTTTTTAATCTTTTTTTTAGGTCAAACAAAAGCTTAGATATTATCCTTGAAGACCCTTTTGGTCGCTTAGTGGGATGCGAGTGGGATATCTATCAAAATAAATATTTTTTAACTCAAGACTTACAATTTTTGACTTTTTTTTTGCAAATACGATTTTTTTTCCAAATGGGCCCTTTTTTAAAATTTTTTTTGTAGTCAAAAGAAAGCTTAGGTCCATTCCTTTAAGATATTTTTAGTCCCTTAGTGGGATGCGAGTGGGATATCTATCAAAATAAATATTTTGTAACGCAAGACATACAATTTTTTAATTTTTTTTTTTTGCTATAAAGATGGTTTTGGTTTTCCTTTAAGATGGTTTTGATCGCTTAGTGGGATGCGAGTGGGATATACAGTGCTGGCCACCAATTTAAGACAAATACTTGAATTTTTTTCATCAACTGAATTTTAAGTGCGATAGAGCCAAAATAAAAGGACCTCTAAGGGTATGAAATTTATTATTAATGTTTCTAGTTTCTGAAAAATGTTTGGAAAAATCGGTAAAACATATATGGACAAAGATATGTGGAAATACGTTGACCCACCTCAGCGAACATCCGCTGTTAATAACATGATATGACCGAAACTAATGGAACTAAAAATACGAAATTTTATTCTAATATTTTATAATAATAAAACTACAATGATATATTGGAGAAAATATGTTTATTTAAAAAATTTTTTTTTTTGGTCAAGTTGTAGAAAAATTTTATGTGTTCGTGGTGAATATGTATGAATTGACACAGTCGAATAAAACACACTTGTGTGTTAAAACAGTCCCCATGCATACATATTTGTGGAAATATTTGAAAAAATAAATGACAATTACATGGAATTTAGCAAACAATTTTTGTCTTAAATTCCTGGCCACCACTGTATATCAAAATAAATGTTTTGTAACTCAAGACATACAATTTTTGTGTTAAAACATTTATTTTGATAGATATCCCACTCGCATCCCACTAAGGGACTAAAAATATCTTAAAGGAATGGACCTAAGCTTTCTTTTGACTACAAAAAAAATTTTAAAAAAAGGGCCCATTTGGAAAAAAAATAGTATTTGCAAAAAAAAAAGTCAAAAATTGTAAGTCTTGAGTTAAAAAATATTTATTTTGATAGATATCCCACTCGCATCCCACTAAGCGACCAAAAGGGTCTTCAAGGATAATATCTAAGCTTTTGTTTGACCTAAAAAAAAAGATTAAAAAAGGGTCCATTTTGAAAAAAAAAAGTCAACAAAGTTTTTGATTTTGCAAAAAAAGTCAAAAATTTTTTTGTTTTGAGTTACAAAATATTTATTTTGATAGATATCCCACTCGCATCCCACTAAGCGACCAAGTAGGTGTTCAAGGAAAATATCTAAACTTTATTTTAAGAAAAAAAAAAAAAAAAAAAAAAGGACCCATTTTAAAAAAAAGTCAAAAAAGTTTTTGATTTCGGAAAAAAAATATTAAAAATTTTTTATTTTTTTTTTAAATATTTTTTTTCGAAAGATCGAAGAAATAGCTATCTATACTATTTGGGACACATTTTGCTAAGAACAATAGGTAATAAGTTACATGGATAAGAAAAAACCCCTGTTTGACCAAATTGTCAAAATTTTACCCCCTATAACTCAGAGAGTTCTCGACCGATGTTGTTGAAAAATTGTGTCTGAGTTACTATCCAATAGAGCTAACCTTGGTGCAAATTTCATCCCGATCGGAAGACATCGATTTCAAAAGTTGGTTCACTTGACATGAAATGCCCCATATATATTTTTTTTCGTTTATTTATCAAAAAAAAAAAATGATTTACTTAAACTGCAAATAAACAAATAGTTAATAAAATACATTTTTTTGCAAATATAGTCCCAAAATCGGGCACTCAAATGCGTTTAATATTTACATATTTACAATATTTTTTCTAATAATATATTAAATACTATTACATTAACATTGCTCCCTCCAATAATCATAATCGGATCTAAGTCCCAATAAAAAACATTGAAATTTTATACAAATATGTATACAAAAGACTTTGCTTATTATCATATAAGTTGATGAATATTTTTAAAGCAGTAGTTTTTGAGATGTGTGGACAGTCTTTTAGTTTAAAAGTTATGAACCAAAATTTGATACCCCTAAACTAAAAGACTGACCAGATTAAAAATTTTTACATAATATAAAAGTGATTTTTTTATATTTCACGAATTGAACTTTTGAAAGAAATATGATTAATTTATAAAAGGTTCATTTATCTTTCAAATAAAATTTAGTAAAATTTATGTCCATTATGAAAATAATTAAGTTCTCATAGATATCTTAATTATATAGATATCGAAACCAAATTCAGCACAAAAAAGTTTATATAAGATGAAATCGGTTCATAATTTTCCATACCTCCCATATAAGGACCACTCTCAAAAATTTCATTAATGAGCATAAATCTCTGAAATATGTTAGTATCCAAATAAAATTCAACACAACCAAAATGGTTCATAATTAGTCATAGCTCCATAAGGCCCACAAAATGTTGCGATTCATATACAATTCAATACATATAAGGTATATATATATATATACATATATACAAAAGTCAGATCACTATATTTTATAACGATCGGTCCATACTTAGTCATAGATCCCATATAAGGCCCACATCCGAAATTTTAACAAGTATAGATTTCTTAAAAATGTTGGAATCCAAATAAAATTAAACATAAATAAGTTTCATATATACAGAAGATATGCCACCTAATCATATGAAGATCTTTGTCATTGCACCCATATAAATATTAAAAAAAAAACTATTTATCATTTGTCGGGCTTGACCGACTATAATTTCATACTTGTTTTTTTTGGGGGATTTGGTTTTTCATAGTCTTACCTAATGATCATAAGGTTTATAAATAATTACCCACAACTGTGACGTCACAGACATGTTGATATGTAACAAATTTACTTGTACAACATTTTTGAAAATTGAATGTTATTTGCCAGTCGCAGATTTTATGGGATTGCGATCGATTACTGAAATCAATTGAGGAGCCGCAGAACAAAAGGAACATTTTGGAAAATTTAATCAATTTTGTAAAAAAAAAAAATCGAAAAAGTACCTTTTGTTCTGCTGCTCCTCAATTATCGAGTAAATTTTTGTGGCCACTACATTTAATACTGTTATCGAATGAAGTTATACCATGTAAATAATGTAATTTTATTAGTGTATATCTACTGATGTAATAAAAACAAGTAAGAAAGTATGGTCGGCCAAGCCCGACCATATAATACTCTACTCTAAGTAAATGAGCAAAAAACGTTTTCTTTTAAAATATCAATAATTTATATTATATTATATGGGAGCTATTACCAATTATGGACCGATCACCATTAAATTAGGTCGTGTGGTTTATGTCTATATGATAGTTATTTATGTTGAATTTTGTGTGTATACCAACATTTTTAAGAGATTTATGCAGCTATGACTAATTATGGACCGACCGTAACAATATTTTTTACATGATACATATATAAATTAAACATTTAAGACCGATAAAGTTCAATTTCGGGAGGACATTTGTATGGGGGCTAGGTGAAATAATGGACTGATTTCAGCCAGTTTCTATAGACTTCGTCCTTGGGCCGAAAAAATTATATGTACCAATTTTGTTTGAAATATCTTCAAACACTTTATATTCTCCCCACTATAGTGGTGTAGGGTATAATAATATTCAATTGGTCGATTCACAAGGTATCCTATCATGTCATATTGTATTAATGTTCAGGTATTTCACAATGTTTTGAATGTTGTCATTGCCTTTCAAGCAATAACCTAAAATAATATGTTTATTGTGTTATCATAACCAGCAGAGACTAGCGTCGAACGCCTAAGTGTCGGTTAAGGCGATCCGCCGAGTCGTGAAATATTAGAACATTATGACAACATGGTATGATAGGATACCTTGTGAATCGACCATATATTTCTTAATAAGATAAACAAAAAATTTAAAAAAAAATAACTAAACAGATATATAAAAATAATAATAATTTTAAAAGTAGAGTTTCCCAATAGGTCTTTGTTTTGTTTTCATAGAAGATCAAAGTTTAAACAAAGTAATTTTCAGTGTAGATAAAATCGTTGTATTGTCTTTGAAATGCGCTCTCAATGTCATGTCCAACATTTTAATTTAATGTAAGTCCTATTCAAACTTTTGTAATTTTTTTAAACAAGTTTGACGGTGGTATTCAGAAAACAGACTTATTGTAGATTAAAAATACAAAATTGTTAAAAAAACTTTAGCCTTAAAAACCTTTGATTTGATTCATATAAGTTAAAGTCATGGTCATAACCAATTAACTCTTACGCCAAATAAGAGTCTCGTCCAGGAACTGCCACATCGACCTATACCTTTGTATAGGAAGACGGATTTATTGAACTCAACACCTGAGTTTTATGGTATTCACCAAAATTCAACTTCAGTTTTATTTGGTACTCCAGCATTGTTCCAAATTGAGTTTTGTTTGGTACTCCACCACAACAAACTATAAGTTATGTGAAAAGCTTTGAGAAACCGTTTTTATGTATCGCATAAAATAAATAAAAACATTCCAAATGTTAATCACAAGGAAACATCATAAAAAAATAACATGTTTTGTATGTTTAGTTAAAGTAAAATGTTTGTTTTATAACCTAATGGAATTATAGTGTTATACACCAATGGAAAGCTTATGAAATTACACTATTTTAATGTTCATATGGTAATGGTTTTGAATATATAACTAACATCAAACTGATTTCCATTAAATATTTTTGTTCTCTAGTTACTCATATAGGAATATCGCGAGTAATTTAATCAGCCTTACCGATCATATAATAACCTACACTAAGTACACTGAGGGAAAAATGACGTTGCAAAATCGACAACGGTTGGTGTCATTTTGGCACCATACGGTGTCACTTTTTTTCGACACCGTACGTTTACAATTTGTAAACAAATGGGTACGAATCGACAACGCAATGTTGTTAAATTAATCGCCGACGCATCTCAACGTGAGTTGCTGACAAGTTATTGTCAATGTTTTGCCACATTTAAACATGAAATTTATATGTATTTTATATTTAAGTATTTATTCGTATTGTATTTAAAAATAAATGTAAAACATAAAGGAATTATTTACTACGTTTATACGTAGCCTATTCGCAAATAAAAATTATTTGCAATTAACTAACTCACTGTTTATATGTCACATTGGTTACGGAAAATTCTTGTTTTTATGAGATGCCGGATGGTAAAATTTAATTATTTGCTATTTTATTGAATAAAATATGATACATTTTTTATTTTTTTAAATGTAAAAATTATAGAATCAAAAATTCTTGTCCGTCTTGCAATCCAATTAATTCAAAAACGCAATGAAATATTTAAAAAACGTCTTAATAAACTAAAAGCGTTAAAACATATGGCAATGCTTAATATCTTATTTGCAAATAGTGTCGTTAATCAGGAATTGTTTTCGTGAGTTAGCTATTCGCAAATAAAAAATTAATTCACTGTTTATGCGGCATTTTTTTCTAATTGCAATATTTTTATTTGCGAATAAGCCGTGCGTATAAACGTAGTAATTATTTATTTCAATTACCAAATCGTACACGAACGGTATCAAATCCACAACATATGGTTTCAAATTAGGTGTGTTCGCGTACTTTCCAATAAAAAATATCCAGTAACTTTATTTTAGAGAGTAAAAATAAATTACTCTCAATCTGAAAAGTAACAAAAAAAGTACGCGAACAACAATTTGTAAAAATGAGTTCTATTTTATTTTAAATCAATTTAAAATGTTTGTTTTGTACTATTTTACTTCTTTTCTTTGCAAAACTTGTAAATTGTATTAATTTTCAACCTTTTAGTTTTGTTTGCATTTGCAACCATATGTTTTAAACGTTTTTTTATGTTGATACTTTTTACTGGACAAAAAATGTACAGTAAAACATATCGTGTTCTCTATCTTCAAACTGCCACTTTTAACACTCTCTTGCTATCTCGTTACAAGTTTTTAAAAGTAAACGAACGGAATCCCGTAACATCCAGTACTTGATAATTCAAATTATCAAGTACGCGAACACAACTATTGACAACGGTGCGGTATCAAATTGACAACGGTCTGGTGTCAAATCGTACACGAACGGTGTCAAATCGACAACGGATGGTGTCAATTCGGCAACTGAATGGTGTCATTTTTTCGTTGTCAAATTGACACCGTTCGTGTACAATTTGTGCACATACGGGGTTGATACACTATTGACACCGAATGGTGTCAAATCGTACACGGATGTGTTCATTTTTCCTCTGGGTGTAAACACAAATTTTGCAAACTAACGTTTTGTTGCGAAAAAACATGGAGTTTATATGATTTTGAACATCTTATACATGATTTTGAACATCGTTGAACATCTTTGTCTAACATGGTAATAAACTTTTTGCGTATTTGTAAATGCGTCAATCATGCATTTAAAATTAGCCACGTTCACTGAAAATGATATCAAATTTTGGACAGATTCCCTTTTTTGTGTAATTCCCCAAGACCACTTTATTAAGCAAAGATTCGGCAACGTTGATAGAGCTTGATGTATAATACAATTTGTTATAAATAATTTAGAAATAGTGAATAATTAATTCACTAATTCTTTAGTGAGTTAGTGAATTTACTCATTTTAAAACCCGAATTAATGAACGACATAAAAAGTGCTTAATATATTGTATGTGAATTCAGGATCATGTCCAACTAGCTCAAACTTTTGAAAGCATAGCTCCAAAACGGAAACAAAAGGGTTTGCTAGTGGAGTTTTGTAGATTGTTCGGGAGTTAATCTGATCAGAATATTTCTATTGAAAATTTAATGATGGACTTTGTTTTCGAATGTTTTGTAGATTGTTCGGGAGTTAATCTGATCAGAATATTTCTATTGAAAATTTAATGATGGACTTTGTTTTCGAATGTTTTGTAGATTGTTCGGGAGTTAATCTGATCAGAATATTTCTATTGAAAATTTAATGATGGACTTTGTTTTCGAATGTTTTGTAGATTGTTCGGGAGTTAATCTGATCAGAATATTTCTATTGAAAATTTAATGATGGACTTTGTTTTCGAAAGTTTTTTAACATTACCAATACCTGAATTCTTAACTTTAACGTTATTTTTTGTTATTCTTTAACAATAAAATATTAAAAAACCGACATCAAAACTTCTTTACTTTCTTTAAATTATTCGAATAATTCGATTAATTTTAAACGTGTGATCGAATAATTCGAACAAGTTAATATCTCTTAGTCGAATTATTCGTTTTATTCGAACAAGAGAAAAATCGAATAATTCGAATACCCTAGTATATACATATAAATTTGTCATTCCGTAAGTCATTTTTACATTTTTCATTTGCGACCCCATAAAGTATATATATTCTGGATCGTTATGGATAGCGGAGTCGATATAGTCTAGTCCGTCATATCTCAGCCCACAAATGGCTGAGATATGAGCAAAAATTTATTAATTTAATTTATTTTTGATCTATATCTGGATTACTATGTTATTAATATAGAAAATATGGATATCTAATGATAGATATTTAAAAGGCCTTCCACCTACGTATATAACACTATAGTGATTCGGATCTGCAATGGTTCAAAATAGGGAAAAATAATTTGTTACCAAACTATTTTTTTACCATTCAAACCATATTTTTTTCACAATTAAACTTTTTTTCAGCAGACAATTTTCTTTCACCATAATATATGTATGTTCAATATTTATCTTAAAGTATAGTTTGGTGAAGGGTATATAAGATTCGGCACAGCTTGTACTCTTACACTTTTTTTTATAATCTTCTACGAAACGGTAGATTTTTTTTCATAAAAGCCAAAAAAATAAAAAAATTATTGTTTAAGTACAGTGGTGGCCAGGAATTTAAGACAAAAATTTTTTGCTAAATTCCACGTGATTGTCAATTATTTTTTCAAATATTTCCACAAATATGTATGCATGAGGATTGGTTTAACACAAAAGTGTGTTTTATTCGACTGTGTCAATTCATACATATTCACCACGAACACATACAATTTTTCTACAACTTGAGCAAAAAAATTTTTTTTTAAATAACCATATTTTCTCACATTTACATCATTATATTTTTATTATTATAAAATATTCGGACCAAATTTCGTATTTTTAGTTCCATTAGTTTTGGTCATATCATGTTATTAACAGCGGATGTTCGCTGAGGTGGGTCAACGTATTTCCACATATCTTTGTCCATATATGCTTTACCGATTTTTCCAAACATTTTTCAGAAACTAGAAACATTAATAATAAATTTCATACCCTTAGAGGTACTTTTATTTTGGCTCTATCGCACTTAAAATTCAGTTGATGAAAAAAATTCAAGTATTTGTCTTAAATTGGTGGCCACCACTGTATATTAAAAATGTTGTTTCTGACACAAACAGCTGAAGCGTATAATAGAATTGAGAATTCAAAAAGTTTCTTTTAAACAATATTGTTTTTTTATTTGCTTCTGCATCTTATTAATCCTTTGTGTTTTTGATTTTACTCAATTATTCCCAAGTTACACTCACGATTTCACTGAGTTATGAAGTTTTACCACATTTAGCTTTTCTTGTACATTTTTTTATTGTTGTTGTTTCCACATTTTGCCGCATTTGTTGTTCGTGTTCCATGTACTCTGGTTTGAATGGAAAATATGTATTTAAATGATTGATGACGAATTTAGCATTTTATAATAACGAAATGTAAATTTCTTTTTTACATATTTCCCCTTTCAAAAATATAAAAAAAATTCGCAATGAATACGTTTATTTTGGTACTTAAAGAAACATTTATTCGCCCACAAATAAAGTAGAAATATTTAAAATATTTTATGAATTTTTACTGCGACGAATTAAAGTTATTATATTTCTTATTTGATATTAAAATTGTGGTCATTTTAATTTGGCTTAATCCAAAACACAACCCTCGCTGCAATCTGACACGTAAAAAGTATATATAATAGAGAAAATAAAAATAAAAGAAGACGATTTTCTGATTTAGTTATATGTATTAGAGTTGTCAAGTATTCGACATAATCTAAAAACCGGGTTTCGAATAATTCGAAAAAGCTAAATTTTCGGTTTTTTCTATCAAAAACCGGTTCAAATAACGGGCTTTTAGGCTTTTTTGTCAATTTAAGAATTGAGGTATTATAAATTATTTTTTTTATTAAAACAAATTAAAAAATTGTTCAGTCAAAAGAAAGGATGTATGTATGTATATTAATATAATATTAATAATAATAGTTAATTTTATTTTTTTCCTTAAATTATTTTTTATTAAAGAAGAAACATGGACTAACTGTTAAAATTGCATTGTATAAAAAATTTAATTCGATACTTTTGAAAATTTGTCCAAATAATTAAAATCTTGTTTTAAGTCGCTCGTTGTTGCAATATTAGTTCTTTTGTGTAGATTTTGAACTTCTTTTAATGTTAAACTGAGCGAAACTTCTAAATTTTGCGAGTCACTTTCAATATATTCTAAATCAGAGTTTGATGAACTTTCATTTAGTTCTGACCAAAAAGTCAATTAAAAAGTGTTACTGCATACGGTACAACAAGACGAATTTATAACAGGTGACGTTAAAAAGCGATCTGGTCATTTTTTACTCGATATGTTTTCTGACTTCTATCTGTTAAAGTTTGCTAGCATTAGTTTGTTAATTAATAAATATAAAATTTTTGTATTCACAAGGTCTCTTATCATGTCATATTGTCATAATGTCCTAATATTGCTTTTCAAGCAAAAAATGTCCTAAAATAATACCACTCTGTATGCTATGTTTATTGTGTTATCGTCAACAGCCAGCAGAGACCTACGCCGAATGCCTAAGAGTCGGTTAAGCCTAGCCACCGAGTCGGGATATATTTGGACATTATGACAATATGACTGATAAGAGACCTTGTGAATTGACCAAATATATGTCCAAATTTATATTTAAAACTCAAATCAGTCCGTATCTAACAAATACAAAATAGTTGACCAATTGTACTTTCAAAGAACAACTTATTTCGGATATTTATGTTACAAAACTAACTCCTAAACAATTATCGTTATGGCTTAACTAGAACATTTTATTTGTCGGTAACCTACCGACAAATTTCGTTATCTACCGACTATTTTTAACGAAACTAATCGGTAAAAATTATTTCGGAAATAACGACAAATATTATTAACTAACGAATTTTGATTACTTCACGTCAAAATTTTGTCGTTAAAAAGTTACAGAATTGCGGTACAGGAATGGTTAATATTTAATAACTATGAATATGCAAAAGTGCTAAATCCATTTTATTTTGTAAAAATTTCAAATTTATTATCTCAGTCAAATTGAAATGAGTATAACTATAATACTAAATATATATTACCTGTTTTAATTATTGGTTCATTCATTAAATTTCAACCAAAAACTGTAAGTCATAATTTTTTTAATTAAATATTTGATAATTTTGAAATTTATTATCAGCTCGACTTTCTGATAAGAAATAGAAAATTTTTCAAGTCCCAAAAAGGACCTATAGGATGCAAACGTGATTATTTGGTATTATTATCATACCAAATAAGTAATAAAACTGCATCAACATATTTCAAAAATATTTAAAATTTAGAACGTTTTTATGTAATATTTCTGAAAAGGAACTTAGCACGTTTATACACTAAGCTAACGAAATGATTAATGATAATAAATTTTAAAAACAAAACACACTATGAAGTCAAATTTATTGACATCTAATTCAATTTAACATTTGGTAAAATCATCACTAAGTTTTTAATCATTAGTAAGATTTAGCCCAAATTTTTAAAATTATGCGGAAGTGTAATTGATTCTAAAAAGTTCTTAAGTTCCTCTACTATTTAGAATCATTGTAATTCTTAAATTTTTTTTTATCGAAAGTACTTTATATTGTACATCAGCAGTTTGGGTTTCAAATCAGACCAAATGTTTGATATCATGTGTATACAATGATATAAAAATTCACCAAAACATGAGATTTATATACATATACTTCGAGTAAAATAATGACTTGTATAGAAACAATTCCTTTTTTGGTTTGTTTAATTAAGGCGACCAGATTTGGAAAATAAAAATAGATGGCATAAAGAAAATAGTCAAAAATTTATTGAATTCAAAATTTTTTACATATTTTACAGAAAAAATTACATTTACTTTGCGCTAACTTATTCAAAATTTCATATTCCAATATCTAATATAATTAGCTTATTGTTAATTGTACTTTTCAGATTCGTGAACTGCTGTACAATTTTTATTAGTGATGATGCACTTAATCGATATATTACTTTTTTCTTGGGTCCAAATATCATTAATTAATGAAAACATTTTCTCCACAGCTGCATTAGTTCTTGGCAGACTAAAAGCTATTTGAACAATTTTAAAATTTCTGTAAAAGATATTGATTCTTTTTCAAGTTTTAAGTTTCTCTTCACTACAACATATTTCTTTAACTAATTTGCTTTCATTTACGAAAAATATTTGTTTCCTGCAAAGATTTGGTCCATCTTCTAAATATTTAACTGAAGTTTCATAAAATGTTTGTATATCTTTTTTAAATTTGTTTCGTAGGTTTTAATTTGTAAAGATAAATATTGATCATGCTTTTAAAAATTAAGATGACAAAAGATCGCAGATTATGGAAAAAGATGACAGAAAGAGGACGCAAATTGTATAGATGACAGCCAGTTAAAATAGATGATCGTCCTCTAAAAAAGAGGACGTATGGTCAATTTAGTTTAATACTCCATTAATATGGGTGTTAAAATAAAAAAATGTATCTAAGTAAATACCTAAGTAGTTTACTATTTCCTTATTTGGTATTTGAACGTTATTTTTATTTATATTAGATTTAATACGAAAACGTTTCAAGTTTTTCTTAATGTTTAATTACATTTATCAACTGGTGGTCTAAACCTTTTAAAACCGAAAATATCAATAAAAGTGATATGGTTGATAAAAGTGTCTACTTTGTTTGTGTTATATAACATTATTTTTACATCTGCTAAACCTTTAGTCATAGAGAATTATACATAGAGACGAGACACTCCGTTTTGTCAAACAAAAATACAACAAATCATATGTCTGATACAAGAACAGAATTCATTGACTAACATATATTTTGTTGACAACAGACTTAGGTTTTGGACAATTCCGTCTCGTCTCTGTGTGTAAAATTTTTTCAATAATAACAGCTTTCAAGTCTTTCAAAGAAAATCAATATGTCCCACTAACAAAAAATCTAAACTCAAACGGAAAATTTACAATATAATGAATAATTTTGTTGTTTTGCTGCGTACTCAGTTTTATAAATTTCTTTAAATTAATTTTTGCCATTTTGGCCAGCTTTTTGGGTCAAATACTCCTTAGTACGAAGATTACAAACAATTAAAACACGATAGAGCCTAAAAGAAGAGCTCTAGAAATTTGGCACAAATAACTGTCGATAATAGGTAACTTATGTGTTAACAAAACCGTTAAAAAGTTTTGTATCAAAGTACATCAAAAACTTTGGTCGGACTTACCACTATATATATTCTGTTCCCGATAACATTTAAATCCTTGAATCTAGTTCTTAAGGTGAAATTAACATACATTTTTTCACTTGATTACTTCCAAAGATATATTAGATATTACAAAAAAAAGTTGAATTTCAAAACAGCGTTTTCGGTTTTAAACAAATGGAGACAGGTTAAACAAATGAAGACAATATGTACTCTTAAAAATGCTATAATCAAATGGCCCAATAGGTAGACTTTTTTTCTAATAAAAATACACTTCTTTCACTTGTTTTTGTTTTGTAAAAATAATCATATCCAAAAACCTGTTACAAGTTATGTTTTCGTTTATCAATTATTTATCATTCCTGAAAGTTGGAAAGTTTAATTTTGCATATGATCAGAGGCAGACCTGATTAATGGTGTGAAGTTTTTGTGCTAACTTCCTTAGTTTTTGTGATATATAAAAATATATTGGTTGGTGATAGAATGTCAATAAAATTGAACAACAAGTGACAATAGTTTTTACGATCATTTAATTTCAAATACAAACAAAATTATATTAAACCCCAAAACTCCCCCTGGGGACCATTCGCCAGATACAAGGAATCCCTTGTATATAATCCCTTGTTGATAAAATGTAGAAAAAACATTCACAATTTATTTAAATTTGTTTGTTTTATTTTACAAATGACAAATCTGCTCCATTTCTTTGGCGCATTTACCCCATGTTTCCGTTGTTTCGCCGTTTTTGATCAATCTAGAAATTTTAAAAATTAAGATTAGATAAGCAAGATTGAAATGAATAAAACTAAAGTCAACATATCTATGTAATCGAGACAAGAACAAATTTGAGATTCCCTCAAAAAGAAGTTGTGTATGGTCCCCTCTTCATTATTTACTTAGAAGTAGTCGCATATTGATTTATTTATTTACTGTCATATAACTGTTTTTTTTTTTTAGTTTTTTCGTATTGAAGGACTGAAATACTACTAAGTGATAAAAGTTTTTACTAGGCAACTTTGTCGTTTAGGCTAAAATATTAGCTTGAAAAACTATTAGAAAATTTAAACTTTCTTAAAAAGCTGTTTAAGTTTCCCGCTGTCCTGGTAAAGTACTTAATACATGTACATTTACTTTAGTTGAAAAGGAACTTCCGCCTCTGGCTGTAATTAAATGTATTTACTAATACTTTCAGCTAATACATTACTTTTGTACGCAATTTCACTTTTAAACTTTTTCCAAGTTGAACACAAAAACATAAACAAACTTAAGAGGAAAATTTGTTATTTTGAGTTGTTTACTTTGACACTTGATGTTGAAAAAGTATGTCTTGTCAACTCCCAACCACATTTCTAATTTTACATTAAATAATGTAGAATTTTTCATAACCGAATATAGACGAATTCCTTTAGGTAATCTCAAATATTATTTTCAGGCGGGCGGTAATGGGTGGTGTTATATTACAACTTAGTTACTAAGCTTTTTTAAATTACTAACTACTACATAGATATGCATACATACATATTCACTGAAAATATACAAAATACTCATACTACCTGTATAATGTATAAAAATACATATTTTAAATTTAAGCCCGCAGGGAAAGGTGTTGAAAGTGATTAAGTTAATATAAAGCTCAACATGCCTAAGCTTTTTAAGATTTCAATTCTGTAACGGAAATGATAAGAATAGACTGACTGGATGACTAATACTAGTGGGATAGAAAAAATAAAATTGAAAAAAACTCGCACATACAGACACAATAATATAATTGCTTCCTTCGGAGGTGCAAAGGGAGCAGATGGAAAGGAAAATATTATATGTTAGGAATTAATAACTATGGAAGACTCATTTATTAATTTGTTAATGTCTATATACATTTTTTTTAAAGCTTAAAACATAGATGACAACTAGGTAGATAACTGAGAGCGAAAAACCTATGTTTGTTGTCAAAAACCTAATTCATGAGAATAATGATCGTTCGATTAATCGAATAATTATTCGAACAATTTAAAAATTACCATTTTCGAATAACGAATAATTCGAACAATTTCATGTAGAATAATCGAATAAAACGTATAAATGTTCATATATATTTAAATTTATTAAATTGCTTAAAATTTTTCATAATTTCAAATTTAAATAAGTAATAATGACTCACAAAAATTGTATTGTTTCTGTAATTCGACAAACAACTAAAGATAAAGAGAGTCTATCTATCATTTATATATAAATATTACTGCAAGAAATTACAATTCTTAAAACAAGCCTTTCAAAATGTTTACTTTAGGACTTGAAACAATGAATATAAAATATAAATGATTTTAGAATTGTTATCGAAACAGAAATTTTAGCGTCTAAACATGAACATATGCTGGCGAAATATTAGCAAAATCGCAATTAATAATCAAAATATTAACTTAGATTAAAATGGTGTTGAAAGTCATGGCGAATCTGATTTTACAGCTGTTGTCGAAAGTGAAATTGAGAATAACATTTATAATGATTACGTTGAAATAGACGAAGGCCATGATCTTAAAATATATATAAGTGATGTTATTAACCGCGTACGTAAGTGTTGGAAAACATTTAATTAATTTAATGATAAACACAAAATATTATAAACTTATGTTCTGTTGCAAGAAAAACATAGAGTTCGTCTTATATATGATGTTACACATCGATGGACATATTTGTCTAACATGGTAATAAACCTTTTTCGTATTTATATGTACGTCAATCATGCACTGTCTGACTTCAAATTAGCCATGTTCACTGACAATGATATCAAAGATTTGTTTGATAATTTGTTATAAATAATTTAGAAAAAATTAATAAAACGTCAACTAAAGAGTTAGCTAGTCAATTGTTTTGAAGATTGTTCAGAAGGGGTACCGTGAAATAGCTGCCAAATGAAATAACTCCCAATGAAATAACTTCCAATGAAATAAATCCCATCAAAAATGAAATAATTCCCATACTTGAAAAATGAAATAACTACCAAAGGGTAAAATAAAATTACTCCCAATAATCGGCGATTTCATAATTTTAAAAATATTAGTACGAAAAAAGGGAAATATCTCCCAATGAAATAAATCCCAATAGAAATTAAATAATTCCCAACCCGAAGCAATTTATTTATGTAATTTAATAAAAGGAACTACAAAAGTGAAATTATTCTTCGCTTACCAAACATTTGTTGCATTGCGGGCCTATAGCGTAGCGCAAAGTTTTACTCCTCTGGGATGTGTCAAAAACTGGCTTCACTCAAAAAATTTGTTTTGCATTGCTAAGGTTTCCTCCTTCGGGGTGTATCAAAATATGGCTTCGCTCAGAAAATATTTCTTTCATTGCAGAAAGGTTTTATAATATTTCAGAAAGCCGATTTTCATTTCGCACCAGATTAAGACAAAGGCCGACGATGTAAAAAGAATCTTTGCTGAGCGAAGCCGGTTTTTGATACACCCCAGAGGAAAAAACCTTTGCGCCCGGACGAAGGCCGACAATGCCAAAAACTTTTCTGAGCAAAGCCAGTCTTTTTAAACACCCCAGAGGAGAAAACCTTTGCGCCCGGCCGAAGGCCGGCAATGCAAAAAACTTTTCTGAGTGAAGCCAGTTATTGATATTTATGGGTTCTGGTTTTGCAAATGAAAATGAAATAACTCCCAATACAGTGAAATAACTCCTAATTCCCAAAATAAAATGAAATAAAACCCAACAAAAATTTCATTGGGAGTTATTTCACGGTACCTTCAGGAGGGAATCTATTATTGTTTACGTGTAACAATTGCCCAATATATCTCGATTTGATGAAGATTTGGGAAATTTGTTTAATTGATGTGTTTTGGTATGACATCGATATTATTCTCATTATACCACTTCATAGTTGTATTTGAGTAATAACAACTGGTACCGTGAAATAGCTCCCAAATGAAATAACTCCAAATGAAATAACTCCCAATGAAATAATTCCCATCAAAAATTAAATAATTCCTAAACTTGAAAAATGAAATAACTACAAAAGGGTAAAATGAAATTACTCCCAATAATCGGAAGTTTCATAATTTTAAAAATATTAATCCCAAAAAAGCGAAATAACTCCTAATGAAATAAATCCCAATAGAAATGAAATAATTCCCAATCTGAAGCAATTTATTTATGTAATCTAAAAAAGGGAACTACAAAAGTGAAATTATTCTTCGCTTACCAAAAATTTTGTGCATTGCGGACCTATGGCGTAGCGCAAAGTTTTACTAAGGATTTATCCTCTGGGGTGTATCAAAAACTGGCTTCGCTCAGAAAAGTTGTTTGCATTGCTAAGGTTTTCTCCTCTGGGGTTTATCAAAATCTGGCTTCGCTCAGAAAAGATTTCTTTCATTGCAGAAAGATTTTATAATATTTCAGAAAGCCGATTTTCATTTCGCACCAGATTAAGAAATCGTTGCAACCTGACAAAGGCCGACGATGTAAAAAGAATATTTTCTGAGAGAAGCCGGTTTTTGATACACCCCAGAGGAGAAAACTGGCAGAAGGCCGTCAATGCAAATCATTTTTCTGAGCGAAGCCAGTTTTTGATACACCCCAGAGCAGAAAACCTTAGCGCCCAGCCGAAGGCCAGCAATGCAAAAAACTTTTCCGAGTGAAGCCAGTTTTTGATATTTATGTGTTCTGCTTTTGCAAAGTAGATCCAAAGAAAAATGAAATAACTCCCAATACAGTGAAATAACTCCTAATTCCCAAAAAAAAATGAAATAAAACCCAACAAAAATTGCATGGGGAGTTGTTTCATTGGGAGCTATTGCATTATTAAATAACTCCCAACAAAACATTATGAAATAACTCCCTATGCGTTAGGAGTTGTTTCATAATGAAATAAGTCCCAAGTTATATGAACAATTTGTTGGGTGTTATTTAATTTTTTCGTGGGGAGTTATTTCATTTGGGAGTTATTTCACGGTACCATGACAACTTGTCATTGAGTAATGACAACTTTGCTAAAACTTTGTATTAGATGTGTAATGTCTTATAAATGACAGCAATCGCTATTCCAAACTATCTTTTTATATACATATAATTCTGAAAATTCTTTGAAAACATGTCTGAAAACCTTGACTATTTAACCCATTATCGGCCACTACCAGAATCCGACGGAGCTTATTAAATTCCTTATAAAGGCATGGTTTAAAAGCTCCAATTAAGAAAAAAAAATAAAATTTTTTGCCCCAGGGTTGCCATTTTCCTAGTATGGCTTGGTCGAAAAATCGACCATTGGCCGAAAACGATATAATTTAAGAAATATAAATATTTGCAATTAATAAAAGAAAATCTTTAGTTTGAAGGAAAATATTAAAGTAATGCGGTTTAATTTAAAATAATTATTATTTCTGAATACGTGACATTTAAAAAATGTATGGTATTCACATTTGATGTGTAGATAAATATTGCACTTCTTACATGTAAATAAAGTGTGCTTCTTGCATAGCTTACACCGACTATGTTTATTCTTTTTGATACGGCGTGTACTTTCTCATTGATTGAAGGGTTGTTCGTGGGATATTTCAGGTTCTCATTTTCAGACTCATTATCCTTTTCGTATGTCAATAGTTTACTTGTGACTTCAGAATGAAAATCAAGTTGCGATAATGGTTTGTTGTTTTGAAGTTTTTCTATTCTTTTATCACTTTCGGCTATGGAATTGTTATGGTTTTCTTCTGCTTGCGACACTATCTTTTTTCATTGACCAGTGGTTCAACTGTGTAGTTATTGTTATAACATTACTGTTGACTATCAACTAAAGGAACAAATTCTCCTCGCAACCTTTCTTTAGATTTTGCAACGGAACATTTTCCATTCTGTTTTCACGTATAGTTCCAATTGCATAAAATTTTGGCTCAAAAAGACACATAAGCTGATAAGAAGAACACAAAATTGTCAAAGGAAACAGTATGAAACTCCGGATCAGGTACGTTAGCAAGCAAATTTAAAACTTTTTGGGCACCAGGACATATGCTCTTACTATAAGATGTGTCTGAACCACTGTATAAAATACTATAAAATAAATAGCCCTTTTCTGAACATAAGTACCACGACTTATGCCCGTAATTTAACAAATAGATATCTATCAGGGCTTAGTTACTTATGGAGTAAAAATATTTGGTAATTTTTAGCCGTAGATATTGATTTGAAATTAATGTCAAGTTACCTTTTAGATAAATTTATCTGCTAGGTATTTTACACCGTAGATATCTATTTGTTGAAGTTACGGGCATTAAAGCCGAATCGAATTGGCTTTTATTTTATAAAAATCTTACATGAGTGCAACAAAACGATCTGATATATCCCAATTAGTATTATCGGCAAGATGCAAATACATGTTTCAACATTGATAA
The DNA here is from genome assembly GCF_958450345.1 of Calliphora vicina. Taxonomy (NCBI): domain Eukaryota; kingdom Metazoa; phylum Arthropoda; class Insecta; order Diptera; family Calliphoridae; genus Calliphora; species Calliphora vicina. The sequence continues at coordinate 60,476,609 of NC_088780.1, read as the reverse complement.
TGCCATGTCGGAGAAGACCAATAATGATCGATATGTGGTAAAGTATGATAACCAGACAACTATAAAATTCCAATGAACCGACGCAATTCTATTGGTAAAGGTTAGCAGTAGTTATTTTCACGCTCATAGACATTTGTAAAAGCGACCATTTCCGCAATAATGGAATTATCCAAATATAGTGCATAAATATCAAAAGGAGATTTAGGTCTCACAAAACAAAATGATATGCATTTATCACATAAAAATTACCCAAGGGTATAAGTAAAACATATGTTATGATTTTGAAGCATTTTAATATAATAAGAAAAGAAAATAATTAAATTAGTATGCATGACGCTATATGATGGGTTTCGGCCATTAGTCGAATTTTCTACCACTAAAAATTCCGGCCTCTCAAAAATAAGAGTTTTATCATTTTGAATTTGATTTCTTTTTTTTCTTATAATTTGGTATTTTGTCTGCACGGAAAAGTAATAAAAATTAATTACTTTTTTATTTTTTTAATTTTTTTAACATTTTAGAAAAGTGACTAAAAATTGCATTTTTTGCTCCATCAAGAAAAAATTTTACTTAAAGACAAAAAATAAATATATCAAAGATGTTAAAAAAATATAAAACTTAATTTCTGTTAAAACATATTTAAAAAAATATGGTCAGCTTCTTAGATATTCACTTACAAAGTTGCTGGTCGAAAATTCGACCACCAGCCGAAAATGGGTTAAACCGCATCTGCGGATTGTCTGCCAAATTAATATTTCTTTTAATTTTTCCTAATTTATATTTAAAGGCCACACAACCTCGAACTGCCGAGATGTAAAATTTTTGACCTGATATCTGCCGAATATCGGATTTGCTGATTCAACATATCGTGTAGACTAAGCATAACATATAATTTAAATTTACACATTAACTGTTAAAATTGAATTGTATAAAAGATTTAATTCAATATTTTGGAAAATTTATCCAAATAATTAAAATCTAGTTTTAAGTCGCTAGTTCTTGCAATATTAGTTCTTTTGTGTGGGTTTTGAACTTCTTTCAATTTAACTTTCATTTATTTCTGACCAAAAAGTCTATTAAAAAGTGTTACTACATACGGTATAACATGGAGATTTTATTACAGATGACGTTAAAAAGCCAGATTATTTTTTGCTCGATATGTTCTCTGACTTCTATCTGTTAAAGTTTGCTTACGTTGGTTTGACGCCTTTCACACTAAGCAATTTAGTTGCACAAGTCTCTTGCCCAACATCAAAACAGCATGCAATATTTTCTTCTCCTTAACCCGACATTACCCAGCAAAAACTTTACTTACCTAGTAAGCCAGCAAGTATAATTGGAGCAAAGCGATAACTACTTATTATTTGACTGAAACACTACTTACCGTTGTTCGAGATTTTTAAAAAATTCAGGGGTCAAGCTTACAAATGTACTTACAATCAGTTGAGAAATAAGTAGTAAATTCACAACAAGAATATGTAGCTAAAAAAAAAACACAAAAAATATTGCCTTGTGTGGGAATCGAACAGTCACATTATTTGCTTGTGTTTGATAGTCAAGCTGCTAACTCACTGCTCCATGTACGAGTTATTTTATTGTAAGTTAACAATAGTTTTAACATCAACATATAAATGAATATGACATGAACAAAAAAATTAATGGCTTTGACAGGTGGCGAACCACTAACCTCCCGTTTTCCAGTCAAACACACCAGATAGCTGTGCTAAATGCAAAAGTTCATTACCAGCCTGCATAAAAATAAGTACTTATTCTAGTAAATAAAATAATGTGCTGGGTAACCACCACTCCTTACAAAAGAATGCATGAAATAACTAGTGGTCATTACAAAAATTCACAAAATGTTTCCTGGGAAAAGGTACGGAATAAAATATTTGTTATTTAGCTGGCGAAATATTAGAAGAATCGCAATTAATAATCAAAATTTTAACTTAGATTAAAGTGGAGTTGAATGTGATTTTGAAACGGTCGTCGAAAGCGATATTGAGGATGACATTTATAATGATTACATTGAAATGGATGAAGGCCATGATCTTAAAATATATGTATACAAGTGATGTTATTAACCGCGTACGTATGTGTTGGAAAATATTTAATAAATCGAATGATAAACACAAATATTGCAAACTAACGTTGTGTTGCAAGAAAAGCATGAAGTTCGTCTTATACATGATTTTGAACATCGTTGAACATTGGACAGATTCCCTTTATTGTGTAATTCCCCAAAACCACTTTATTAAGCAAAGATTCGGCAACGTTGATAGAGCTTGATGTATAATACAATTTGTTATAAAGAATTTAGAAATAGAGTATAATTAATTTACTAAAGAATTAGTTACTCAATTTAAAACCCGAATTAATGAACGACATAAAAAAGTTTATAATACGTTTATATTGTATTTGAATTCAGGATCATGTCCAACTTGCTCAAGTTTTTTAAAGCATAGCTCCAAAACGGAAACTAAAGGGATTGCTAGTCAATTGTTTTGTAGATTATTCTGGAGTTAATCTGTTCAGAATATTTCTGTTTAAAATTTAATGATGGACTTTGTTTTCGAACAATAACATCAAAACTTCGTTCTTTACTTTTTTAAAAAAAATTAAATTATTCGAATAATTTGATTAATTTTAAACTAGTGATCGAATTATTCGAACAAGTTAAAATCTGTTATTCGAATTATTCGTTTTATTCGAACAAGAGAAAAATAGAACAATTCGAATACCCTAATATATACTCGTATTTAACTAAGTGTGTAATTTTCCCATTTTTAAGTTACAGATTTTTTAGCTGTAATCTGGATATTGACAAAAATAAGTTTATATTTTTATTTTTTGTTTTTCTTTAACGATAAAATATTAAAAAAACCGACATCAAAACTTCATTCTTTACTTTTTTAAAAAAAAATTAATATTCGAATAATTCGATTAATTTTAAACTTGTGATCGAATTATTCGAACACGTTAAAATCTCTTATTCGAAGTATTCGTTTTATTCAAACAAGAGAAAAATCGAAGAATTCGAATACCCTAATATATACTCGTATTTAACTAAGTGTGTGATTTTCTCATTTTTAATTTACAGATTTTTTAGCTGTAATCTGGATATTGACAAAATAAATTTATACTCATTTTTTAATTTTATTGAAAGCCAAAAATACTGAATCCTTTCAAGTCCTCAATAATTCATATTTTAATCCTGAAGAGAAATATTAAAAAAAATCAAAATAAAATACGAAGAAAACCTTAAATAATTTTACACAATAGAATTGTAGTGTGTGTGAGTATTGTCAATTTTCTTTTGAATCTTTCAACAGCTTATAAATCAAAATTATAATCTTTAAATAAGCTTTATCGCTTATGTCGATGAATTTGCAGCCTTTTTAAGGATATTTCCTTTTCGTTCTAGTTAATATCTGTGTTAGTGTATGTGATTGAGTTCGTCGTTCTTGATAACATTTCAATGAAGTTAGTTTTTTATATGGTATGAGTATTTGTTATTCAAAGTAAATTAATCGTCTCATATTTTTAAAAATCGTTTTTTATCAAAATTGTTTTTATTCAACTTCTTCTAACCTCTTTTTTTATTCGTTCTTTCTATTTTGCAGGTAAGTTTCCATCACCATATAAACAAATGCAGATGCGGGTAAGAATACAAATGTATAGAAGATACTTGAGTATTGGAGTGCCTCGAACTAATGGGAGCAATAATAGGAACTTGCTAGAACAATTTTATGAGTCATTAGAAACCATACCAGTTTTCATTTTTAGAGGCGTTTCGGTTCATATAAGTCGAGGCAATCTAATGTGTATGTATATAGTAAGTATATTCAAACAAAAATAGCTTATGTAACCCTGACAACATTTGGAAGTACATTTTCTAATTTAATCCACGAAAAAAACGTATGCGGTATACATATATACAGTACACATTTTGGGCGACCGTTTATATTTGAAAAGTTAACGATATAGAGACATAGACAATAAATATTAGCAAAAATAGCTTGTCATATATGCATATAAAATGAGTACCGTCGAATACGGATAACGGTTTTTAAGAATATTTTATTTTCTCATTTCCAATACCAAACATTTCTGATCAACAGATAACATTTGTGCAAAATTTCATGTCAATCCCAGCAAAAATTTTGTGAATTTTTGTAATGACCACTAGTTATTTCATGCATTATTTTGTAATGAGTGGTGGTTACCCAGCACATTATTTTATTTACTATAATAAGTACTTATTTTTATACAGGTTGGTAATGAACTTTTGCATTTAGCACAGCTATCTAGTGTGTTTGACTGGAAAACGGGAGGTTAGTGGTTCGTCACCTGTCAAAGCCATTAATTTTTTTGTTCATATCATATTCATTTATATGCTGATGTTAAAACTATTGTTAACTTACAATAAAATAAGTCGTACATGGAGCATTGAGTTAGCAGCTTGACTATCAAACACAAGCAAATAATGTGACTGTTCAATTCCCACACAAGGCAATACTTTTTGTGCTTTTTTTTAGCTACATATTCTTGTTGTGAATTTACTACATATTTCTTAACTGATTGTAAGTACATTTGTAAGCTTGACCCATGAATTTTTTAAAAATCTCGAACAAAGGTAAGTAGTGTTTCAGTCAAATAATAAGTAGTTATGCCTTTGCTCCAATATTACTTGCTGGCTTCCTAAGTAAGTAAAGTTTTTGCTGGGATTGCATTGTGATATGGGTTCAGGACCCATATTACACAAATAACATGTTGTTGTCATAAGTGAAATTTTTCGATTTTGAGATTATTACATATTCATAAAAGACTTCGCAAAAACTTTCTAATCATCAGTTTTATCCAAAATCTTATAACTATCGAAATATTCAGCATGCATTTCATTGTACGTCATATAGGCATACGACATTTCTTGTATGCAAAATGATGATTTTCATATTGAATATGCACTCTATGCAGAATATCCAATGCAAAGAGGAGCGCACAGTGTTTTCCTTAATTAATTTGCCACGTAAAAAACATAAGGTAGACATGTTATACATCAATGCATAGAGGATTTTTTAACTTTTGACAATTAAAAAATGCATGGAATACATTTTTGAAAAATATGACAAAAAATGCTTTTTATTGAGTTTCTGCATAGATACAAATTTTTTAAATTATAATAACATTTTTATTTATAAATATTTTTTAATGAAATTTTAAACTTATATAGATTTTTTGTAATCACGAATCCCGCAATTGCCAAAAAAGTATTGAAAAATTCCAAAAATGGGATATTTTTGTTTTTTTTTGCTATAATATCCACACCAGGACATGGTTATCGGAATCCTTTACAAAATAATTAAGAACATATTGGGCCATCAAAAAGGTTTACTATATTTTGATATTGACTATGCGATTTGAGAATTTTTGCCCTAAAGTTGAATTTTATATAAAAAATAGGCGTTTTTTTAATGGACTTGGTCCCCTGGGTATCAAATATTATAATTTTTTTTTATTTAAAATATTTGATGTTAATTTAGCTTTTCAAAAAGTATAAATTCATGATACATCCTCTTAGAAATTTTTTAGATAACTGAAAAAGAATTAAAGTACTTTTTTCTCAAAAAAATAGCGAAAAATCGCCTTTTTTAATTCAAATGCATGTAACTTTGGATTCAGTCATGGTTTTTAAACATAGACAATAAATATTAGCAAAAATAGCTTACCATATATGCATGTAACTTTGGACTCAGTCATGGTTTTTAAACAATTCTTCCTTTATTTGATATATACATCTGTTGTTAAAAAATGGAGAAAATCGGTAAATATTTGGAACCGCGGTCATGAAAAAACTAGAGTAGGGTGAGTAAAAATGTTGAAAATTTAATTTTGAAATGCGGATATCTCCTAAGCTATAAGAGATAATTGATAGCTATAACGAGGTTTTATGTAGTGCTCAATGAGAAGATTCTATATATGTAATTTTTTCGGAACACAAACGAAGAAATAGTATCATTTTTAAAATTGACCATACCCGAGGTGTCCTAATTTGAGGACCCTTGGCCCAGCTCCTGGTGGGCTCATGAGGCCCAGATTCAAAAATTAAACTCGACAACAATTCCCCTTTGAGCGTGTGAAATTTCATTCAAATCGAAGTAAGAGTTTAGAAGTTACAGATTTATTTCCCTCTTTTTTTTTCTCATACCACTGTGGAGCGTGATCCGGATCATAAAAATAATGATTTCTATGTATCCGTTTTGAGCTTTCATTTGGAAAATGTCTTCAACATACCTAGAATGTTTGCGAAAAGTTGCAATTATCAGCGGAAACTTTGCATTTACAATCATTAGTTCGGGACACTTAGCCACTACAATAAGACAATAATTCGACACAATAATTTCCGGATAAGTAAAACTGTTACAATTTCGAAGGAAATTGTTGGCGGGGATTTTATAAGTAAAGTATGCACACATAGACAAATGCTAATACCAATCATACCGTTAAATTGAAATCAGGAACAAAACTTTGATGACAAATTGTGCCTTAACTAGAACACACATTCAAAATTCTATATTTATGTAGATTTATCTATCTATCACGCTTTCTATTTGTACCTCATGCACTTATTTAAATTGCTTTTAAATCATCTGTAACCACATCGTTAAATCAGGTTTGTATGTTTTATTTAACTTTTATTTTCAATTTCGTATGTGTGTCTGTATAAGTTTTTATAGCTCTTAAAGTACAACCGACATACAAATACCTCTTAGATGGTAAATAATGGTGTTGCCAGTTAAATGATGTGTATTGTTCGCCCTTTCAGTTTTTTTCAGTTGTATATTGTTCTTAATTAGAAACTTGAGGCACCCCAGCTGTTGTTTTCCTGTGAGGTTAACAAATACTGAGAATGACACCAATAATACTTCGGCAAATGCTCAACTTCTGCAGAGCGATTACATACATACATATTTTTTTAAATGAAAGTAAATGCAAAATCCCTATTAAAGTAATATTTCAAGATATCGTGGTTTTTACTTTTTGGCATGTTGTTCTATTGAATTTGAATTCTTCTCTCTTACTATACCAAAACTAATAAAGACTTTCTCAAACTTTCAAAGATTTGCGTTAAATTTTTCGAAATTGTCTGTTTTTTTCGAGATGTGATTCACGACATTATTATTATATTGCGTACAATGCGTAAACACATACAATTTCTTTATAAATTACACCTCAAGTCGAATCGGTTACCATAATAGCAAGTATTAACTTTATAACCAACATTGATATTTACTTCAGTTTTCCAACAAAGCATTACAAATTAAGTTTAAGAATTATAATTTGGAAGTCAATTTTTAATTAGGCTTAAGTTCATTTCATTATAATTTATTTGTATTAATTCAAAGAATATCACTGAATACTCAAATTTTAGACAATTGCCAAATTGGAATGCATTTTCTACCCTGCCAAGGGCGTCATCAACAATCATTGTCAAGGTCTATTGTAAATATCATCTATTTAACTTACTATTATTAGGAATTAGAATATGGGAAGCCAAATTCATATTTATGTACATTATTTGTAAATTAGATTTAAAATATTTTTTATTATATATGTGTACATATATATTTATTATTTATTAGTGTGTCTGATACTGTAGTCAACCTTTGGTTGACAATTCAGCTTACTCCTTTCTTACTCTTTTGTGTTGATTCGTTGAATCAAACTGGAGATTGGAAAATGATTTTAGTCTTTACTGTGTCATGTGTATTAAACCTAATTAAAAATTTACTTTCAAATTATATACATAAAAGTTCGAATAATTACCAAGAAAGAATCTATAAAGTTTAAGAATTATTAAATTTTATAAATTATTATAAATTGTATATGGTAAATATTTTCACACTCGCAAATATATTCATAGAGAGTTCTATGAATTGGAATCATTCTAATTTCAATAAAGCAAAAGCTATACTTTTAAGATTTTCGTTTTAATTTTCAACATTAAACCAACATAACTATTCAATGAAAAGCTTTTTATTTCATCATAATATTGGGAAAATTTACAGGCACAGAACAAAAAGTACTTTTTTGAAAATTTAAAAATTTTGGGAAATTGTTTTTTTCTAGAAGATTTTAACCCAAATATTATAAAAATACCAAATAATCAATTTGTAAAAAAAATCGAAAAAGTACCTTTTGTTCTGCGGCTCCTCAAATGTGGCTCATGAAAAAGTAGTTTTTTGACTCAAAATCAGTTTCTGAGTCGATTTAACAATCCATGTAAAACATTGTGCTCATATGAATGTTTATGTTTTATAACTATCTACCCAAATAAGTTGTATATATGCGGAAGTCGTGTCACCTAATTTTATGACGATCATCATAGTCATAGTTCTAAAATAGGGCCCTCTTCCGGAAATCACATCAACATGCACAAATATTTTAAGAGGTATTAATATCGAGAAAAAATTTAACTCAAATAAGTTTTATAGGTATGAAATCATGTTACTAGGGCTCCACCTATACATTCTAAATTATCATATAACCAATATTTATTATATTATTTGGATAGCCGTTGTACGATTTTATCATCTGGCAACTTTAGACCTAATCTATGCATATGATTCACACTGCGTACACATTCCCAAAGACTACATTTACTTATACAAGGATATTTGATAATGTACATATGTATGATTATGTATGTGTGTGTGGGTATGTATGTATATGTATGTGATAGAAGTGTTAAACGACTAACTGTCTTCTCTATAATTTATCTTTGTCATCAAACAACAAGTTAATCCCACCAATATCTATTATTTTCAATTTGTTTTAACAGCCTCACAAAAACATATTTTCATATTAACACTAGATGATCACATTTAAATTATACACGCTCCCACACACACACATTGTACATACATATGCAGTAAGGAGGATATACCAGTATCCGTATCCATACAAACGCTTAACATAAACATTAATATAAATATTTAATCTCTTGTCAGACTTATTACAGTTATTACTATTTTTATTATTACATAATTTAGCTGCAAGTATGTAATATTACTTTGACCCTTATTTATTTATGTGTGTATATTAATCTTATGACATTTTAGTTCATGAGCATTGACTTTAATTACAGCGGTAATTATCAGTATCGTAATTAGTTACAAACATACCATCAAAATAATTATGTCTTGGATGCAAAACTAACATTTTCAAATTTTCTAGATTTTGCTAATTTAGTTATGTATATGAATAAAATTACAAGGAAAAGCTATTTTCTTTTTACTCAAGGAAAATATGTAGAAAATGCTGTGGGTCATTTTGGAAAACAAATTGTAATTGTAGAAACAAAATGCTCAGTTTATATTTTAATAAAATCTATGTATCGATCTATTGCTGTGTAATTTTTTGTATAGCCTTGGCTTGTTTTCTTACAACGATACAACGCTCATTGGGGCAGAATCGAAATAATTTGAAAATAAATCTACTATTTCAAGCTGGCTGATTCGATTGCTTAATCCGGAGTTTTTGTTTGCGATTAGCTTAAAACGGAGTTTTTGTTTGCTATTTAACATATCGCAAACAAATTCTACGTATAAACAGCAGATTTATTTCAGAATTCGATGACATTTAGTAATAAAAGCATACAAAATTGAAATTCTCTTAAGTTTGCTTTTTATATACATTCAAAGTTCATATATTTTAAGAGATGCGTTCAAAATGCCTAATAGCGTTTTTACACTTATGTACATTTTGGCGAAACGTATGGAAGATGTTCAAAACTTGAAAGATTTGTTCACACTTGCAACATCTACCATCAGTAAAATTGCAAGAATATTAAAAATCATATTATTTTTATGAAAACAAAATGAATTGAGACTGGTTTTCTTTTTTATACTATCAAATTAAATAAGAAAATAATTTCACAAACACATTTCAAGTAAATAAAATGTCCCCTCATTATTATACAAATATTTGTTTACATTTTTTTTTAATATAATTTTATTAATGATGACACTAAAATAATCGAAAGATGTTAGGTGGAACGAAATAAGATAGGAACATTTTTTAAAGATGTTGGCACTCAGCCCTGTGTAATTCTTATGGGATGATGTTAACATCTTTGCAAATTGATGGTAGATGTTAAATGTGCGCTAGTGTACAAATCCTATAAAGTAAAACTGTTAATAACTTTTTCAATGTTAGTCAGATTTTATAATTTGATTTGATCTCATATTAAATCTATTGATTCGTAGGTTAAGGTTTTTTTAGAAATCCATCAAAACAGTACATACCTTTCATTTTCATTTTCTAAACATTTAAAAAATTACACTAGTTTACAAGGTTTTTGCTCATGAATTGAATCATATGGGGATTTGTGTATTTAGGCCTTCTAACTTTGGAAAAATATTAAAAAAATCCTGGACGTCAAACATTTGAGATATTTATCAAAAACGAAACATATAAAAATGTAAATTAAATTAGGAGAAAAAAATAAAAAGTGAAGTGTTTTAGACCTCTTTTTATAATTATTTTCATTTGCCTCCCTCACGACACTCCAACAGTAGTCTCCTCCTTTTGAGGGACATATTTACACCCATCAGTTCAAAATTATGTAATAAATTCGCAACTATATCTCTGTAATTTTGACTTTTCTTATTCCTCAAAAATTCTTGAACAACAAGTTTAAACGAATTTTTCATCATCGGTTAATAGACACTCAAATTTGGATTCAATGTGGAGTGGCGGCAAAACTATTTTTTGATAGTCTGGGTTTATTTCACACTTTCTAGAAGACATTTTAAAATAGCTTTTACTTTAGAGTTTTGTATTTAATAGCGATTTATTAACGTTTATCTACGAAAAAGATGTACTTTTAAACAGTATTTATTTTTTTCCCGTTAATTATTTTTGGAATTTGTCAAAAAAATACAACTCTGAAAGTATCTAGTAGCTTCGCCAGAGTGTTGAGTACCTAAAAACGATGTAAATACCTCATTACCACAATTCGGTACACTACAGTATGTATTAGTAGTACTCAGGATAGGTGAAAAATAAAAACCCATATATCTCAAAATTTTTACTTATAGGTGGGAAACAAAAAATGGTCAATTAGCTAGCGTCCCTAGCTCTTCTCAAAAATATAAGTTTCATTCCATGAGCAAACAAAAATGTTTGATTTGTAAACTAGTGTTATTTACCTTTTCGCGTATATTTTTATAACTAATTGCCCAACATTTATAAACGAAAGTTTTTTATTCGAACTAATTACTATACAAAGTAAATATTTGTTATATTTAGCGGTTACATATTTTTTGTCAATGACTTGCCATGTGTGACCCTACCTCAAGTCAATGAAAATCACACAACAAGTTTCTCAATATTAGGACATTTTCACTTAAAGCGTTTCGCGATCCCCTCATGATACCACTCTGATTTGCCATGGCCTTTTATTGATGAAAATAAATACAGATATCCTCATTGAAGGACAATTTTTGGAGAAAATAACCTGTGTTCATAACAAAAGCATTTTTATGAAAATATATTAAAAGTTTTAATTTAAAAATAGAGTCCAATATTATAAAAATTCGTTAAGCCATCCAAAATTTATATATAGAGTTTTTATTTTTCCGCACTTTTTCATTTCCCGAGAAATCGGGAATAATTTTGAAATTTCCCGGGAATTCCCGCCTAGAACAAATTATTCAAATTTAAGAATGTAGACTTCGTTAAAAATCTAAAAAATGTCTTTGGTTTTAATATGTAATTGGATACAAATAAAAATATCTAATAAAAATGTAATATAAAGAGATAAACTGACTGGATTTCTTATTTTGGTTATATACAAACCTGTCACTATTCATAATTTGTATCGAAATGGCTTCAATTTCCATTATATTGTGTTATAGCAAAAAAAAAAATATTTTATTTTTTTTTATTTTGAATTGGCATTCTTTTGCTTATTAATCAAAAATTAAGTAAAAATTTTAATTAAAACTTGAAAAAAACCAATAATATTAAACAAAATTCAATTCAATGGATGGTGGTTTTATTTCAAAAAACTTTCGTTTTACTCTTTGTGAAAAAGCAAAGTACTAAAATAATTGCACTTTTGATCGCAATGAAATTCTGTGACAGCACTGAACATTCACTAGTTTTTGGAATAATTTTAATAATGGACTTGTTATTGGTCTATTTGGGTTAAATCTTTTTTGTTGTTATGAATCTTCTGCATTTGTGAAAAACTCTAGTTATATGCCATTGAAATTGAACAATTTTACGTTATTCTTATATAAAATTAATAAAAATTAGAACTTGAAACATCAATTATAAGTTATACATAGGTAATGGACCATTTTTTGATAGCCTATGTTTGCCAAAATTAAACGTATGTCATGCATCTTATCACTTGTGTTTAAAACAGTTGACACAAATTAACCGCAAGGTTGTGAACGGTTTTAGGTATAATCTTAATATATCGTCCCCTCAATAAAACAATAGTGTACAAGCATATACACCATTATATTTTTATTGCATAATAACTGATTCTATATGTGGTAAAAAAATGGTGAAATTCTACTTCCACAAAGTGGGTCAAAAGATCAATTGAAATTTTACTTTTGTTCCAGATGTCTACTAACACAAATTTTTTAAACTCAATTATTTCGAAATGCCAAAAACATTATACACTATTGTTTTATTAAGGGGACGATATGTAAGTCTTAAAAACAATTTAAAATCGAATTCAAATACCCTGAACAAAAAGTGGTTATAAGTATATAATGTAAATGGGGTATAGAATTGCAAAAAAGAATACGCAAACAACTTGTTTGTCAATTCAACTGAAACATTTTAAAATGATTATTTGTATTATTGAATTATAAATTTCGTTCAAAAGTTAAACAATGGATTCACAAAAGTTCATTGTATTATCTTCACATTTAATATAAATAGACATATATGTATATCTACTTACATATATCCATTTGCCAATAAGTGTGTCATAACATTAACTTGTAGTTTAAATGTATCTAAATGTAATAAATCATTACCACACCTACACTTTAATTGCAGACTCCTAGAGAGAAAAACTATTTATTTACAATTTAGACACATTTATTACATAAATATTTTACAATCTAATGCATATAGTTTTAATATAGGGGCATTTAAATGTGAGCAAATCCGTTTTTGTTCTAATTATTTAGTCACTTATGTCAACATTATATTTGCTTAAGTATGAACAAACAAATTAATTTATTTTTGCTGACTATTCAAATGTTCGCAAATGCTTACATATATACTAGCATATACATATGTATGTATATATATATATTCAAATATATATATGTGTTGTATATATGTCTGTGTGTGCAGAAATTTTGTTTTTCTAGTTTAATATATTTGAATTATTAATAGTTTTTTCGGTAGAACATTAGACAAAAGCAAACTTATAATAATTTGACATTTTAACTTTTTATAAAAGTTGTGAAGAAAGTTTATAGTTTATCTCACATGATTGTCATTTTGAGAATATGTATTTTAGTGAATAGTTGTTTTAAGTAAATATATTAATACCACTGTGGACAAATTATTAAATACTAGGATCGTCTGGTGGCCGAATTTCGACCACTTTTAAAACGCCTTTTACCACTTTTATGGAAAGAATTTATAAATATTTTTTTATATTGTGCACATCTAGAGAAAAAACCTTTTAAACCATATATGTATGTTTCATTAATATTGGTGGACAATAACATACTTAAAAGTGTACCACAAAAAAACGTGTGGCCTATTTATTTATACTAGGATCGCCTGGTGGTCAAAATTCGACCACTAATAACTAAATTATACAGTTACTTTTGTTTATACGCAAAAATATTTTTCACGATTGTGTACAAATAATGCATAAATATGTTGTTGTTGTTTTTCAAGCTAATTTAAAATGCTTTTTACCACTTTTATGGAAAGAATTTTTTAAAAAAAATTTATATTGTGCACATCTAGAGAAAATAATCTTTAAAACCATATAAGTTTCATCAAAATTGGTGGACAATAACATACTTAAAAGTGTACCACAAAAAAACGTGTGGCCTATTTATATATAAGATTATAAATTTTATAAGATGTAAGATTTAAAATTATCTCATTTTCTAACCTGTTGTTTATTTCCACTGTGCAAACAAATGGAAAACCATTGCATAACAAATGTCATGAAATAAATAAACTCGTATGAATTTCATTATACTAGGAACATCATACATCAATGGCGAGAAGAAGACATTTTTAGAATCCATTCATAATGCAGACTAATAAAATATAATAGTTAGTACATGTGGAAAGAAGAACAATATTTTGACATATATATTTATGCCGTCTTTCAAAACACTATTGCAACTGACTTTTATTGAGTAATAAAATTGCAAAATTTTAATATAATTTTTTTCAATAAATTTTATTGAAACAATAAAAAAAGGTCGAATAAGACAATTATTTTAAATTTTAAGATATTCTATCTGATTTAGTTGATTCATTTACTTTAAGTGTTTACAATTACTATCTTATTAGTTGCAAAGTTGCCATCAGGCGTGGTAATTTGCAACGATATTAATTTTATTGCAAATTATTAGACCACACCATTTGGAAAAAAGTTCTATTTTGCCAAAAAAAAATCAAAAATTGTACATTTTGAGTTACAAAACATTTATTTTGCTATATATCCCACTCGCATCCCACTAAGCAACCAAATAGGTCTTAAATATCTTGTGTTACAAAACATCTAACTTGCATCCCAATAAGCAACCAAATAGGCCCTCAAGGAAAATATCTAAGCTTTATTTTAAGAAAAAGAAAAAAAGGGCCCATTTTGAAAAAAAATCAAAAAAGTTTTTGATTTCGGAACACAAATATTAAACATTTTTTATTTTTTTTTCGAAAGATTGAAGAAATAGCTATGTAAACTATTTGGGACACATTTTGCTAAGAACAATTGGTAATAAGTTACATGGATGAGAAAAATCACATGTTTGGCCAAAATGTAAAATTTTTACCCCCTCTAACTCCAAGAGTCCTCGACCGATCTTGTTGAAAAATTGTGTCAAATTTCATCCCGATCGGAAGTTGGTTCACTTGACTTGAAATCCCCCATATATATTTTAATGATATGTGTTTTTAGTCCTCATTTATGCAATATTCAGCCAATACAAAAAAAATGAAGAATAACCAAAAAAATATAAAACCGCGATATTCCAAAAAAAATAAATATAGTTTAGAAAATTAAATGTTTTATCAATTATATTTTTCGCTGCACCAAACCAAAATGTAAATTTTGTTCCTCTGTTTTATATATTTTCAATGATTCACTAGTGTATGCTGTCCATGCCAAGGAGACCCTTCGCTCCCATATCGAAATTAATCTACTATAGTTACTCATAATCCTCTACTTCAAAAAGCTGCGTAAAAAAGTTCTTACAAAATTAAATATGGAAATACTAGAAAATTTGTTTACTTACAAATTTAAAATGAAAACAACTGTACATAAAAAATACTATCAAATTGAATATGTACTTAGGATATCCGAAAAAATGTAGCATGTAACGCTTAGTAGCAATAAGAAAAACAGTTTATAACAATTCACAGACTATTGTTGTTTTACTTTATTTCTTAATAGACCATTTGTTCATACATATAGTACAAATATTTTTATGCCTACCATAAAAAAATATGGGGGTATACTGATTTTGTCATTCCGTTTGTAACACATCAAAATATTTGTTTGTATATATATTCTGGGTCCTTACAAGATTCTAAGACGACCTAGCTATGTCGGTCAGTCTGATGGCTTATATTTTTTACAAAATACCCTTTGTTGATAATTTTTGTTTGATATTGAAAATGGGCAACATCGGTTCATGATTTCACCTAGCCCCATGCAAATTTCACCCCGGAATACTGTTTGAGAAGTCATAAAAATTGCTCCTAGTACTCTGAAATTATTCTGTAAAGTATGGCGAAAATCGGTCAACATTCGTCCCTAGTCCCCATACAAGGTCCCCCTCAGTCAATAAACCCTGTATCAGAAAAATATTTTATTGTCCATAAATAATTTATATACATAAATTTCGACATATGTATGTCATTTAAAGTTTTATGAAATTAATCACTTTATAAAATTCTGTACAGTTCTGACCATAACTGATTCAAGTCCCCATAGATGGCCATTTTCGAAAATCACTTATAAATCTCATATTAGTATCAAAACTGCAATGCAGTTCAATATATTTATTAATGTAAGTTTAAGCTATATTACAACATTAATTACTTTGCAAAGTTATCTACGTCATATTGATGGTGGGTATACAAGATTCGGCACAGCCGAATATAACACTCTTACTTGTTTTGTTTACTTGAATTATTTTTTTGGTTTGAAATTAATTCGCTTGTTTCATTATTATTGTGCTTACAAAGGCAGTCCTTCTATAAATATCTCTTATATTTTATTTTATTTGCAAAATAAGACGTGGTTGGATTTTGTACTCTACCGTTAGCATGTTGTCGTTCACATTAATTTGATGTGATGTAAAAGGTAATCCTTTTAATGGAATGTGATTTTTAGATTGCACAAAGATGGTTGTGCCATTAAGTGTTACTCGTATTAGGACAAAATTACGCACGCGAGTTTGCAATGTTGCCATAATGTTGATAAAAAAATTATAATCTCTTTTTAAAACATCATATATTTGACTTAATTCAGCTATTGCAAGTAACTTCTAATTAATTAATATTTGTTTTTGTTTAAACCTTTGAAGATTTCTAACATAGATGATAACTATATATATAGGTAACTGAGTGGCAAAAATCTAAGTCTGTTTTCAAAAATTGGTGAGAATGTATTGCCATGTATTTTGTTATTGTATCACACATATGTTGGAAAAGAGAGTAATTTTTTCATTGACATTTCTTTCTTCTTCCGTTCTATGTCTTTTTCTATGATTTCTAATACGAAAATAGGGTATTTTTGTCTATATACTATTTTTTTCAAAATTCGGATTAAAGACCAAGGCCACATATGTATAAAGGAAAATGCAATACAAATTTTTATTGGAATTTAGCAACTAACGACAAAAAATTAAAAATTAATTTTTTGTCGTTAGTTGCTAAATTCCAATAAAAATTTGTATTGCATTTTCCTTTATACATATGTGGCCTTGGTCTTTAATCCGAATTTTGAAAAAATTTTTTTGAAATTTCGTTTAGCCAAATTTCAAACAACTACGCATTTTTTAAAACGCAATAACCTAACAAATATGGTATTATTCGGAAACAGCTAAAATTGGCTATTGAATATAAATGGAAATTGCTTTATAACATTTCAATATATTCATTTGTGATTGCATTCAATGCGCCGATTTTCGTCGAAAGTTTAAAAGCTTCCACGAAGTAACATTTTGAATACAGTCGCAACACTTTTAAGGTTATGTTAAAAAAGTGGCTTTATTTCAAGCAAGTCAAACCAATTTATCACCTTTTTTAACAAAAAACATTAATACTTACTTAATTTATTGTTTCCTTTTCTTCTTTATAACTCGCGAAACTATTTAATCTTTGAAAGCAATACAGGCTTTTCAACAAAATTTATTAAGTGATTATAATGCAATGTATTTGACTGCGTATTGTCAAACGGAATTTAATATTTACCAAAAGCTTATTTATTTAATATGGAGTATTCGTTACAAAATGGCATTAAGACAAGTGCAATATTTGAATTTGAAAAATTGGAATTTAGCATAGTTTTGGTAGCCGTTTAACCTAATGTGGTATGGGATAGTTATTTTGGGTCGAATGTTTTCACTTAAATTTATCTTTAGTTTTTAGAATTTGATTCCCTGAACTTGATTTATTACCAATCATAGGCATTCAAATGGTGTTATTAAGCTCTTCATGTTTAAATTCTATATAATGAGCAATGAAGGGTCATTGTCCTTTGATGTAGATTTTATGGAAACATATTAGAGAATTGTAATGATTCACAACTTTAAGTTTGACAATATTTCAAATATTGATTCATTGCTTCATTCATTACAAAGCAAGATAATTTATAATACCTTTTTTCTAAAAGACGATTTTAAGGAAACCCGTATTGATTGTAACTCATCATCTATAGACATACATATTTATAGTTTGAGAATTTTTTGTTTGTTTTTATTTTACAGCTGTGATCTAAACATGTCTTAAATGAGATGAAACTGGCATTAATGTGATTTGTTATTTGGCAAAAGCAATTAATCTGTTACCAATTAAACATGAAATTAGAAGAATTTCTCATTCCCACTTAGAAACATTTTAAAGAAATAAAAATTTATCACATTATTCTGGAAAGAAATGAAGCAAATGTTTTTGGTAAATGTAGGGTGACAATTTCTTTCATCCGTATAAATCTGGTGTTGAACTTTTCAGACATTGTAAGTATTAAGGTCTGTTTTTCTTTGTGTGTGCTTTAAAACAAAAAATCAATTGTTAAGGCTGTTTGGTGTTTTTGTAATAATTTTCTTTTGTTTTTGTTCTATTTATTTGCTCCCCAATTGATGAAGCCGTTATAATGCGTACCAAAATAAGAAAATCCCCATTTGATCGCTTTATTTGTTGGTAGTGGCAAATAAACGATTTAAAATATAAAACACAAACATGAACAAAAAAAAAACAAATAGAAACAATAATACGAGTACAGGCCAAAAAAACAAGAAACAAACAAACAGAATGGGCGGATGTGTTTTGGTGGATTTATGGCAGCATTTGTATTGCCGAGGAATTGTTCTTGTTCTCACAGATACGATATTTTGTTCAAACAACCAAATAATACACATAAAAACAAAAATATTTATATACTTTACTACACAATTCAATTGTGTGTTTGTTCTGTTTTTTTTTAGCCCCATCAATTTTTACTAAATTTTACTTTACTCTCACACTTCCTTACCCACAGCCTGTTAGGATTGCCTTAGTGTTGGTGTGTGATAAGAAATTTAGTATCTGTGTAGTAAGAAATATATAAAGATATATGTATTTTGTCATAGAAATTATTACCGCAGCCAAGCAGAAAATTACTTCTATCTCTAATTGTGGATGGATTGTGTTAATGCTCTCTCCATCTTTTCATATCAATGCCTTTAGATGGAAGACCATGGAGTGAAACACTAACACATTCATATGCCCACACTGATACACTCCTAAAGATCCATAGATAGTGATGTCATCACAAAAATATAACAAAGCTGATTTTACTATTCATTATAATTCTTCTTGGTCTTTTTGTTTTTTTGCTACTTAAAATATTGTTGTGGTTGGCTGATGATTCTTCGGTTAATGCTGAGACTGCATTGATGCCGAATATTTGGATAAAATGGAATAAGACTAAACAACAGCAAAAAGTCCATTTAATGCTACAATAAATAGTGCATACACACACTTATATACTACATTCAGCTCTTCAAAGTATCTAATTCATTCAAATGACATTTAAATTTATATTCTCATTTAAAACGAAAATTATTGGAAAATAAAAAAATGTTAGTTTATCAAAATGGGAGTATAACTTAATTTGTAGTAAACTACTGTGCAGCATTTGGTCATGAGAGCCACTTAGGAAGACTGCTAGCTAGACTTTGAAAGGCAAGTGGTAGGCCACTAAAATTATTTCGTTTATTTTTTTTATTTAAATTTGTTCTCACATTAAACAAATGTTTAATTTGTTAAAGGGGCCGTATTAATTATATTTATTTGTGGGTTTTTTTTTTATTACTTATCCTCTTATAAAAATAGTTTTTTCTATAATTGCATTGTTATTCAATTTAAATAATGGAAATATTATGAAAACAAGTAATAGGTCTGACGAATTGTATATACTCTTCAATATGTATACATTAAGAAAAATATTGAAAAAAAATTTTTGGTCAAAAATTTCTATAGCGTTATATACGACTCACAGTG
Organism: Calliphora vicina; assembly: GCF_958450345.1. NCBI lineage: Eukaryota > Metazoa > Arthropoda > Insecta > Diptera > Calliphoridae > Calliphora > Calliphora vicina. Next base: position 60,456,611 of record NC_088780.1, on the reverse strand, counting down.
TGCCATAACTTTCGATTTGATTGGAACTTAAATATGTACGTGGTTTTGGTTTAGTAGGTGAGACTGTAGCCTTTCATTTTTACTATAACACATAAAAATCTATTAATAATAAAAAAAAGTTATGAAGATTAGACATTAAATTTAAGTTGAATTTTAGTATAAAAGTGATGTATTAAAACAGGCAAAAAAGGTATTTTTTAATATATTGTATATTTTTTTGTTTACTTTTACAATTAATACTTATTAACAATTTTTTATCTTAAATTTTGCCAGAAAATACCTCCACCTCCTGTGTAAATAACCGGCTCTACGAATCGACAATTTGGTCCCCATTTTGGTTCTACCACAGCAGTTTATGTAGATAAGTCACTAACAGAAGTATTATAATTTTATAGAGGTATGTGATCATCTAAAGTCACCATAAAGTTTTGACTGGAGCCCCGAAAATATGTCACCGAGTACTATCAGATCGACTTGCAGACACATTCCCATCCGAAAGTATACCTTCCAACAAAATATCTTCATTTAACAAAAAAAATAACATAATATTATGTGAAGAAACACATTGGCTGACTTCCAAAATGTTAGTTGCTTTGTATTTGAACAAAGTATACTGTTTCATAATGCCAGCATACAAAATGCTTACTGTGTATACTATTTCAAAATGCCGCCAATGAGTATTTTGAATGCAGTAAAAAAGCAATCACGCATCGGTTTTATAGTAGATGCTTTCTTTGATAATTTTTTACTTACGCACACAAATAAAAAAAGAAAAGAATATAGAGAATGGCCGACTCACAAATGGAAGTAATATTATTATTTTTTTAAAAACTTAATATAAAATATTTTTATATATTTTTCAGTGACAAAAATGATAATTTGCATTGTGTTCATTTCATATCGTAAATGTAAATAAAGTACATAGTTGCATTGTTTAGGAAGTTAAAATATGACCATAATTAAAATACCGTAGGAGAACTGCATACAAACTTTGTATTGATACATTTTGGAAGTCAGCCATTATATAAAACCTCTTTCAGTCACAGTGGTTAGCAAGGTTGCCAATTTAGCCATTTTCCGGCTAGACCTAGCAATTTTATTTTCATTTAGCCATAAAAAATAGCTAGATTTATTCTAGCCGGAAGATCTAGCCATTTTATTTTGTACTAGGCTTTTTTATTTAATACTTTTCTTGAACATTTTTGGAATTTTTTAAAAATAAAACAGTATTTTTTATCAAATGCCAAAGAAATAGTCTTTTTAAACAAAGTCGTCTGTTGATAATTTGATGAGAATATTATTGGTTTTATGAAAACAGGCTTCGAAATTGTTTCCAAAGCAAACACATCAGGCATATTCAAAAATCAATTTTGCATTTCTTCAATGGATCCGATTTTGATTGTAAGTGGCCAG